>NW_006399909.1:786298-814032 GCF_000299155.1 Elephantulus edwardii
TCAATGTCAAGAAGACAAAGATTCTCACCACTGGACCTATTGATAGCACCAGGAAGGATGGCGAAGAGATTGAGATTGTTCACAGTTTCAGTTTGCTCAGCTCCAAGGTCAACTCTTGGCACCAGTAGCCAGGAAATAAAAAAAAATTATTGTGATGTTAAAATCTGCTGTTAGGGACCTCTTTAAAGTACTCAAGAGCAACGGTGTCTCTCTGGAGACTAAGGTGTGCCTAATACAGGCCATGGTCTTTTCAATCACATGCAATGCATCAGAGTTGGACAGTGAGTACGGGGAACACAAGGAGAATTGAATCCTTTGAGCTGTGGTGTTGGAGAAGAGTATTGAATGTACCATGGGCTGCCAAGAAAACAAACAGATTCATCCTGGAGAGAGTTAAACCAGGCTACTCCTTGGAGACAAAGATTCTGGGGCTTCGTCTGACATACTTTGGGCATGTTGCAAGGAGGGACAGGTCCTAGGAGAGGGACATCATGCTTGGGAGGGTGGAGGGACAGCTCAAGAGGGAAAGACCGTCTATGAGATGGATTGATTCAGTGACTGGGGTAATCAGGATGGGTGTGTCAGAGGCAGTGCGATTGGCACAGGATAGAGCAGGGTTTAGGGCTGTTGTACATAGTGTCGATATGGGTCACAAATGACTCGATGGCACATAACAACAACAGACCTAAAAAGGTAGGGTAATGACAGAAATGGATCAATGATAATTCATTTTATAAAACAATATGTTGTTGATGGTGGTGGTGTTTGTTTTTAAGTGCTATCGAGTCATAGACAATTCGTAGCGACCTTATGAATGAAACACCTGAACACTTGTATAACTTTCATTGTTTCTCCAGGTTCATAGGATTTCCAGAGACAAGCTATTTCAGAAGTGGATGCCACTCCTGAATCCAAGCTTGTTTTAATTGGGGAGCTCCAAAAAACACCCTCCACCATAGGTAACCATTATCTCATTTGACACATCAGTGTCACAGTGGTCAGCATCACAGCAACCACGAGCTACCTCTGCACAGCAAATGGACAGATCAGTGCTATTCCACTTAGAAGAATGTTTGACAAAAATCAGTTTAAACTAGGCCTGAAGGCCACTAATTGAAATCACTCACCTTTGGCTAGGTACCATCTATGTTGTTGTTGTTAAGTGCCATCTAGTTTTACACCACTCATAGCAACCCTATCAACGAAAGACCTGAACATTTGTATAACTTTCTGCACATTTCCAAGTTCATAGGGTTTCTGGAGGCAAGCTACTTCGGAAGTGGATGCCACGCCTGCTTACAAACTTGTTTTAATTGAGGATCTGTTTTGTTTTGTTTTTTTTTTCTTTTTTTAAACAAAACAATATGTAGGAATGATACTGTAAAACACAGTGTGAATGGAAGTAGCAAACAAAATATTAAATGTTATGTAGCATGGTGAAAATCTGTAGTCAAGGACCTTTCTAAAGTTCTAAAGAGCAACGATGTTAGTTTAAAGACTTAGGGGCACCAGATCCAGGTCACTGTATTTTTAGTGGTTTCCTATGCACATGAATCTTGAACAATTAAAAAAGAGGGGGGAAACCCCAAAACTAAAAAACTAAATAACTGAAGCTTTTAAACTCTAGTGTTAGTGAAAAGTTCTGAATATCCTTGGATTGTCAAAGAACGTACTCATCCTTTTTGAAGGAAGTTTAATTAAAAGGCTCTTAAGAAGAAAAAATGGTGATTTTTAATATCTTTTTTTAAAATTGGTTTGCTTACAAAGTTCAGTATACATTGCATTTCACCCTATTCTTTCTTTACATTGTGTTTCTTACAATCGTTCTCAGGCATGATGGTTTATAAAATCAATCACCTTGGACCTTTCCCAACATTATCCTATCTTTTCACCCCGATCCTTCCCCTTTCCCTGCCTCCACCAAACAGTGAAACCCTGTGGTTTACCTATCCTCACCCGTCCACTCCCACTTTTCTGTCCCCCTTGAATTCCCAAACATGTTTTAATAGTTACTCTTTTTACCCTAATAATCTTATGCAGTATTTGTGCTTATGAGACTGTTTTAACTGATTTTCTCAAAGATTTTATTTTACTTGGATCTTCAGTCAACACTCATAGTGGCCACAATGATGAATTCAAGTGGAAATTTTCTGTCAAAAACTATTCTAATATGTTAAAGAGCAAGGATTTTAGTTTGAAGACTAAAGTACACCTAACCTTTGCATACAAGGAAGATCTGCTATATGCACTAAAACATGAGCCAAAGAAAAAGAAAGAGAATATTTCTACTAACTTCTGTTGTCTGAAATCTACCCAATATGCAAGCAATATTCATAAATAGTCATTAAAGACTGGAATGCCAAAGTTGGCAATGCGGAAGAAGGGTCAGTGGTAATACTTGGTGACAGAAATGAGACGAGATAGAATGATGGAATTTTGTACAATCGATTATTTATTCAATGCAAATACCTTTTATGAAAACCACAAACAGCAACTATAAAATGGACCTCACTTGACTGACTACACAAGAAACAGATGGTTTCCCGTTGTGGAAAGAATCACTGAAGGAGCTTAATATAGGCTGTGAAAACTAGGCCAGATGCTGATTGTAAAACAGACTATCAACTGCTTATATGCAAGTTCATATGGAAACTAAAGAAAATCAAAACAAATCCACAAATACTGGAATCTGACCTTGAGTCTATCCCACCTGCAGTTAAAAATCATCTCAAGAAAAGGTTTAAGCTCTGAATACTAATGACTAAAGAACAGATGAGCCGTAGAAGCTTGTTAAGAAAGCTGGGAAATGACCGAGGATGACAAAAGAATCAATGCCTTTGAGTTGTGGTGCTTGAGAAGAGTATTGAACATACCATGGACTACAAACAGAACAAACAGGTCTGTCCTTATAGCCAAGTATTTTTAGGAGGTACCAGCCCTTGGAAAAAGATATCATTCTGGGGAAAGAAAATGCAGAGGATTAGCAAAAAGTAGGAAGAACTTCAGTGAGATTTAGTGACACAGTGACTGCAAAAGTGGGCTGGAATACTGTGGAGAGATTGAAGACAGTATTGGATAGCACAAGGTTTCAGTCTATTGTCGATGGAGATGCTAGGAGTTAGTTGGCTCAGTGACGCTTAAAATCAACACAAAGGTAAAGAAAGATTATTTTATTCAGTGCATCTTGTAATGAAGAAAAAAAATATTTAGACAAATAGTATTTTAAAATCAAGGTATAAGGTATACTTAGTGGTTTTTAGTTAAATTTTCATCATCTAAGTCTACAAAACAAGAAGTTAGTCCTAGAGCAGAAGTTCAAGGCAAAGGGCTTTTCCTAAGATTTGTCTAAGAAGCCTTCCCTAATACTAATACCTGGTATTTGGACTTGTGTTGTTATTGTTAAGTACTGTTAAATTGTGTGTGACTCATAGTGACCCTATGTACAATAGCTCTGAAGCCTGCCCTGTCCTGAGCCAGTCTCACTGACTTCAATACATCTATCCTCATTGCCCTAGTTACTGTATCAATTCATCTCACCTGGGGTCTTCCTCGTCTCTGCTGTGTCTCCACTCTTCTAAGAAAGAGTCTCACTACTGGGCCAACTGGTAACACCATGATGGATGAAGAGGAGATTGAGTTTGTTAACAGTTACAGCTTGCTTGGCTCTCCAATCAACACTTTTGACACCAGCAGTCAGGAAATCAAAAGATGAATTGAATTAGGTAAATGTCCTGTCAGGGATCTTTCCAGAGTACTAAGATGCAATGATGTCAGTCTAGAGCGTAAGATGTACCCAATTCAGTCCATGGTCTTCACAATTACTTGTTATGCATCAGAGAGCTGGATAATTACTATGTTAGAAAAAAAAATGATGCCTTTGATTTGTGGTGCTGGAAAAGGGTATTGAACATGTCATGGACCACCTTGATCCACTGGCTTCTGGGAGCAGTGGGCATATCTCTTTAGGGAGGAGGGGAAGCTGAGTCAGTGATTGGAACTTGGAATGTGAGAACCATGAATGTAGGAAAATTAGATATTGTTAACAGAGAAATGGAATATATAAATGTTTACATACTAGTATTGGCAAGATGAGATGAATTGCCGTGGGGCATTTTGAGTCATATAATCTACTATGCTGGAGTTCCACACTCTGCCAGATTACCTTTTTTTTTTTTTTAGTGGAAATGAATATGGATCTCTTTGAGTCAGTTGGTCAGGTAGTTGTCCTTCAGATTTCTTGGCAAAACCTGGTGAGCATGTACAGGGCTGCATCTGTTTGTTGAAATATGTCAATTGGTATGCTGTCAATTCCTAGGAGCTTGTTTTCTGCCACTTGTTTCAGAGCAGTTACTTCCTCTTTCATCACCATTGCCTCTTGATCATATGTTGGGATCCTCCAATATCACTTTTCTCTTATTATATATATATTTTTAAAAAACCGAAAACAAAAGCCTCCCATAGTGATTGTAAGGACATGACAGTGAGGCTCTGCATCCTCTCCAACACATATTACTTGTTGCCCTCTAAGCTTTGGTACTGCTACAGGAAGTAGATGGTATCTCCTTGTTTGGATTTGCATCTGTGATGTGTCTGTTAATGGCTTCTTTGTCCATTTAGTTTTTTGGGTTAGTATTCTACTTCTTGTGAAAGTCCTGTAGTATTCTGTAAAGTTTCAGAATACCTTCAAAAACCTTGTTTGAAATGTCTCTGTCACATTTTTGGGGGATGTTTCCCATCCCACCTCAGTCTATAGGCTTTCTTCTTACACTATTGGAAAAAAAGGTTTTGATGTGCACAGCAATTTGATTTTTTGAAAAATTCATTCATCAATTTAATCCTCTCCTGCTTCTGCCATTTTGGTTATATTTGCAAGATTATATTCCATAGACTAAGGCTTCCTCTAAGTTATTTACCTGTTTTTTTTCTCTTATGATCTTTACACTTAGGTTTCTGAACTACTGTGACTTGGTATTTAGATTTTTTAATGTTTTATTTGTTTTGTTTTTGTTTTCTTTTGTTTGAGATGTAGATCACATTTTACTTTTCAGTAGGTTAATTCCCTATTTACCAATAGTTGGTTGAAATTTGTTGAAGAGGTTCATGTTTTGCCTTTTAATAGGTTTTATTTCCTTGTCAAATATTAACTGACCTTAGGTATATGGTTTTATTTCTGAGTTCTATTGCTATTACATTAGTGTATGTGCTTGATGTTGTACCAATACCATGCTGTTTTGATTATTAGGGCTGTGTAGAACGTTTCGAGATTAGGGAAAATGCCTCCAATTTAATTTCCTTTTTCTTAAAGAATAGCTCTGTTTATTCGGTGTCTCTTTCCTGTAAATAAAACTGTAAATTGCCTTTTCTAACTTCTTGAAGTATTAATTTTGTGTCTGTATTGGGATTGTGTTGAACCAATAGATTGTTTCTGGTAGTTGTTATTGTTATGTGCTGTCGAATGGCCTGCAACACAGAGCAACCCTTTATATAGTAGCTCTGAATTCTATCCTATCCTCAATCAATCTCACTGTCTCAGACAAACTTGCCCCTACTACCGCAGTCACTGTGTCAATCCATCTCATCCAGGATCTTCCTCTCCTGCTTCGCCCTCTACCCTTCCAAGCATCATGCCCTTCTCCAAAAACTGGTCCCTCCTGACAACAAGCCCAAGCTTCAAAATCTTTGCTTCCAGAGATCAAGTTGGTGTTATTCTTTCTAGGACAGGCCTGTTTTTTCTCTTGGCAGAACATGGTGTATTCAATATTCTTCTTTGGCAGCACAATCTAAAGGCATCAATTCTCCTATCATCTTTGGTCATTGTCCAGATCTCAGACACATAGTAAATAATTGAGAAGAGCATGGCCTAGATCAGGGACACCTTAGTCTCTAGACTGACATCTTTGTACTTCAGCACTCTGGAGAGGTCCTTGACAGCAGACTTTCCTAATCCAATTTCTCTTTTTATTTCTTGTGTATTGGTTCCTGAAGTGTTAATTGTGGATCCAAGCAAGCTCAAATTGTTAAAAAACATAATCTCTTCTCCATCTTTAATGAAGCTTCTAATTGGGCCCAGTGGTAAGAATCTTTTTTTTCTTGATGTTGAGTTTTAATCCATATTGAACTCTACAATCCTAAATTTTCTGCAACAGATACTTGAGGTCCTTCAGTTTCAGTGAGCAAGAGCATCATCTTTCTCCATTTCTGATGCCACATTCCTCTTCATAAAATCAGTGTCCCAAATTATCTGTTCTGCATATAGGATTGAAGAGGTATGCAGAAAGGACACATCCCTGGTGTGCTCTTTTCCTAATTTTAAACTATGCAATTTTTCCTTGCTTTATCCTGATGACTGCCTCCTGTTTCAAACTAGGTTTAGCATGAGCACAATTAGGTGTTCTGGGATTCAATTCTTCTCGAGGTTAGCTACAATTTGTTGTAATCCACACAATTAAATGCCTTTATGTAGTCAATGAAAAGCAGATATTCTTCTGGTACTCTTTGCTTTCAGCCAAGTTCCATCTGGCATTGGCAATAATGTCCCGAGTGCCATGACTTTTTTTCTAAACTCAGCCTGACTTCTGGTAGTAGTTTGTTGATGTCCCGTCATTTTATTTTATTTTTTTCTATAATTATATTTTATTAATTTTCATAAACATTTACAGAGATTTTGGGCTTCCACTCATTCATTGTTGCACTATTCTCTCTACCCTCCTCCCAGTTTGATCTTGTCCAAATGCCACAGTGCTTGTCAAAGCCAGTTCTGATTAATCTTCTTTGTCAGTGTGTCCTTTGCCATTCCCTATCACTCCTCCCTGAGAGAGACTTCACCCTGAGTCATAAGGAAAAGGGGATGGCGTATTCTCTTAGCTACTTCCTGCTGAAAAGGGACGCTGTGGGTTTCAGGGTGAAGATCTTCTCTCACTACTCTAAAGGGCCCCTTTGGCAGTAGGAAACACACAGACTATCCCGTCATTTTAAAATATTCTTTAGCAAAATTTTGCTTGCTACTGTTGATACTGCTTTATAATTTCCATGCTTTGTCATATCATACTTTTTTGGAATGGAGATAAATATGAATCTCTTTCTTTCAACCACCCAGGTAACTGTCCTCCAGATTTCTTGACACAACTAGGTAAGCACCTCCAGTGCAGCATCTGTTTGCTAAAATATGTCAAATTGTATTCTATCAATTCCTGGGTAATTGTTTTTTGCCAATTCCTTCAGAGCAGTTTGAACTTCCTGCGTCATTACCATTGCTTCTTCTTCATATGCTGTTTCATGAAATTCCTCTGTGCCAGAAACACTTTGCATACTCTTTCCATTTTCTTTTGATGCATCCAGACCCATTCAATATTCTGTCCACAGCATCTTTAAGTATTGCAATTTGAGGCTTGAACCTGTTCTTCAGTTCCTTTAGCTTAAGAATTATCAACACAGCTTATCCCTTTTCTTTCTCTGACTCCAGTTCTTTGCACATTTTACTATAATATTTTGCTTTGTCTTCTTGAGCTACCCTTTGAAATCTTCTGTTCAGCTCCTTAATTTCTTGGTTTCTACCCTTTTCTGTGGCTTCTCAGCACTCTAGTGTAATATTCAGAGTACCTTTTGACATCCATCTCTATCTTTATTTTTGATAGGATTGTAATTTTCACAATGTTCAGTCTTGCTATCCATGAGAAGGTAATATTTTTCCATTTAAATAGGTTTCTCCAAGATACTTCTTAGAGGAGGTGCAGCCAGGTTGTTTCTTGAAGACAAAGATGATAAAACTTTGTCCTACACACTTTGGACATGTTACAAGGAGAAGCTATTCCTTGGAGAGGGATATCAAGCTTCCGAAGTTGAAGGGCAGCAAAGGAATGGAAGATCTCAACTGGATATACTGACACAGTGACTGCAGCGATTGTGAGGATGGAATAAGATAAGTAGGACAGGGTTTAGATCTGTTGTTCATATTGTATCTATGTGTCATATTTGACTTTACAGCACCTAACAGTGAAACTGAACACTGTGACACTGATGTGTCAAATGTGATAATGTTTACACATAGTGGATAATGCTTGTTGGAGCTCCCCGATTAAAACAAGCTTGGAAGCAGAAGTGACATCTAGTTCTGAAATAGCTTGTCTCTGGAAACCCTATGAACCTGGAGAAATGATGAAAGTTAAACAATTGTTCAGGTCTTTTGTTCATAGTCACTGTGAGTTGCCTATGACTCGATGGCATTTAACCACCACAGAGTATAGAGAGAGATCAATTGCCCTAGTGGACAGAAAGTGATGCAAACAAGCCAAAGGTGGGTGACTTTAATCCCAGCCCTCAGGCTTGTTTTTAATTGGTTTTGGTCAAACATTCTTCTAGGTCATAAACCCCTTGTCTGTCCACTTGTTGTATAGAGGTAACTCGTGGTTGCTGTGAAGCTGAACACTGTGACACTGATGTGTCAAATGCTATAATCATTACATAGTGGAAGTGTTTGGTGGCATTCCCCAATTAAAACAGCTTGGAAGCAGAAGTGACATCCACTTCTGAAATAGCTTGCTTCCAGAAACCCTATGAACCTGGAGAAAGGATGAAAGTTATACAAGGGTCCAGGTCGTTTATTCATAAGGTTGTTATGAGTCGCCTATCACTCAATTGTACTTAAAAACAACAACAATGTTTTAAAGTTATCTTATAAAAATCTTTGTGTCTTTGTCACTGTTGTGTGCCATTGAGGTGGAATCCACTCATAGCTGAACCTTCTGTAGGTTTTCAGAATCTCTAATCTCACAGAAGGATGTTGCCCATACTTCTTTCACAGATAGGCTGGTGGATTCGAACCATCTGTCTTTGTAATTGCAGTATAGCTTCTTACCACCAGGCCACCAGAACACCCTTAGTAGTGTCTTAAACTTTTCGTTTTGTGTGTCAAATTATGTTTATTTCTAAGTATTTTATCTTTTTGTTGGCTATTATAAATTAATTGCTTTTTAAATTTCTTTTTCTGTGGTTTCCGGGTTGCAGTATAAAAATCCAAATAATTATTGTATGTTTTTCTTGTATCTCACCATTTTAGTTGGACTGTTTTTTTTGCTAATTCTTTGAGGATTTCTGTGTATTCTTTCATTCCAACTACCATAGAGATAGTTAAACCACCTCTCTGTCAACTTGAGTTCCATTCATTTTCTTTACTTCTCTTTTTTCCTAACAAGTGTTTTTGATATAATGTAGAATAGCAGTAATTATAGAGGTTTAACAAAAAAATTTAATATACTCAGCCGTTCCTCTCCTGGGAAAGTACTTAAGGAAATCAGAGATGAGACACAGAAATTTGTACACATATGTTCATAGCAACATTACTCAGACTACTCAAAAAATGGAAATGACCCAAATGTCCAGGAACAAATGAATAGATAGAAAAATTGTGGACTATTCACACAATGGAGTACTATACAACACTAAAGAACAAGAGAGTATTTGTAAAGTATAATTCACAACCTAGGAGAATATAGAGAACATTATGTTGAGTGAAATAATTCAGTAATAAAAGGACAAATACTACTACTGTGTAATAATGAGATCACTGCTTGCCAATAGGAGGCTAACTGAGTTGTGGGGAAGAGGAAGAGCAGAAAGTAGCGGGTTTGTGTTGGCAGTGCATTTCTTTACCAGTAGGCTTTCTAAGAATTCAAGTTGAGGACACTTAAAAATAGCAATAACATTCTATACACTAATTGAAAATTATGTAATTGGGCATGTTGTCAGAAGGTACCAGTCCTTGAAAGAATATATCATGCTGTGAAAGGCAACGAGTGAAGGAAAGAGAGAATCTTCAAAAAAAAAAAAGGATAGGCACAGTGGCTATTGCAATGGTTTTGAGCATGGGGAGATGGTGTGTATGATACAGGAAAAAGTTTTTATTCTATTTTTCTTAGAATAGCTCTGAATTTACTCAATTGTAATTCACAACAACGTAATTATCAGTCATATATTTCTGTATCGAAAAATATTGCTGAATTAGTGGCCTTAATAAAACCACCAAAGCAAGGGTGTTTTTTTAGATGACCCTTACTAGTCCAGAGTACTGAAGAGCAACAATATCAGTCTGCAGACTAAGGTGTGCCTAATTCAGATGAGGGTCTTTTCAATTACTTGCTATGTGTCAGAACCTTAAACAATGGCTAGAAATGATAGAAGAATTGATGCCATTGAACTGTGGTGCTGGAGAACAGTATTGGATATATCGGGGACAGCTAGGAAAATAAGCAGGTTCATCGTAGAGAGAGTGAAACAAGGTTATTCCTTGGAGGCAAGGGTTCTGAAACTTCGTTTGACATACTTTACACATGTTGCAAGGAGTGACCAGTCCTTGGAGAAGGATGTCATGCTTGGGAGGTTGGAGGAACAATGCAAGAAAAAAAGACCCTTGATGAGATGGATTGATTCAGTGACTGGGGTAATGGGAGTAGGTGTGTTGGACACTATAAAATCGGCACAGGATAAAACAGGCTATAGGGCTGTTGCTACGAGTCACAAGCGACTAAATGGCACATAACAACAACAGTCACTCTTAGGCTCACACATGCAACTGTCCTCATCTGGTCAAACAGGTGTAGCTAGTGAAAGGAAGGCAATATTACCCCTTTGTCTCAGCCCTGCTAGTTAACTTTGAGAGGAAGAGACCAAGATTTTTCTTTCCATATAGTCTCAGAGAGCTGTAGGAGGAATGTGGCATCAGGATTGATAGAAGATTCATCAACAACCTATGTTATGTAAATGACACAACCCTGCTTGCTGAAACAGAGGCAGACCTGAAGCGCTTGCTACAGAAGGACAAGGATTACAGCCTTCAATATGGATTGAAGCCCAATATCAAGAAAACAGAGTCTCACCACTGGGCTAATTGGCAGCATCATTATGGATGGTGAAGGGATTAAGATAGTTAACAGTTTTAGTTTGCTTGGCTTAGCAGTCGACATTCTTGATATCAGCAGCCAGGAAATCAAGATACGAATTGCATTGGGAAACCTATCTGTCAGGGACTTCTCCAGAGTACTTAAGAGCAATGACATCAGGCTGGAAACTAAGGTGCACCTGATCTTAGCTATAGTCTTCACAACTGTGTGCTGTTCATCGGAAGCTGTACAGTAAGTAGGGATGATAGAAGGTGAATTGATACTTTTGAGCTGTGGTGCTGGAGAATAGTGTTGAACATACCACGGACTGCTAGGGAACAAACATGTTTGTCCTGGAGAGAGTGAAGCTGGGCTGTTCCTTGGAGTCAAGGATTCTGAAGCTTCGTCTGACATATTTTGTGCATGTTGTAAGGAGGAATCGATCCTTGGAGAGGGACATCGTGTTTGGGAGAGTGGAGGGACAGCTTCCTAGAGGAAGGCCCTCAATGAGATGGATCGCTACAGTGATTGGGGTGGTGCGAGTAGGTGTGTCAGAGACAGTGAGGTTGGCACAGGATAGAGCAGGATTTAGGGCTCTTGTACATAGAGACACTATGAATCACAACCGACTCAACAGCACATAACAACAACAACAACGTCTCATAATTTAGTCATCAAGTCTATGTTTTCTGTTTGGTTTATTTTTTCTTCATGAAGAGTTTGTCAGAAGATATTAATCAGTAGCAGCAAATTATCTTGAGACAGTTGGCAAGACACAAAGAAAGTCCTAAATAAAGCAGTAAGAGCAAACATTTCCATTTCTTGTCTGATTTCTTCAGCCACACTACAAAAATGAGTTGTGAAAAGAGAAGCATAATTCATGTGAGGTTATTATCATGAAAGTATATACCACACAGGATAAAACGTTTTAACTTTTTTTGTTTCTTATTCTGCCACAGTGAAAGATGTGTATTTGCTGTAACCTAGCACATACGTTTTTACACAGGATGAAATAAAGTTTCTAGAAACTGATATTTACCATTACAACTTGTTTTGTTGTTGTTTTTGTTTCATGCCCTGAAGCTGACGATGGCACACAGCTATATTATGAACAGCAATCTGGACCTTGCCCTACTCTGTGCCATCTTCACATTTTTCACGTGTTTATTGTTCTTGTCTTGTGCCAATCCATCTTATTGAGGTTATTCCTCTTTTTGACTGAAAAATAAGCAAAGGTTGTGGGAACAACCATATCTGACCTCTATCAACTTCACAGAGGGAAACTGTTGTCATCAACATCATAAACAACATCATATACTTCACAGTATCATACCTCTTTATGCTCCTCTTAATACCAATATTACTGCTTTACTGGTCCAAAGTCTGTTGTGATAGGTCACAGACCACATACAATCATATTGGAGAAGTCAAAAGGTTAATCCAGGTCTGCACCAAGATAGTCATGACAGCGTCCAAAATACTCTGGCAGGCACCTTAGCCTTGAGCCTTGCAGCTTTAGGCCAGTATTTTGAAGTTCTCAGTCCTTTGAGCTATGACCTCACCACCCCCCCCGCCCCCCAGTTATCCAACAAACTTGGGAAAAGGCTCTTAGGTCTTATTCCAATGGTGTAGCAGTACCAAGGTCTCATCTCATGTCAAGTCTCTTGTTCTCTGTTTTGGCTGCTATGGTTGCTGTTTCTGTAGGTCCTTCCCCCACCCCACCCCTGACCTTGCAATTCATTTTCTTTAATACATTGCCCTTCATACCACATCACATCCCAAAACCACCCCCTTTTGTTTGCTCTTTTTCTGGAACGGAAGATCCTTTTTTTCTGCTGCTTTGGATTGGTGAGACTCACCATCCTCTTCCCATCCATCCATGTGGCAAAGTCAGGCAAGTGCTGGTAAGCCATTTCCGATAATAGCTTCATCTTCCTCAGTGTAATGTTTTGGTTTTTTCTCAAGGATGGCTTCTCCTGACAAGATACTTAAATGATGTAAGACAAAATTTCATCGTGTTGCTTCTTAGGAGGATTCTAGATGCACTTCCTTCAACACAGACTACTTTGTTGTGTTAGCAATATGAGATAACAGAGAACCCTCTTCCCCAGTACCACAAGCCAGTTGTTGTTGTTGTTATGTGCCATCGAGTTGTTTGTGGCTCATAGTGACCCTATGTACAACAGCCCTAAACCCTGCTCTATCCTGTGCCAATCACATTGCCTCTGACACACCCATCCCCATTACCCCAGTCACTGAATCAATCCACCTCATAGAGGGTCTTCCCCTCCTGCGCTGTCCATCTACTCTACCCAGCATGATATCCCTCTCCAAGGACCTGTCTCTCCTTGTAACATGTCCAAAGTATGTCAGACGAAGCCCCAGAATCTTTGCCTCCAAGGAGTAGCGTGGTTTAACCCTCTCTTGGATGAATCTGTTTGTTTTCTTGGCAGTCCATGGTAAATTCAATACTCTTCTCCAGCACCACAGCACAAAGGCGTCAATTCTCCTTCTATCCTCCCTAGTCATTGTCCAGCTCTCTGATGCATAACAAGTGATTGCAAAGATCATGGCCTGTATCAGGCACACCTTTGTATCCAAAGAGACACCGTTGCTCTTGACTACTTTAGAGTACAAGCTGTCAGGTCATGGGTCAGACAATGGGAGATTAATTCTGAAGGCATTTGGTAGAAGTGAAGGGGTATTCTGGTGGAGGGTGGAGCTGGGAAATAAGTGGGTCAAGCACTGGGCAAAGGGCAGGGACTACACTGTAACTAATGGTTAACTCCACAACGAGGGATTTGTCTTTCATTGCTCCACAAATTGCTGTCGGATACTCCTAAACATTCAGATTAAGACAGACTAAGAAGAAGGATTGGCCATCCACTTCTGAAATAACAGGCCTCTGAAAATCCTATGTACAACCCAGTAGCATCCTTAATTTTTGTCCAACTTTCCAATACATCAAAAGAAATTAAAATGTCATGATTGGATCAGGCACATGTTAATTTTTAAAACTGGTGTCATTACTACTTAATGTATTAGAGAGGTCTTTTACAGCAGATTTTCCCAATGCAGTAAGTGCTTTGATTTCTCGGCTAATACTAACAATGATGTTGATTAAGTGTGCAAGTAAAATGAAATACTTGACAACTTCAGTTTTTCTCCATTTTTCATAACATTGTCTATTGACTTACGGTAGGATTTTGTTTTGTTTTATTTTATGTCAGGTTGTAATCCATATTGTAGGGTGTTGATTTTTGCAATAATTGATTGAAGTCCTTTCAAGTTCAGTAAGAAAACTTGTGTCATTTGCATAATTCTGCAAAGATTGCTGGTGGATTTTCCTCCAATCATGATGCTACGTTCTTCTGTATAAAGTGCAGCTTCTCAAATGACATGCTAAACATAAAGAATGAGAGATCTGAAGAAAGGATGCGAAAAGATACAACTCTAAGCACACTTTACTAGTTTTAATCCATGAAGTATCATTATGTTGTTTTATTTGGAAAACTGCTTCTTGTTCTGTGAATATATTTTGCAAAAGCATAAGTAATTGTGAGATTCCCATTCTTCTCAATGTTATCCATAATTTGTTATTAACCTTGTAGTCAAATGCATTTACATGCTCAATAATACACATGCAAACAAATTTCTGATACTCTATTTTTAGCTGAGTTCATCTGACCTCAGCAGCGATATTCCTCATTGTACAACCTCTTATGAATCCAACTTAAAGCTTCAGCAATTCCCTGTGGTTGTACTGTTACAGTTATTTTAAAATAATCTTCAGTAACATTTTACTTGCATGTAATACTAAAGATATTGTTAGACATATTCCATATTATGTAGGATTATGGATCTTCTCAGTCAGTTCTGTTCGCTACTTCCAAATTGCTAGGAACAGGCTAAGAAGTACTTACAGGACAGCATTTATTTGTTAAAATACCTCATAATATCCCATTGCTTCCTAGAGCCTTTTGTTTTGTCAAAGTCTTAACTGCAGCTTGAATTTCTTCCATTAGACTAATTTCTTGATGATATACTACTTTCTGAAATTGCTCAATGTCACCTAATTCTTTTTTGTGCGATGACTCTATTTTCCAATATTCTTTTGATTCCCCCTGTGTTATTCAGAATTCTGTTCAAATAAATCTCCAGTATTGTAAATGGAGGCTTGAATTTGTTTTTCAGTTTTTCCCACTTGAAAAATGCTAAGCTTATTCTTACGCTAACTCCTTTGGTGTTCTAAATGCAACTCTTTGAATACTTTATTTTATCTTCTGTAGTTATCCTTTGGTATCTTCTGTTTATTTCTCTTACCTCAACGTTTCTTCCCTTTGGTTTGGTCTCTTGACATTCCATTGCAAGTTTCAGAGTCTCTTCTGACATCTTTGGTAGTCTACTTTCTTTCTTATCTTTATAATGGTAAAAAAACAAAACAAAACATAACACTTTTTTCAAGAATAATAATCTTAAAGTCATTCCACTTATCATTGGACCTTCGGTTCCTAGTTTTCAGTGAATCAACTATATTCTTGAAATGATTTTTTGGGGGGTGACAAAATTTTTTATTTAGAATTAGTCAGTTGGACTCAGTTTAGATTTTATTGGCAGCATCCAAAGCACCATAGTCAGAGGTAGATCTAGTATAGGCCTTCTTTTCTCCATCAGGCCTAATCAAGGTGTTGACCTTAGTGATATCAATATCATAGGGCTTCTTTATTTATAGCTTGTTTGATTTGGTGCTTGTTGGCCTTGACATTCACAATGAACACAAGTGTGTTGTTATCTTCTATCTTCTTCCTAACTGACTCAGGGGTCAAGCAAAACTTAATGATGGCATAGTGGTCAAGCTTGTTTCTCCAGGGGTACTCTATGCAGATGACATAACCCTGCTTGCTGAAACTGAAGAGGACCTGAAGTGCTTGCTATAGAAGGTCAAGGACTATAGACTTCAATATGAATTGAAGCTCAACATCAAGAAAACAAAGATTCTCACCACTGGGCCCATTGGCAGAATCATAACAGATAGTGAAAGAGATTGAGATTGTGGACAGCTTCAGTTTGCTTGGCTCTACAATCAACACTCTTGGCACCAGTGGCCAGGGAATCAAAAGATGAATTGCATTGAGAAAATCTGCTGTCAGAGACCTCTCCAAAGTACTGAAGAACAAACAGTGTCAGTATGGAGACTAAGATGCGTCTGATTCAGGCTATCATCTTTGCAATTACTTGCTATGCATCAGAGAGCTGGACAATGACTAGGGATGATAAAAGGAGAGTTGATGCCTTTGAGATGTGATGCTGAAGAAGAGTATAGAATATACCATAAACTGCTAGAAGAACAAACAAGTTCATGCTGGAGAGGGTGATGCCAGGCTGCTTCTTGGAGGCAAGGTTTCTGAAGCTTCATCTGACATACTTTGGTCATGTTGCAAGATGGGACCAGTACTTGAAGAGGGACAGCATGCTTGGAAGGGTGGAAGGACAGTGCAGGAGAGGAAGAGCCTTGATGGAATGGATTGATTCAGTCACTGGCGTAATGGGCATAGACGTGTCAGAGACAGTAAGATTGGCAAAGGATAGAGCAGAGTTTAGGGCCGTTATACATAGGGTCACTATGAGTCACAGGTGACTTGACAGCACATAACAACAACAACAACATAAAGAAATTTACCATTTGGTCCCCAAATTTATTTCTGTCACCAAGGCTGTATTTTCCAATTATGTTTACTTCTTTATCTTTCTCAACTTTTACAATCCATAATGATTTTGATTCATTACATAACAGAATCTTTTTGGTTATATAAAAATTTTCAAAATTTTCAATTAGATGACTTAACGCACTGTCCATAGCAATGGAAGTCAGCATTTCAGATCATGATGATAATGGGATAGAACTAAGTACAAATCTATTGTTCATTGAAGTACTGTGAGTTAGAGTCAATTCAATGGCACTTAAAAATAATAATTAGTTGCTAATTGTATATTAGAGTGTTAAGCTAATATAATGTACCTCTTTACTAAAAATTATATTAAAGAAGTATGAAGAAAGAATATAACTGTATGTGGAACAAATAATTTGATAAGGTGGAATGTATGAGAAAGACAGTAGCCTCAGGATTAGAAGAAGTATCATTGACAGCCAGTGTTATGCAGATTGCACAACCTGGTTTACAGAAAAAACAAAATTTGAAGCAACTACTTCAGAAGATCAAAGACTACATACAACCTTCTATATAAGTTAAATCTCAACATTAAGAAAAAAAGTATCTTCCCATTAGAACAGGTGGCAACATCATGATAAATTAAAAAAGACTGACTTGCCAATGATTTCATTTCACTTGGATTGATAATTACCATTGATGGTAGTTGTAATCAAGAAATGAAAGATGTGTTGCATTGGGAAAATCTACAGACAAGGACCTCTCCAAATTTCTAAAGTGCAACAATATCAGTTTAAATAGCTTTAAAGTACACTATGGTACTTAAAATTGTTTTCTATGTATCTGAACTTTGGACAATGAATAAAGATAACAAAGGATATAAATGACTTTGAATGTGGTGTTGGAAATGAGTAATGAATATACCCAAAGAACAAACAAATTTATCTTAAATGAAATAAAACTAGAGTGTTACTCAGAAGTAAGGACTGTGAAAGTTCATCTCATTTACTTAGTGCACATTTCCAGGAGGAACCAGTCCTTGGAAAGAAATGTCATTCTTGGAAAAATAATCAGTAAAAGAGAAGAAGATCCTCACTGAGATGGGCTGGCACAGTAACTACCCCAATAGATTTGAGCAGGATAGAAATCACGGAAATAGCTGAGCTGGAAGATTTGAACCACTGGCCTTTCTGTTATCAGTGAAATGCTTAATGACTATGCTTTCAGGGCTCCCGATATGAGAATCTTTGAGAATATATGGAACATTCCTTAATTAAAATGTAAATATTTCTTGAAAGAATAAACTAATTTCACTTAAGTTGCTAAGGATGTTTTTTTAAAGACAAGTTTGCAAACATACATAAAATGTGATGCCATTCTATCTGTTATGTTTTTCAGTAAGTCAAAGTTGAAAATCTTATCATATTCTATAATACTAACAATATAACCTTTAAAATATCAATGGAAAATTTTCTAGTTGAAAAATATAATTTTGCAATGTTTGTAAAATTTAATTTTATAAAAATCTAATTTCTCTAAGCTTTTCTTAAGTTATTTTAATAATTATTAATTATGAAAAAGGAAGCTGTGAAAAATATATTTTTTTAGCATAAAAGTTTAACACTAACTTATGTTTATAAAGTTAATATTTTTACATGAAAATATTTTACTATTATTGACTCTTCTTTTAGAATTGATGATTAGTGTTTTAAAAAAAATTAAAATACAACAGTAGTCCTAACTGTGATGGTGTAGTATTTTGTTATCATCAGTAGCGTTCTTTTGCCAATATTGTGGTAATGTAAATCACATATGGTAATTAGAGCAATAACTTTTTATCTTGCCTGTATGGCAGTATTTTTTTGACATTTTGAGTTTTTTTCTATGTTAAATGTGTTGAAAAATATAATTTTTCTCCATGTGATTTCAAATTTAGCCTAAGTATTCAGAAAATACCAGATGGAAACATGACAGAAGAACTCTACACCAGCTGGAAGGAGGTTGCATTGGCCAAATGTGGGACAATTTGAACATCAAAAAGTATAATGATGATGATAGATTATAACACATTGAATTTAAAAGGAAAGACAGACAGAAAAAAAGAAAATTTAGGTCAGCTCAATAAACTCAATAGAATCAAAATTCTATAAAAAATGCAAGTTTATATTCACATAATTATTTTAGATAAGACTATGAAATTAGAATATTGATAATTTGAACTACTTAATGCAAATATTTGTCTAGATAAATCACTAATACATGAGAAACATTTGGTTCAAGAGTTACTATAACTCTTGGATGCTCACATGGTCTCAAAATATTGCCTTATACCTTATATATTAATTATAATGTAGAAAAGGTCCTTTTATGAAGAAGAAATCTAGTAAGCACAAGATATTAAAATTAATATAAAAAAATAACAGGGAAAAATTATGCATCTACCGATGTGTGGTGTCAGAAAGTTCACAAAATTATTTATATCCTATGTAGATGCTCACCAAAAATGAAGAGAACTTTGAGCATTTGTCGCAGAAAATCAAGAAGAGCAGTGTTCAATATGGATTATATCTCACATCTAGAAAACAAAGCTCCTCACCACCAGGTCAATAGGCAGCATCATGCTAGATGGAGAAAAGATTGAAGTGGTTAATGATTTCATCTTGCTCGGATCTACAATGAACATAGTTGACACCCGCAGTCAGAAAATCAAAAGACGAGTTATATTGGGAAAATCTGCTGTCAAAAACATCTGTATTCTTCACAGACGTACTGTGAATCATAGTTAACATTATGGTACCTAATAAATATGAGAAAATAAATTTCTGTTTTTAATATTAAAAAAAATTGACTTCTCTAGAGTACAAAAGAGCAAAGCTGTCAATCCAAAGACCAAGTTGTGCCTAATCCAGACCATGGTCTTTGCAATTGTTTCCTATGCATTTGAGAGCTGACAAACTAAGGATGAAAAAAGAAAAAAAGAGTCGATGCTTGGGAACTGTGGTGGTGATAAGAGTATTGAACATACAACAGACTGCCAAGAGAACAAACGGGTCTGCCCTGAAGAGAACAAAACCAGGTTACCCTTTGGAGGAAAGAATTTCAAAACTTTGCCCCATATACTTGGGACATGTTGCCAGGAGGGACCCAGTCCTTGGACAAGGACCTCATGTTTAGTAGGATGGAGAATCAGAGCAGAAGAGGAAGACACTGGATGAAATGGATCTACAGAATGATGTGACAATGGGGTGAAATATGTCAAAGATGATGAGGTTGGCAAAGGATTGGTCAAGGTTCAGAACCATTGTTCAAAGGGTGAATATGACTCATAGTTGACTAGACTGCACAAAACAACAACAAAACAGATATGTAGGGAGTTCTGTTGACCTAGTGGTAAGAAGTTGTGTTGTCAAACCAAAAGCATGTTATTCGAATCTACCAGCTGTACAGTGGTGAGATTCACAGCCTCTGAAAACCCTCTAGAGGGTCAGCTGTGAATTGTTTATTATTCAGTGACACTTAAAATATATTTGTGTTTGTATTTATATATAGTTGTTAAGATTTATGTATGTAGCTGTTAGGTGCCATTGATTCATCTGTGACTCCTAGTAACCCTATATACAACAGCTCGTAGAGACCTGAATGAATCCTGCTCTAATTTTATTTTCTTTGCCACACACACCTGAGGTATGTCAGATAGAGCTTCAAAATCCTTGCCTCAAAGGAGTAATCTTGTTCAACCTTCTCCAGGACAGAGTTGTTGGTTCTCCTAGAGCACCATGGTATGTTCAACACTCTTCTCCAGGACCACAACTCAAAGGCATCAATTCTTCATCTCTCATTCTCAGTCATTGTCCAGCTCTCTAATGCATAGTAAGTAATTGTAAACACCATGGCCTTGATCAAGAAACTTTAGTCTGTAGACTGATAACATTGTTCTTTAACACTTTGGAGATGTTTCTGTCAACAGACTTCCCCATAATTTGTCTTTTCATTTATTAACTCCTGGTGCTAAGAGTGTTGATTGTGGAGCCAAATAAGCTGAAATTGTTAACAGCTTAAGTCTCTTCTCCATCCATCATGGAGTTGCCAATTAGCTTTGTGATGAGAATCTTTGTCTTCTTGATGTTATTCTTTAATCAATGTCGAAGACTACAGTCCTTGACCTCTGCAGCAAACATTTCAGGTCCTTCTCAGTTTCAGCCAGCAAGGTTGTGTCATCTGCATTGCGTAGGTTATTGATGGGTCTTCCTCCATTCCTGATGTCACACTTCTCATAAAATCCAGCCTATCCAGTGATCTTTTGTGCATATAGATTGAAAAATTGTGGGAGATATGACACATCCCTGAAAGAGTCCTTTCCTAATTTTGAACCATCCATTGTTTCCTTCATCTGTTCTGATGACCTAGATTTTTGAGGATGTTTGTTTGTTTGTTTTTAATGTTGCTATTATGGATGATATGTATTAAAATCCAAAATTCTATTTAGTTCCCTTCTCCTTTGTCACTGTATCCAACATGATGGATTGTGTGTTATTGTGCTGGTCAAAAGTATGTCAAAAGTGTTTGAAGCATCAGCTGATATCTGTATAAAAAAGATTGAGCAGAGCTTTCAGACTAAGACAAGCTTAGGAATCACACTACTCATCCTTTCCTGGAGTAATTGGTCAATGAAAATCTTATGAATAGAAGCTGAACAATTGAAACCGTGACGAAAAATGAGATCCTCGGTTTTGAAGACATTAAAAATATCGGGGGAGATTGTGTACCAATGAAAGAGTTTTTCTTTTGCTTTTCAAGGAGAGGAGTGAATGGGCCTTGGGGGTGGGGTGGGCGGGGAGAACGGTGCAACAATGAATGAATGGAATTCCAAAATCTCTGTAGATGTTCATTGAAATAAAAAAAAATATTATTGTGGAATACCTGTAGCTTTAAAGCTCATTTTTTCTCAGAGACATTGCTAACATAAAGCTTTAAGTCAATGGAATGTTTTTATCTATTGACAGGAAAAACATAAAATGATAAGGAATGGTTCAAATTATCTTTGATTAAAAAGAAAACATGTATGAAATATGAATTTTTTAAAAATCTTAGTTATCAATATGAAATGAAATTCACAAAACTAGGGATGCTAAACATTAATGAAGTTAAATGCAGTGGTCTTTTAAATAATGAAATCTATGTTCACTGTTAATTTAAATAATAGAATCGTTGTTGTTGTTATGTACCATTGAGTCGCTTACATCTCATAGTGATCCTATGTACAACAGCTACTAATTTCATTGTCTCTGACACACCTACTCCCATTTCCCAAGTCACTGAGTCAATTCATCTCATCCAATGTCTTCCTTTCTTGAGCTTCCAATCATGATGTCCCTTTCTAGGAACTGGTCCCTACTGGTAATATGCCCAAAATAGATCAGATGGAGCTTCAAAATTCTTACCTCCATGGAGTATCCTTTCCAGGACAAACCTGTTTATTCTCCTAGCAGTCCATTCATTAACTTTCTCTAGCATCACAACTCAAAGGCATTTATACTTACTATATAAGGAATGGCAAATATTAGATTAAGGTTAGGCATTGGCCATTAAAATTAGCATTTTAAGATCTATCATGAAGGATATAAAACATACATAAAGCAAAAAAAAATCATTAAAAAGAGAAGAAAGAAAAGATAAAAATTATTATCGTAAGAAATTCTGAAAGTTACCCTAAAATCTAGAGGTACTGACACACACAGAAGAAATCATGATATAAAAGAGAAGAACAGAAAAATTCAATGAGGGCTTAATAATGGAAAAGAAAATTATTTGGAAATTTATAACATTATTGAGTTAAGAAAACTAGAACGCATTCAGTTTTGCTCAAGCTGAAATAACTGAAGAACAAAATCAAGCATCGTGTTTAAATAGTAAAGGATTTTGTGGGCAAAATATTGAATAGGATATCAATATTCCTGATGAAAAGAATGTATAGTTTCTTTACCATATAGAATTACTATATATAGTAGGTGGTTGTTGTTGATTGCCGTAGAGTCCAGCACGACTCATAGTGACCCTATTAACAAAAGACCTTTCTATAACTATCAACATTTATCAAAGTTCATTGAAATTCCAGAGACATGTTGCTTAGGAAGTGGATGCCACTCCTTCTTCCAAGTATATATTACATAACTACTCTTTTCTATTAGCTCACATATGTTATTGTGAGGTGCTGTTGAGTAAAGTACGGCTCATTCCAACCTTATGAATAACAAATCTGAACTCTGTCCTATTCTGTGCCATACTCACAATTTCTAGACACACTCAAGACCATTGCTTCAGTCTTTAGGCCAGTTCACCTGGTTAAAGATGTTTTTCTTCTTTACCTTCCCTACATCTTTCCAAGTACGATGCCTCTGCCCAAGGAAGAACCTTTCCTAAACATGCCCAAAGTATGTGAGAAAACCTCATTATCTTTGCCTCCAAGGAGCACTCCGGTTTCCCCTTTTCTAAGACATACATATTTATTCTTTTGGGAGTGCTTAGGATATTTAGCACTCTTCTCCAACACCACAGTTCAAAGATATTAGTTCTTCTGTTATCCTTACTCATTGTTCAGGTCAAAGATGCCTATCAAGGGATTGAAAAGATCATGGCTGAATCCTGAGCACCTTAGACCTCAATGTGACATCATTGTTTCTCAAAAATTTGGAGAGGTCCCTGAATGAAAACTTGCCCAAAGTAATATATCTCCTGATCTCCTGCCTCCTTATAACAAACGTATTGGTTGTGGGTCCAAGTAAGACAAAGGCATTGAAATTACAGACTTCTTTCACTAGTAAAATTGCACTTCAATATTGATACTGAAATGTTAATTTTAACAATGAGTACTACCTTGTCAACTGTCACTCATGATATACTATAATAGGTGGTTTTTTCAACTGAAAAGTTTCAAACCAATTCATTTCAGATCACTAATCCTTTACATACCTGTCTTTATATATTTAATTTAAATTACTTCAAATTTTCCCAAGTTTAACCATGTACATTATATATTCTGATTATTAAATACTTTTTTCTGTTCAATTTAATTTAATTTTGAATAGTTCTCACATCAGAATAAACATCTGGAAACTATTGCATTCATAACATTAAAGTCAATTCTGTCAGCGAGCTCTGATATATTGTTATAGTTTTTAGGTGGCATTGAATTGAGTACAACCCATAGAGACCCTAAAAATAACAGATCTGAACCCTGTCAAATCCTGTGCCATCCTTACACTTCTTGAAATACTAGAGTCCAAAACAGCAATCAACTTGTCAGTCCTCCTGGTTGAGAATCTTCTTCTCCTTCACCATCATTTTGCATTCCCAAGCATTATGTCTCTCTTCAAGGTTTAGCCCCTCGTAGCAACATTGTCAAAGCACATGAGATGAAGTTTTATCATCTTTTATGTCTCTCTCCAAGGTTTAGCCACTCGTAGCAACATTGTCAAAGCACATGAGATGAAGTTTTATCATCTTTTAAGTCTCTCTTCAAGGTTTAGCCACTCGTAGCAACATTGTCAAAGCACATGAGATGAAGTTTTATCATCTTTTCATCCAAAGATCACTGTGGCTGCACCTTCTCCAAGACATATTTGTTTGTTCTTTTGGCAGTCCATGTTCAGTGCTCTTCTCCAACACCACAACTCAAAGGCATCAATTCTAGGATCCTGATCCACTAAGGTTTTTGTTAGCTTCCACATGAATGATTTTTACTCCTTCATCCTTTTGCTAAATTATAATTTTATGATGTTGTAGTCTGAAAACGTACATGTAAGTGAGTTTGTTGAGACTTTCTTTGCACCTTAACATATGGTCCATTCTGTAGAATGTGCACTTGGGAAGACAGTGAATTGAGTTCTGACTGTGTGGAGTGCTCTGTGAATATCTTTGAGGCTGAATTATCAAATTTTACAGTTTAGTACTTCTGCATCTTTGTTGAGTTTCTAACTGGCTTACCTTTGACTGAGGGTGATGTGTTCAGTCTCTTAATAATATTATAGTTTTTTAAGCATGACAGAAGAATGTATGCCTTTGAGTTGTAGTGCTAGAAAAAGAGCAATGACTAGCCTGTGGCCTGCAAACCACCCCCATGCCATACACACGCACATATACACATACACACACACAAATGTATTGGTAAAAGCACAGTAAGAGTGATCCTTGGAGGCAAAGATGACAATGTTTTTTCTCACATATTTGGACATGTTACTAGAAGAAGCTATTCCTTAGAGAGGGACATCACACTTGGAAAGGTGGAGGGTCTCTGAAAGAAAGGAATAGCCCCAATCGGCTACATTGACACAGTGACTGTGGCTTGAATGTGTCAGAGATGATTAGAAAGCCCAGGATAGGACAGAGTTCAGGTTCATTTTTTTTCACAGGACATCTATGAATGGTAGTTGACTCGAGGGCATGTAACAACAATAACAATAATGCTTTTAAGATGTAATTGTTATTATAATAAGAAGAGTTAATTTTTTTTAATTGTGATTTTCAAGGCAAGCAGTTTAGATATCTTGAGCAAATGTGCACCTGGACAGAGGTCTTCAGGGCATTAATGCTGATTGGTAAATACAGTTAGGTGCTAGGTGGTGAGCAAGGGAGCCCATACCTGGCAGATAGTGTGGCTGAGTCTTTTTATGTAAGTTAGTCAGTATCTGCACGAATGCTTCCACAGCTTGTGGGTTGTTGGTTGTCGGTTCATTTTTAAAAAAAATTTTTAACCCCGTAAAGAGATTTTTTGGCTACTGTATTTTTTGTATGCTATTTCTCACTCTCTGTGAAATTTTCTGCAAATATTTTCCTGGAATTAACTCAAAGACAATGGATTTGGTGTATGTTTGTGTTTTCTTTCGATACTTATACTAAATTAAAACTATTGAATCAAGGATACTTTCTAGAACACAACATATTATGATGGATTAGTTCTATATTAAATAGAAGAAGAAGATATTGAAGATGTAGGTCTGCAACAAGCCCCCTCACATTTTCACCTTGCCATGCTCTTCAATGCCATGTTTAAACTTCTTTCTATTTGCTTCAAGTGCATCTCTACATGGACTCCATTCCTCTTGACAACTTTTAAGTTCTTCCTCTTTCTTGTTTGGATTATTTTTGTATCATATAGAATACACGAGCCAGGAACAAGAACATGGGACAGAGAGAAAGACGGTCTACAGTATGCAGAAGCACACATGAGAGTTTGGTAAAGACTTGTCATAGCAAATGTTTTTACAACTGAGTTGAGTGTTACAGGGAAACAGACTGCTCATCATCCAGGCTAACAAAACAGTGATCCCCAGAAGCAGGATTCAGAACAATGAACAGAACTGAAAGCCACATCTTCCCTGTAGCTATGGAATAGGCTAGCACCTTGACTAGGAGTTTTCCTAAGGTATTCTAGTCATCTCTGTTGCCTGGGTGATGTTATTTCACTTAAAAGAAGTGAAGCAGGACTGAACTCCTGGGAATATGCTTCAAAGTGAAAGTAAGTCCAACCACTCTTCAACCTGTCTATTTTAAGTTGAAACGTCTGATGCTGTTTAGTACTTTCTTCACTCTGTCATACTTACAACAGATTGTATTATATTTTATAATATGCTCGTTTATTTACAAAATTTGAATACATGATTTTCCATCACAGATTCTTCCAATTTCCTTCACCTTCCCCCATTCAAATTATAAAACTCCATGATTAAAAAAAAAAAACCCTCCATGATTAATCCTCCTACCCCTGCACATCCTCATGTCTCTGCTTTCACTCTTTCCCCCTCACCCTTGGATCCTTATATTCATTCTACAATAATTGTGAGATTGAGTTAATTCACTCAACATAATGCTATCTAGTGCTTTCTAAGTTAGGAGATAGTTTACAAAATTATTGCACCTGAGGGCTGCGTAGTATTCCATCGTGTGAATGTACCATAGTTTAGTAGAGTGGCAGGATATAAGATCAATATAAAAAAAAATAGAACTGTACAGTAATAGGAGAATTCAGAGAGGGAAAACAAGAAAGCAATACCATTTACAATAACCAGCCACAAACTGGGAATGAACCTAAACAGAGATACAAAAACCCTATACAAAGAAAATTATAAACCATTTCTGTATGCTTTTAAAAAGTATTTTCTGACATATTACTTCTTTATTATCAACTTGGATGAAACACTTCATATCCTCCCACCATTCATCTGGTCTTCTCTCATTCATGTTCAAGCCTTCAAACCTGTTCTTGAGATGGTTATGAAATTCAGGTGGGATAGACTCAAAGTTATATTTTGGTTCTCGTGGATTCAGTTTAATTTTCCTCAGCTTCAGCTTGAACTTGCATATGAGTAGTTGGTAGTCTGTTCCACAATCAGCTCTAGGCCTAGTTTTCACAGCTGATATTGAGATTATCCAGCGGTTCCTTCCACAGATCTAATTGATCTGATTCCTATGTATACCATCAGGTGAGATCCATGTGTATAACTTGTGTTTATGTCTCTTAAAAAATGTGTTTGCGGTGAATAAGTCATTGATTGTGCAAAGTTCAATCATTCTTGCTCCAGCTCCATTTCTGTCTCTGAGTCCATGTTTTCCGACTACTGATTCTTCTTCTATTCCAAACTTTTACATTCCACTCATCCATTATTATCAATGCATCTTGACTGCATGTTTGATTGATTTCCAACTGTAAAAGTTGGTAAAAATATTCTATTTCCTCTGCTTTGTCTCTGGTTGTTAGTGCATATATATGAACGATAGTGGTACTCACTGGATTTCCTTGTATGCATATGGATATTATCCTGTCACTCAAAATATTGTACTTCAAGACGGATCTAGAAATGGCTTTTCTAACTAACTATGAAAGCAACCCCATTTGTCTCACCTTTTCACCTCTGGAGTAGTATATCATATGAGCATCTGATTCAAAATGCCCTATGATGATCCATCTCATCTCACCAATGCCTAGTATGTCAATATTTATGCGTTCCATGGCTGACTCTGAGAAGAATGGGAATCCCAGAACACTTGATCATGCTAATGCAAACCTTATGCTTGAACCATGAGGCAGTCATCAGAACAGAGCAAGGAAACACTGCATGGTTCAAAATTGGGAAGGGTGTATGCCAGGGATGTGTCCTATCTCCATACATTTTCAACCTGTATGCAGAACAGATTA
>NW_006399909.1:814572-815709 GCF_000299155.1 Elephantulus edwardii
AGCAAGGTTTTGGAGGCTTCGTCTGACATACTTTGGTCATGTTGTAAGGAGGGACCGGTCCTTGGAGAGGGACATCAGGCTTGGCAGGGTGGAGGGCAGGCGCAGGAGGGAAAGGCGATCTGGGAGATGAATTGATTCAGTAACTGGGGCAATTGGGATGAGTGTGTCAGAGACAATGAGATTGGCACAGGATGGAGAAGAATTTAGAGCTACTGTACATAGGGTCATTATGAGTCGCAAGCGACTCAATGGCACATAGCAACAACAACAGCAACCTTATAATCAGCTATGATCACCTTTTATGAACATAATCTCTGGCAAGGTTAAGATTTTTTGAAATATTTAACAATATATCATATGGTTTTGGTAGCTTTTACACAATAATCCCTAATTTATAATTCTAATTAGATCTTAAATTCTATTCGTATCATTATTATTCTGTCAAGATGTCTCCAACTCCTTTGAATCTTATGTATAATAAGAGAAAAATGGTGCTTGACGTTGTCATATCTTCCAATGTTTTTATTATTATGTGCTTTTAAGTAGACAGTGACTCATAGTTATGTTGTTGTTATTATGTGCCATTGAGCAGCGAATCATAGTGACTCTATGTACAATAGTTCTGTACTCTGCTCTGTTCTTAGCAAGTTTCACTGACTGTGACACACCTAATCCCATTACCCCAGCTACATGTCAATCCACCTCATGTGGGGTCTTCCTCTCCTCCACTGTTGCTCCACCATTAAAAGCATAATCTTCTTCTTCAAGAAGTGGTCCTCCTAGCTATCTGCCCTAAGTATATGGGATGGAGCTTCAAAATCCTTGTCTCAAAGGAAATCTAAAAGCATATCATAATAGTTTGAAAATTTAAGTAGTCCAAAGCTAGGTGTATAACGAAATGCTTCTTGCATTGGTTCATAAGCTATTCTCTATGGGCCACGTTAGCACATGCCTTTAAGCCTTGTTCTGTTTGTATCATCATTTCAAAGATGACTGCATAAGTAACACATTTTTAAAGAGACCTAAGGTCTTTCACTAGTCCAAAGAACAGGTTTGTTTACAGTGCAATGTGATGTTGTCTCTTAGGGGACAAAGTCCAGACAGCCTTGCTTTGGAATTATATATATCTATATAAAT
>NW_006399909.1:815809-821191 GCF_000299155.1 Elephantulus edwardii
ACACACACACACACACACACACACACACACATATCTGATTCCCTAAACTTAGAGTTCTTACTATTCTTACTATAATACTTTGTAGTGTGCATATTACCATATGATTCCCTTCATTTTGGCCTGTGGGAATCAGGGCTATAGAAACTAGAACAAATGTGAAAACAGTGTTATTGCAGCAAATAATGAATTCATGTGTCTCTAACCTAGGAGTAATGTTTTGTTTTCCCAGAATACATGATATCATAGAAAGTTAACTTATTAGGTGGCAGGAATAAAATAATATCTACACATTCATAAACATTGAAAAAGTTTTCTTTAGAATGGCTACTTTTGTCTATTGAAGGATTCTATGGGCAAATCTTGAATGAAGCTGGAAGCATTTAAAAAAATGGAAAGAATACACAGTTACTGTACCTAAAAGAACTGCTGGATACTGAACCACTTAGGAAGATCAAGAACCAATGGTAGTGAAGAAAGAAGTCCAAAGTGCATTGAAGGCCAGAGAAATTGATTAATATAAACTAACAAGTTTCAAAAACAGATACGGCCCTAAATGTGATCATTAGACTATTGTTCTATGTGGTTTATGAACTATCATATCGGATTTTCGACGCAGTAATGCGCTAAAATTGGTGTTCAGATGAGTAAAAGATTTTGGGAGCATGGGGTACATGTCTGACCTCATGGGAACTGGCATTGTGCTATTGGTGCTGTTGATGGGGACATCTCCATTGTGAAATTGGTCAAGGTCACATATGATGTTCCCATGTGGCCCTCACTCTTTTTACAATTAGTATCAGGAGTTGGATTCAATGAGATGGCTCCAGAGTCACAGAAATGTAGAATTCTATTAAGAAATTAACATGCCCTTTTTTGTCAGAGTATTGCTTTGACATTCTTGTTGTTTTTGTTTAGATACTTTTGAGTCAAGTACAATCCGAGGTGATACTATGAATAGCAGACATGAACCCTGTCCTGTCCTGCACTATCCTCACACTTCCAGACACACTAGAGCCCATTGTAGCAATCACTGTGTCAATATACCTTGTTGAGGATCTTCCTTTTCTGCACCTACCCAATGCCTTTCTGAGCATCATGTCCCTTTCCAAGGAATAACCCATTCTAGGAACATGCCCAAAATATGGGAGATGAAGATTTATCATCTTTGCCTGCAAGGAGCATTCTGGCTGCACTTTGTCTAAGACATGTTTGTTTGGGATTTTTTGTTTGTCTTTTGTTTTGTTTTGTTTGGCTGGTTGGTTGGTTTTTGCATTTCATGGAATGTTCAGTAGTCTTCTCCAACACAACAGTTCAAAGACATAAATTCTTCTTTTGTCATTCTTATCCACTGTCCAGTGTTTGCTGCAGCTTCCAAACTAAAACAAGCCTGAAAGCAGGAGCAGCATCCACTGTCTAAATGGCATAACTCTGGAAACCTTATGAACAATGCGCAGGCCTTTCATTCATAGGGCTGCTATGAGTCGTCTATGACTCGATGGCACCAAACAACAAATAACAACAATGCACTGTCCAGATCTCAAATGCATAGGAAGTGATCAGAAAAACCATGGTCTGAATCAGACACACTTTATTGCTCAAACTCACATCATTACTCCTTGATAATTGGAGTAGTCCTTAACTGAAGACTTTCCCAGTGTAATACAAATCCTGATTTAGCATGGTTGGGAAAAATCAGAAATTGTCCAGATAAAATAGGAGATATTAAAGTACAAGGCATGAAGTTGCTGACTTACACCCTCTCATGAGTATAGCTATTATATATTGTCAGAGAAAAGTTAATTTTTCATATATGAATGTTCATTTTGAGAAGAGTCAGATGTTGGTGGAATTTATCTTTCAGTGTGGCTTCGCTAATCATTGAACTTGACTCTGCAATGTGGATGAAAAGGAATATGAGAATATCATGTGTTAACCTATTCACAAAGGCACTGGATATCTCACTATTGCACACATTGATTGGATAGTTGCACTAATGTCCAAGGGCATTAGCAAGTCTCCCCAATAAAGTGAGCAGTTCTAAGTAGCAGACCTTTTGTTCATAAGGTTGCTATGACTCAATATAGGGTTGATCACTCAATGGCAATCAACAACAACACAGTAGCAGAGTGAGTAGACTTTGCCACCAGAAAGGAGAGAATAAGAATAAGAAACAAGCTAATGTAGGACACTCTTCAGGACCAAGACATTCTTGCTCTGCCTACATCTCTTGCAGAAGAATCCAGAGCCAAAGGAGAGAACCAGAGAGACAGAATATGACATGAAATGAAGCTGGCTGCTATGACAGCTCTTCACCCCTAAGTCCACAGACAGAATCAGAGCTAAATTAAGAGCCTTTTCCCAAGTTTGTTGGATCTGTTCTGCACAGGACTCCTATGAAGTATTGTCAACACAATGACACTGGAGAACATTGCCTATCTTTCTTCCACGGAACAGGTGGTGAATTTGAACCACAGTCTTTTGCTTTAGTAGCTTTACTCACTATCAACTAGGCCACAGAGCTAATATTTATAAAATCATTGAGATAAAAATACTCACGTGTATAACATGAACTTACCCTTGATGGCATACATACTACACACAGGGAAATAACGTCTTATTATTAATCATGCCTATTGTGGTCCTTTCATATCCCAGTACGGTGCATGGCAAAGGGTATGTGTCTATTAAATAACCACTGAAGAATATGATGATTCCACACAATTATTGTCAGAAGAAATATGCATTCAATTAAAAGAGGTACAATGGCATATTATTGTTAAGCAGCAACTGAGTGATACCATGACTAACTTAGACGTAATGTAGCAAGAGAATTGTAAGTTGTTCTAAAACCTTATTTGTTAACTCAAAAGTTCCACTGAGTCCTGAGGTATACAAAGAAAATATATAAATGTTTTGGAGTAGGGAGAGGGCTATCGGCTGGTTGAGATCATTTAATAAAGATAACACAGTACACATTTTCCCAGTGGACTCCCCAAACACATAGAGAAGCACTTGGTGTAAGCAGAACTCAGCAATATTATGTAATCATCAGATAAGCAGAAAGAAGAGACAGAGTTCTGGATATGAAACCCAGGTCTTTCCTTACCAAGACCATAAAATAGTCAATAAAAAAAGATTAAGATTATTATTTAAAAGAAAGTAATGGTAATTATCGACATTTGTCGTTACACAGCATTGAGTCAGAATCAACTCATAGCTGAGCCTCCAATGGTTTTCAGAGGCCGTTAGTCACACAAAAGGAGACTACCCATCTTTTTCCCACAGAGCTGCTGGTGGATTTGAACCTTTGGGTTAGCAGTGCAGTTCTTTCCCACTAAGTCACCAGAGTTCCTTTAGTTAACTTTTACTAAGTGTTTATTATGAGTCTAAAAGCAGCACTGGTAGTTTAGTGAGTGTATTATGTGTTGGGTTGTTAACTTAAAAGGTCAGCAGTTCAAGTCCGCCTGCTGCTCTTCAGGAGAAAAAATTAGTCAGCCTTTTCCAAGTAAGATTTACAGCTTTAGAACCATTATTGTAGAATGAGTATGAGGATCCGGGGGCCGGGGGATTAGGATGGAAATACAAGTGTGAGGATGGGGGGGGTAAGATGTTAATCATAAGGTGGCACTATTTGATGGGTGGGTGGGGTGAATGAAATGGGAAGGATCTTTTGTGAAAAACAAAATATTCAAATTTTGTAAATAAATCAGGATAAAATTTAAAAATAAAAAAAGGAATCAGTGGAAACTTAGGATGGAGGAGGAAATACTTGTGGGACGGAGAACTTGGTAAAACAGCTCTAAAGTCATGTAGTTTGTCCTGAATGAATTTTTCGACTAATCTGGATTATAACCGTTGACTTCCCTAACATGGAAGTTATGTTCTGTATGTTCTGTGAGCAATCACATCAGATTTTGGACACAGGAAAGCAGTAAGATTGGTGTTGAGATGTATAGAAAGAGGTGCAGGAGTGTGCGGGATATATCTGATGTCATGGAAATTGGCTTTGTCCTACTGATGTTGATAGGGACCATTTCCCCCTTTTAGGTTGGTGAATGTCAGATATGGCCTTCCCTACTTGGTCCTTGCTCTGTTTATAAATAAGAAGTGCAGGAAAGTGGAGAAATTACAGCCTCTATACAAATGCTGTTGGCAAAATTGGAAAATCATCCACAGAAAACTCAAGCAAGACTCACATTTCACATCATACGCAACAACCAACTAAAGGTGGATCAGGAATCTATCAGTAAAAACAAAGATCATAATATTAATCAAAGCAAAGTTAGGAACTATTCTAGAAGCTCTAATCTACTGTATGAACGAACAGTGGCAATGCCTTTGAATTGTGGCATTGCAGAAGAGAATAGAATCAACGGCATGATTGCTTTGGTATGGCGGCCAGAAGAACTATCAAGTCTGTCTTGAACTGCAACTTGGGTACTTCTTAGAGGAAAGGATAGTGAAATTTTATTTCACATACTCTGAACATGTTGGAAGGAGTTATCTATCTTTGGGGGAAAATCATTCAGGAAAAGTTGGAGGTTCAGAGAAAGAGATCTCAACAAATGGATTGACACAGTGACTGTAACTATGGACATAAGCATATAAGAGATGTTAAGTATAGTTTACGATAGGACAAGATTTAGATCTTTTGTTTATTAGTTGACTTAATGGCTTCTAATATTAACAACAGATTTTTATATTCAATTGAAAGTGCTTAAATGATACAATGACTCGCTTTTGTTTAAAAATACATAGATTGCTGTGGTGGTTAAAACTCACCTATTCTTGTGTGTTGTTTTGTGCCTTCCAGTCACTTGTGACTCACAGCGACCCAGAGTACAACAGCCTTAAACTCTGTCATGTGCCAATCTCACTGTCTCTGACACTTCCATCCTGATTATCCCAGTCACTGAATCAATCTACCTCATAGAGGGCCGTCCCCTCCTGCACTGTCCCTCCACTCTCACAAGCATGATGTCCTTCTCCAAGGACCAGTCTCTCCTTACAACATGTCCAAAGTATGTTAGACAGAGCCTCAGAATCCTTTCCTCCAAGGAGCCACTCAGTTTAACCCTTTCCAGGATGAATCTGTTTTCCCAGCAGTCCATGGTACTCTCAATTCTCTTCTCCAGCACCACAGCTCAAAGGCATCAATTCTCCTTCTATCATCCTTGGTCATTGTCCAACTCCCTGATGCAACAAGTGATTGGAAAGACCATGGCCTGTATCCGACACACCTTAGTCTCCAGAGAAACACCGTTGCTCTTCAATACTTTGGAGAGGTCCCTATCAAGACTTTCCCATGGCAATACGCCTTTTAATTTCCTACCTACTGGTGCATAGAGTGCTGACTGTTTAGCCAAGCAAACTAAAGCTGTG
>NW_006399909.1:824270-842428 GCF_000299155.1 Elephantulus edwardii
CCCACCTTTACCTCCACTCATCAAATTGTTCCACCCTATGATGACTGTCCCAATCCTCACCCCTTTATCCCACCCTCCCCAACTTGTATCCTCATACATGTTGTACTATACTGTTGAGTTGACCTATTTTTGGTAATACTGTTGTGTTGAAGTCCCCTATTTCTAGTAACATTACTGTCTATTTCTTTCTTTAATTCTGTTAACTCTTGTTTTATGTATTTTTCTGTCATCATTTGGTACATAAATGTTGACCAAGATTATTTCTTCTTGATCTATAGTGCCTTTAATCACTATGCAATGCCCTTCCTTATCTTTTATGATATTTTTCATTCTGAAATATATTTTACCAGAGATTAATACTGTTACTTCTGCTTTTATTTAAGATTGCCATTTGCTTGGTATATTTTTTCCCCAGCCTTTGATTTTAAGTCTGTCTTTCTTTCCATATTTCAGAGGTATCTCTTATAATCAACATATTTATGGGCTTTGCTTTTTTAATCCATTCTGTTACTCTTTTTCTTTTAATTAACAAATGCAGTCCATTCATATTATATTTGGTTGTCTGGCCAGATTTTACTCCTGCTATTTTGCTGTGTTTTTTTTTTCTGTCAATTCTGGTTACTATGGTCCATCCACCTTTCTTTGACATCTCCTTGTGAAGAACTTCACTTAAAATTTCTTGTAGTATTGGTCTTGTTTTCATAAATTCCTTAAAGTCCTGCTTTTCTGCAATGATCTAATTTCTCCTTCATATTTGATGGAGAGCTTTGCTGAGCATAGGATCTTTGGCAAGCAATTGTTTTCTTTCAACTTTCAGTACTTGCCGTCTCATTGTCTTCTATTTCATATGGTTTCCCCCGAGAAATCAGCACTAAATCTAATTGTTTCTCCTTTGTATTGACTCTTTGTTTTTCTCACATTGCTTGTAATATTCTATCATTATCTTTTAATTTGAATATGATATGTCTTAATGTTTTTCTTTTGGGATCAAGTCTATTTGGTGTACCTTGTGCTTCTTGAATGTCAATTTCCCCATTCTTCATGATTCCTGGGAAGTTTTCTTTACTACATCTTCTACAATTTTATCATTCCCTGTAACTCCTGTGTTCTGTAATACCAACTATTTGTATGTTGTTCCTTTTGATGTCATCCCACATGATTGTAATATTTTCATCATTTTCTTTATGTCTCATCTCTGATTTTTATTCTATTTCTAGTGAGGCTTTTTTCTTCTAGCTCACTTACTCTCTTTTCCAACTATGTAGGTCAACCTTCTTGTCCCACCAGCATGTTGAACACTTCTGCCATTTCAGTCTTTAATATTCTGGATTGCGTTTTCAAGTTTTTCTATTATTTCCAGTTCTATGTTGGCTGTACCCTCTCTATCTTGTGATGATTTTTAAGTTCTTGTACCTCTTTATTTATACTATCAATTCTTTCTTCCATCTTTTACATTGTCTTCCATACTTGTTCAAGTTGCTGCATTTATATGTTTAATATATTGCTGCCTCTGGGGTATTTGCTCTCTTAATGGCTTCTAGTGAGTATTCCATCAGTTACATCTTCTCCTGTAGTTGTTCAGATAACTCCACATCAGCATGTTTCTTCTGATTCTCCCTATTTGGTATATTCATTTGGTCTACCTTTTTAGAAATATTATGCTTTTTCATGATGACTGAAGCAGACTGTTGCTTTCTTAACAGTATGTTTGACTTTTATTAGTAGATTTAGGTTACTATAACTACATATTATCCCAGGTTATGGCAAGGTTTTGTGAAGGAATTATATTTTGATGTTCCCCTTTTCAGGGATCATCACCCCAAGCAGGGTGACTTTTCTCCTCCAGAAACTGCGGCTCTACCCCAGCCTCTTCCTCTTGCATTTAAAAAATTCCCACCTTTCCATGTGATGTAGCGAGACAACAGTGTTGATGGTCACAGTACCTGAATGTCAAAACAGAGAAGTCTTGTTTCCCTCCGGAAACTGTAACTTAAACCGCACTTCTACCAGTCATATTTCTTTTAAACAGTTGTTTTCTTCATCTGTCCCACTGCAAATGGCATTTTTCAACCAACTTATGTAGCCCTGGAGGTGGTCAGTGAGCTGTGTCAAGGAATCTGGAGAACAACCACTTGGCCGATTGATTTGAAGAAATCTGTATCTATTATCATTTGTAGCTTTGTTCACAGTAGCAAGGAGTTGGAAACAACCTAAGTGTCCATCCACAAATGAATGGATAGCGAAGCTGTGGTATATTCACACAATTGATTATTACCCTGAATTGAAAAACAAGGAGCTCATGCAGTATTATTCAAAATGAGTGACCCTGGAAGACATTATGCTGAGTAAAATATCTCAGTCAAAAAGAAGACAAATACTGCATAGTGTCACTGTTGTAGAATAGGACTGACATCAGGGTTGGGGTAAGGATGAGAAAAAACTGGATAAATTATGTGTACTGAATTGAAACTGATGAGGGAGAGAACAGTTTAAAAGTGAAATATGATAGCATATTATGATTATCACAGGAATAATATCCAGAATTAAGGTTGCAGAGTGGAGTGCATTCCCAGTGAGGGTGGAGGGACTGCATATCAAGGAAGAAGTTTATCTTTTACTTTTCAAAGAGAGGAATGAACTGAGGTGGGTGCGGGGGTAGAGGAAAAAAGTACAACAATGAATAAATGGAAATCCAAAATCTCTGTAAATGTTCATTAAAATTAGTAAAATAAATAAAAATAAAAATAAATTTTAAAAAAGGAAAAAAAAGTGACAAAAAAAGTGTCATAATTATAGAACGAGCTCTATCACTGATATACAAATAAAATCCTGGTGATGATTATCCAAAAGTGACTGGAATAAAACATTGACAGAGAACTACAAGAAACTCACGCTGGGTTTAGAAGAGTCTCTGGCACTGAGACATTATTGCCAATGTTATATGGATCTTGCCAAAAGCAGAAAAGCAGAGGGATGTCTACCTGTGTTCCAGTGACGCTGCAAAGGTATTTGACTTGATGGATCACAACAAACTGTGGCTGACCTTGAGAAGACTGTGAATCCTGGAACACCTACTTGATTGTGCTCATGTGAAACCTATACTTGGACCATGAGCCAATTGTCAGAACAGAACAAGGAAAGACTTTATGGTTTAAAATAAGAAAAAGAATGTCTCAGGGATGTGACCTGTCTCCATACTTCTTCCATCTGTATGGAGAACAAATCATTTGAGAAGTTGGACTTTATTAGGAGGAATGTGGCATCAGGGTTGGAGGAAAAGCCGTCAACAACCTGTGCTATGCAGATGACAAAACCTTGCTAGCTGAAACTGAGGAGGGCCTAAAATATTTGCTGTAGTGTCAAGGACTATACTTTGCAATATGAATTTAAGCTCAACGTAAATATATGAAGATTTCCATCACTGGCCCAATTAGCAGTATTATAATAAGTGGAGAAGAGATTGAGATTGCAAACAATTTCAACTTGTTCACTTCTGCAATGATACTAGGCACTAGTAGTCTGCTGACTGCTCTCAGGGCCCCTCTAGAGTGCTGCAGAGTCTGGAGACTAAGGTGTGCCTCTCCAAGGCCATGGCCTTCTTAATGACTTGCTATGCATCAGAGAACTAGACAATGACCAAGGAAGAGAGAACAAGAGTTGGTGCCTACAGAAGAGTACTGAACACATCATGAACCACCAAGAGAACTAACAGATCTGTCCTGGAGATAGTGAAACCAAACTGTTACTCAGAGGCAAGGATTTTGAGACTTTGTCTCACATATTTTGGGCATGTAACCATGAGGGATGAGTTTTTAGAGAAGGATATCATGCTTGGAAGGGTTGAGGGACAGAGCAGAAAAGGAAGACTCTGGATGAGATAGGCTGACAGTAACTGGGTAATGAGAGTAGATGTGTCAGAGATAGTGAAAGTGGCTCAAGATAGAATAGAATCCAGAGCTATTGTGCATAGGGTAGCTATTAGTTGATGACACATAACAACAACAATAGTTTTTAAAATTTTGTTTATTTTTTAAGCACTATTTGCCAAATTTCTTGAAGTTTAATAATCTTTTATTATCAGTTTTGTTCATTTCCTCTTACCTCAGCAAATTTCTTTTTTCAGTTCAAATCACAGACAAATTTAGGGTTGCTTATGCATCCTCTCTTTCAGCAAATGGGGACGATTCTCAACAAGATGGGTTGACATTGTGATTACCAGTGATTACCACCATATACTTGAATATGACAACAGCACTGAGTATAAGACAGGACAAGGTTGGCTTGATGACATCTAACAACTGCATGCTATATACAAGGAGTTATTAGCAATCTGCAGTGTACAGAAAACACAACTTTGCATGTCAAAAATGAGGACCTGAAGCATTTGCTACAGAAGGTATAAAAACTTCAGTCTGTAATATAGATTGTAGCTCAATATTAATACAAAGATTTTCACCACTGAGTCAAATAGCAGCACTGTGATATATGGAAAAGAGATTGAGAGTGTAAACAATTTCAGCTTGTTTGGTTCCACAATCAATGCTCTTGGCACCAGCAGTCAGGAAATGCAAAAAAGAAATTGCAATGGAAAAACATCTATTATAAGGAATCTCACTAAAGTTCTGAGTAGTAAGGAAGTCAGTCAAGAGAGTAACAAGCACCTGATCCTTACTATGTTTCATAGAGCTGAACAATTATTATGGATGACACAAGAGGAATCAATGTATTTGAGTTCTTACATTGGAGAAGAGTGTTGAAAATACTACGCACCACCAAGAGAACAAACAGGTTTGCCCTGAAAAGACTAGAAGTAGGTTGCTCTTTGCAGGCAAGGATTTTGAAACTTTGTCTGACATATTTTGAGCATGTTGCTAGGAGGGACCAGTCCTTGAAGGATAATCGTGCTTGGAAGAGAGAAGGGACAGTACCAGAAGGGAAGGTCTTGGATGACATGGATTGACACGGTAACTGAGATAATGGAAATAGGTATGTTGAAGACAATGAGATTGGCTCAGGATAGGGAAGAGCTCAGAGATATTGTGCATAGGGTCATTATGAGTCGCAATCAACTTGACATCACATAACAACAATATTGGGAAAATGCGAGAGAAAGATAATGTCATTGTTGTTTTTAAATAATGTGATTTTGTACATGTAATTAAATATAAAACTAACTCCAACTAAGTTAACTTAATTTATCTTCAGGAATCTAAGTAAACTATTGTATTTAAATGCTGCATCTTATTTTTGCGTTTAAAGAATGTTGTTGTTGTTATGTGCCGTCGACTCACCTGTGATTCTTAGCGACCATATTTATAAAAGCCCTAAACTCTGCCCATTCCTGTGCCAATCTCACTATCTCTGACACACCTACTCTTATTACCCCAGTCACTGAATCAATCTATCTCATCGAGGACCTTCCTCTCCTGTGCTGTCCTTCCACCCTCCCAAGCATGACGTCCCTATCTAAGGACTGGTCACTCCTTGCAGCATGTCCAAAGTATGTCAGACTAAGCTTCAAGATCCTTACCTCCAAGGAGCAGCTCAACTTCACCTTTTAGCATTCCATAGTATATTTAATACTCTTCTCCAACACCACAGTTCAAATACATTATTTCTCCTTCTATCATCCCTAGTCATGGTCCAGCTCTCTGATGCATAACAAGTGATTGCAAAGACCATAGCATGTTTCAGGCACACCTTAGTCTCCAGACCGACATCGTTGCACTTCAATACTTTAGAGAAGTCTCAAACCACAGACTTGTCCATTGCAATACCTATTTTAATTTCCTGGCTGCTGGTTCCAACAGTGTTGACTATGGAGCCAAACAAACTAAAACTGAACAGTCTCAATCTCTTCAACATCCATTATGATGATTTAAAGAATAAGAGACAAAAAAGTAAAAATACCAAGCAACCTTTAAAAATAAGCATATAAAAGTTTCAAACACTTTGGCAAAATTTGGCTGTGTTTTATAGGATATTGTCAGATAATACGTGATACGCTTACTTTGAATATGACTTTTATGAGTATCATTGTTCTTTTTCAATTCACCATGGTAAGGATCATTTCACTGACTAAAGTATTTGTGGAGTTTTTTTCTTAGACATTTTTTATTTACCTGGAAGGAAATTTCATAGCAAACAATGTCCACTCCACTAGGGAAAGAGGAATGGATAAATCAGGGGAGAGAGATCCAAGGGCATATTTTTTTTTCTTTTTATTTTAGTCCCTGAAACTTCCTTAGAGGATCAATGACCATAACAAGAGAAGCTTAAATATTCTTACGGTAATCACCTCCTAAATTATTCCCTGAGCAAACCCTGAAGATTTTTTCCAAAGGGAAGAAAACACATTATTCCTAGACCTAAAACTCAAAAGCCTTAAATTACAAATACCATATTGTGCAGTATATTGAATAAATTTTGGAAATAAATTACAATTTCCTGAACTCATGTGTAAATCAAGTTAGTAGTGTAAGGCTAAGTTTAGAGGGTCAACTCAAAATACTTAAAATGGAAGAGTCAAACACTTTCGAGATAGAAAAGTTGTGGAAATCATGGGTGAGCATATAACCAGGTACAATACATGCTTCCTTTTGGATGAAATTTCTCCCAGATGCTATTTCTATTTTCTTTTTTTAAAATTATTATATAAGCCAGTCACAAATCTATATCATGGAATATCACATGGTAACAACAACAACAACAAAAAAAGAGCACATTATTGAGGCATATAACAGCCTAAGTAAGTCTCTACATAATTCGCTGAATGACAAAAACAATAAAGTGAAAAAAAATAAAAGTTTTCTATGATTGAATTTCTATACCATTTGCCTTTTGTTTGCTTGTTTGTTTTGTTCTTGTTTTTGTTTTGGATTTACATTCATTGTTGCACTCCCCCTCTCCCCAGTACACTACCCTCTTGGAAAAGTGAAAAAAAAATTCTTTCATTGTTTTACAATCCCTTCCCCAGGTCCACTCCACTATGCAGCCTTCACCAGACTGCTGCAATGGGATTTTGTGTGTTAGGAAGTGTGAAGATGATGCAAGATAGAACAGGGTCCAGATCTTTTGTTCATAGGGTTGCTATGAGTCGTGCTCCTAACAAGAACAAAAACAACAAGGCAATAATATGGATCAAAATTGTTACATCGCAGAATTGTGGTAAAGGCTTGTATGTTCATTTGAATAAACTTATAAGGATTAATATACTGGCCCTCTTAAATATTTTTGACTAGTATTTTTCAATACATTATTTGTTGTTCTATGAGTGTGTTTGTTGACTCTAAATTTGGCTTCTCTATATCATTGCTCTTTGACTTTGCTATTGCTGTCTGGGACAAACATCTAATGTGACCCGAGCAACCTACCTATATCATCAACAGTTACATGAGCCATTTCTTTATTTTAGGGCATGCTGACTAATTCACATAGAGATTGTTTAGTCTCACCACAAAACTGAGCAGATTCAGCAGCAACAACAACATATTTCGTCCCCAGGAATGTTCTCTTGTTGACTGAGAAGCTTCCTGGATTAATTGTCAGACAGTGTCTTGTTGACTGGGAAACTTTCTGAACACACTAAAGTATCTTATCTTGCTGTTAACATGATTTTGAGGCTGTTTACTATACCTGGACTTTCACTGTTTCATAGCTTTTGTCTTCACCTCCCTCAACCTGTTTCTCTAATTAACCTCATAACTGTGAGTAAAAAAGAGATTCTGTAAAATCTGTGGGATTATTTGGATCCACAATTTCGGACCCAGTAGTTAAAAAAAAAAATAGATGCTGGTGTGTGTGTGTGTGTGTGTGTGCATGCGCACACACACGTGTTGTGGGGGAAGCGTATCTGTCATAGTGATCAGTTTTCTACTGTGGATGTGGTTGACGAGGGCAATTCTCATTCTCGAGTTTGTAGAAGTCAGACTCATTCTTCTCCCTGTTGTTCTTATTCTTCCTAAAGTTGCTTTCAGAAGCGATGGGATTCCTTACTATGATGTGAGAATCAGAAATATGAGGTTGTAAATTGGGCTCTTGGAAGTGCAACTAATTTTTTGGGGGGGTGGGAAGAAAGGTCACTTTAACCTGAGATGAAAATCAGAGGCCTAAGGAGATTAAAATATGTATGGGAAGTGATTAAAGATGGTTCTTAAGGGTGGAGAATAAAGATAAAATTGAGACTTTATTTTAAAAAAGTTTATCGCATGCTAGCAAAATACTGCTGAAGATCATTCAAAAATGGCTGGAACCTTGAGGACATTATGCTGAGTGAAATATCTCAGTCACAAAAGGACAAACACTGCATAGTACCACTGCTATAAAATGGGACTGGCATCAGGATTGGGGTAAAAATGAGAAAAATGGATGAATTATGTATACTACATTGAAAAGAATGAGTGAGGGAACAGTTTAAAAGCAATATACTATAGGGCATTATGATTATCGTAAGAGTCCAGAATGAAGGTTGCAGAGTGGTGTATACTCGGGGTTGGGGTGGGGGGTGGGGGGATTATATACCATTGAAGGAATTTTTCTTTTACTTTTCAAAGTAAAGAGCCAACTGGGGGTGAGGGGAGGGGGGAGAAAAGTGCAACACTGAATAAATGGAAATCCAAAATCTCTGTAAATGTTCATTGACATTCATAATAATAAAAAAATGGCTGAAATAGTACATAGATAGGAAATGCCAGAAGTTCAAGAGGAATTTAGAAGAGGCCTGGCACCAAGAACATCACTGCTGATATCAGGTGGCTCCTGGCGGAAAGTAAGGAATACTAGAAGAGTATATATTTGTGCTTTATTGAGTATGAACAGGTGTTTGATTGAAAAATTGTGGCTGACATTGAGAAGAAAGGGAATATCAATGCACTTGATTGTGTCCATGAGGAACCTAAACCTGAACCAGGAGGCTGTTGTGCCAACAGAGCACAGAGCACTGCATGGTTTGGAGTTGGGAAAGGAGGACATCAAGTATGTATTCTGTCTCCATACTTGTTCAGAGTGTATGCTGAGCAAAATACCTGAGACTCTAGACTCTCTGAAGAGGAGTGTGGCATCAGGACTGAAAGGAGATTCATCAGTAACCTACATTATGCAGATTATACAGCATTGCTTCCTGAAAGTGAGGAGAATTTGAAGCACTTGTTGCAGAAGACCAGTGTGGCTTGAGTCTCAATATCAAGAAAAAAAAAATTTCTTACCACTGGTTCAATAGACAGTTTCATGATAAATGGAGGGGATATTGAAACTGTCAAAAGCTTCATCTTGCTTTGACCCACAATTAACACCCTTGATAGGAGCAGTCATGAAATAAGGAGACATATTGCAATGGGAATATATGTAGTTAGGGACTTTTCCAAATTATTGAGGAGTAGTGATGTCAGTTTGAGGACTAAGGCGTATCTGATTCAGACCCTGGTCTTTCCAATTACAAGGTACGTATATGAGAACTGGAAAATGAATAAGGATGACAGAAAAATAATTGATGCCTTTGAGCTTTGGTGCTGGCGAAAAGCACTGAACAGCCCATGGACGATCAAGAAAGCAGATATGTCTTAGAGTGGATACAGTCAGAATGGTTTTTGGAGGCAAGAATGATGAGGCTTCACCTAACATACTTTGCACATATTTCTAGGAAATGCAATTCTTTGGAAAGGAATATGATCTTGGGGAGGGTAGAGGGCTGGTAAAGGAGAGGAAGACCTTCAACCAGGTGCATTGACAAGGTGACTGCTGCAATGGGATCTTGTGTGTCAGGAAGTATGAGGATGGCTAGGACAAGACTGATTTCAGATCTTTGTTTATAAGGTCATTATGAGTTATACTCAACTCGATGGCTACAACAAAAACAACATCCACTTGCTAAACAACATGCCTCTGGAAACTCTTTGAACGTTAATAAATATTGATAATTATAGAAAATCTTCAGGCCTTTAGTTCATAGGGTCGCTTTGAGTTGTGTTCGACTTGATGGCAATCTACAACAACAACAACATGTAGTAACATTGGAATATATTATAAAAATGAATATGAAGGGCACATAACGTTGAAATACATTATAAAATTATTAAGGTGCTTGTTGATTTTAATTGTACTTAACATAATAAGCTGTATTGTAAAAATAAACAATGGATGTTATAATGATGAGATATATCGTAATCATTATGGATGGTTAAGATACTGAGATAGCGCAGCTTTAGTTTGCTTGGCATCACAGTCAACACTCTTGATACCAGAAACCAGGAAATCAAGAGAAAAATTTCATTGGGAATGGTAGCTGTTAGGGACCTCTCCAGAGTACAGAAGAACAACAAAATCAGTCTGGAGACTAAGGTGTGCCTGATCTGGACCACAGTCTTTGCAATTGCATGCTGTGTGTCAAAGAGCTGGACAGTGAATAGGGATGATAGAAAGAGAATTGATGCCTTTGAGCGGTGGTGCTGGAGAAGAGTGTTGAATATAATACCATGGACTGCTAGGAGAACAAACACGTTTGTCCTGGAGAGGGTGAAACCAGACTTCTTGGAGGCAAGGATTATGAGGCTTGTCTGACATACTTTGGACATGTTGCAAGGAGGGACCAGTTCTTGGAGAGGGACATTATGTTTGACTGTCAATGAGATGGATCAATTAGGAGTAGCTGTACCACAAATAGTGAGGTTGATACAGGATAGAGCAGGGTTTAGGGCTCTTGTACATAGGTTTGCTATGGGTCGCAAGTTATTCGATGGCACATAATGACGTAATGACATAATGACAGTGGCAAGAAGCTGAGCTACAATCCTAAAGGCTCACAATCCTAAACCACCAGTCATTGGGATCTCCAGCACTCTTCTGCAGCACCACAATTCAAAGTCATAATCCTTAGTCATTGTTAGCTCTAAAATGCTTTGAAACGGACTCAAAATGTCATGGACTGAATCAGGTGCAACTTTGTCTTCAAACTGACAACATAACTTCTCAATAATTTGCCAAGGTCTTTGACTACAGTCTTTCTCAGTGTAAGAGGTCTCCTGATCTCCTGACTGGTAATACCAAGTGTACTGACTGTGGATCTAAGTAATATGAAGTTGTTGACAGTTTCAAACCTTTCTCCATCTATCTTAAGGCTGCTTTTTGATCCAGTGGTGAGGATTTTTGTTTTCTAGTCCTGGAACAAAAACTTCATTATCCTCACTTTCATCAAGCAAGGAGATGTTATCTGAGTACTGTACGTTATTGATGAGTCTTCCTTAAATCATTATGTCATATTTTTCTTCTTGTTACTGTTTTTAGGTGCTGTCAAGTCGAACATGACTCAGTGACCCTATGAACAAAAGATCTGAACTTTGTTCTATCCTATGCCATCCTCACACTTCATGATACATAAGAGCCCATTGCAGCCGCCACCTTGTCAATCCACCTGTATGAGGGTCTTTTTTCCCTTGGTCAACCTTCCACCTCTCCCAATATCATGTCCTTCTCTAAGAAATAGCACCTACTAGCAACATGTCTGAAGTATGCAAGGTGAAGCCTCATCATTCTTGCCTCCAAAGAGCATTCTGGCTCCACCCTCTCCAAGACATATCTGTTCATTCCCTTGGTCATCCATGGGACGTTTAGTGCTTTTCTCCAACACCATACCTCAAATATTTCTATTAGTTTTCTGCCATCCTTATCCATTATCCTGCTCTTGGATACATTCTTAGTAATCATACAGACTATGGACTGAATTAGAAGCACCTTAGTCTTCAAACTGACATCACTACTCCTCTATAACTTGGAAAGTTCCCTAACTGCAGGTTTTCCCAGTGCAATGTGACTCATTATTTCCTGATTGTTTGTACCAAGAATCCAAGTGAAATGAAGCTGTTAACAGTTTCAATCCCTTTTCCTTTCATTTTGCTTATTGGTCTAGTAGTAAACCTCTTTCTTCTCCCAACATTGAGAAGCAATCCATACAAAATCTGCATTCCTTGATCTGCAATAAGTTCTTTAAGCCCTCCTCACTTTCAGTAAGCAATATTGTGTCATATATATAATATAGGTTATTGATTAGTCTCCCTCCAGTTTTGATGCTTCTAGAAGAAGGAATAAAACTTTGACTCACACCTTCTCTGATTTTATACCATGAAGTGTTCTCTTGCTCCATTCATACGTCCTGTTTAAGGTAAAGGTTTCACACAAGCACAATCAAGTGTTCTGGAACTCCCATTCTTCCCAATGTTAGCTACAATTTGTTATGATCCACACAATCAAATGTCTTTGCATAGTCAATAAAAGATGAATAACATTCTTTTGCTATTCTTTGTTTTCATCCAGGACCCACATGACATCAGCAACAATCTCTCTGGTGTCATGGCCTCTTCTAAATCCAGCTTGACTGTCTGACCTTTCTGTGTCAATAAAACCTATGAACAATGGAAGAATAAGAATTGATAGAATATTAGATGTAGAACCCAGGTTGACAGTCATTTAAAATGAGGAGAAACAGGTGCTGACATCATTTAATAATTGGAACATGGAATGCATGGCTAAATATTGGAATCGATCTGATAGTAATAGGTAAATCAGAAATTTACTATCTAAGATGGGCTAATTAAAGCATGAAACAGTAAATACTTGGCTTCCTATGTTCATAAATGTAATTATTATTAAAATTGTGGAAGGGAATTTGATTCTTCCAATATAAATGACAATGGCTAGAAAAGCCAGTGAATGGCCTATGAAGTAGTCGGTCTGTTGACTTAAAGTTTGACTACTCCGCACAATTGTTCTTTGGCCTTGCTAACACTTTGTGGAACAAGCTTCTAATTCAGCTGCATTGTGGGCAGGGTGCCTGCCTACATCATCAACAGCTTTAGGTACCATTTGTTTCTCATAAGGCATGTTAGCCTATTCACAAGGTGACTGACTTGTCTCATTACTGAATTGAGAAGACTCAGTGGCAGAAATTACAAACCTCACCACCAGTAAAGTAGAAGAAGCAGGGAAGGTAGTTCACATCTCATCAGGTTCGAGGTTCCTGAATTTATTATGGGATTGTATCTTTCTGTAAACGTGGTTCGGGGCTGCTGTTTAGGAAACCTAGACTTTCACTGTGTGATCTCCTTTATCTTCCTCTCTGCTTGAAGCTGCTTCTCCAATAAACCCCTGTGAGTAAACTGAAATTCTGTAAAATGTAAGTGGTCATTTGCAGTAATTTCAGATCCAATAATTAGAAGTAGATGTTACAGGGTCTGAGGCCATATCTTACTTTGTAGGGATCATGCTTTGAAGGTTGTTGATGGAGACAGTTCTCCTTTCTGGAATTAGTAGAGCTCAGACACAGTTGTCCCTTTGTTGTCCTTGCTCCAATTTCAATCAGCAAAATAGTCCTTAATTTAAGGCTTTAGAATTTGTTAATTGTGAAATTAATAACTAAACAATCTATTTTTTTATTTAATATAATAAATTCAATTGTAAAACATAACAAGGTACTGTTAAGTGATAATGATAGATAATATCTATTTATTGTAATTTGTGAAGTTGTTGTTGTTGTTATGTGCAGTCGAGTCGCTTGCGACTCATAGCGACCCTATGTACAACAACCCTATACTCTGCTCTGTCCTGTGCCAAACGCACTGTCTCCTACACTCCCATTCCGATTATCACAGTCACTGAATCAATCCACCTCATAGAGGGCCTTCCCCTCCTGTGCCGTCCCTCCACCATCCCAAGCATGATGTCCTTCTCCAAGGACTGGTCTCTCCTCACAACATGTCCAAGGTATGCTAGATGGAGGCTCAGAATCCTTGCCTCCAAGGAGCCGCCCAGTCTAACCATTTCCAGGACAAATCTGTTTGTTTTCCTAGCAGTCCATGGTATACTCAATACTCTTCTCCAGCACCACAGCTCAAAGGTATCAATTCTCCTTCTATCCTCCTTGGTCATTGTCCAACTCTCTGATGCATAATGTGATTGCAAAGACCATAGCCTGTATCAAATGCACCTTAGTCTCCAGAGAGACACCATTTCTCGTCAGTACTTTGGAGAGGTCCCTAACAGAAGACTGTCCCATGGCAATGCACCTTTTAATTTCCTGGCTACTGGTGCCAAGAGCGTTAACTGTGGAGCCAAGAAAACTAAAGCTGTGAACAATCTCAATCTCTTCACCATCCATCCTGATGCTGCCAATTGGTCCAGTGGTGAGAATCTTTGCCTTCTTGACACTGAGCCTCAATCTGTATTATAGGCTGCAGTCCTTGACCCTCTGCAGCAGGTGCTTCGGGTCCTCTTCAGTTTCAGCAAGCAGGATTGTGTCATCTGCATAACGCAGATTGTTGATAAATCGTCCACCAATCTTGACCCAACATTTCTCCTCACAGAGCCCAGCCTCCCGGATAATCTGTTCTGCATACAGGTTGAAAAGGTATGGAGATAGGATGCATCCGTGGTGTACGCCCTTCCCAATTTTGAACCATGCAGTGTTCCTTTGCTCTGTTCTGACAACTGCCTCCTACTCCAAGTATAGGTTTTGCATTAGCATGATCAAGTGTTCTGGTATTCCCATTTTTCTCAGAGTCAACCACAGTTTGTTATGATTCACATTTGTGAAGTACAATGGATAATATTTTACTTATTGTGAAAATATTAAAGTTGTCAATTAATAGGTAGCTCGGTGACTTAGGGGCAGGAAACTGTGCTGCAATCTCAAAGGTGCATGGTTCAAAAACTCAAGATGCTCTGCTGGAAAAGTATGGCTAGTTGCGTCCTGTGTCAGTCTGATCAGACTTGATGGCATATAACAAGAAAAAAAAGGTCAATATTTAATCTAATTTGGATCAATAGTCAGCAATCTTTCTACCAATAGTCAAGCAATTAAGACATACTGCATTGAAAAATCTGCTGTCAAGCACTTCACCGAAGTTATAACGAGATTGGGTGTAAGTTTAAAAAGTAATATGTACCTAATTTAGGTCATGACCTTTTCCATCATTCGTTATATATTAAACAACTAAACAATGTATAAAAATGACAGAAAATGAGTATGCCTTGGAATTGTGAAAGGAGTATTGAGTATCCTACAGAGAGGCTAGACCTCGGAGAGGGACATCATGCTTCAAAATGTGTAAGGATGATGAAGGAAGGAAATATCTCAACCAGGTGGATTGACACAGTAAATACAACAGTAGACCTGAATGTGTCAGAGATTATGAGGATGGCATAAGATAGGACAGGATTTAGATCTGTTGTTCATCAAGTCATTGTGAAGCTTTTCAGATAGTTTAAATATGTACTTAGAAGCAATCATAATAATAGAACAAAGGGACACTATACAACTTAAAATCAACAAAAATGTGTACAATTGTTGATAATAATGGGTGACTGGAATACAAAAGTTGGGAACAAAGAAGAAGGATCAGTAGTTAAAAAACATGGATTTGGTGATAGAAATGAGGTTGTAGATAGAATAATAGAATTCTGCACATTCAACGATGTATTTATTGCACATACCTTTAATAAAAAACACAAATGCAGACTATACACATGGATTTCACCTGATGGTATGTGTAGAAATCAGATCAATTACACTTGTGGGAAGACTCGCTAGAGGAGCTGTTCTGAATGTGGAACAGACCAGCAACTATTCACATGGAAGTTCAACTTGAAGTTGAAGAAAATTAAATCAAATCCATAGGAACCAAAATTTGACCTTAGGTCTATCCCCCTTGAGTTTCAAAACCATCTCAGGAACAGGTTTGAGGCCTTGAAAAACAAAAACAGAAGACCAAATGAGCTTTGGAAGGATATCAAGAATATCATCCATGAAGTATGAAAAAAGTCATTACAAAGGCAGAAGAGGAAGAAAAGACCAAGATGGATGTCAGATGACTCTGAATATTGCCTTAGAGCACCACGAAGTCAAAGATAAAGGAAGAAATCAAGACATTAAGGAACTGAACAGATTTCAAATGACAGCTCAGGAGGACAAAGTAAAGTATAATGAAATGTGCAAAGAGTTGGAGTCAGAAAATCAAAGGGGCTGAAGGTGAAGGAACTGAAAAATAAATTCCAGCCATGAGTGACAATATTTAAGGGTGCTTTGGGCATAATATTAAATTATCTAGAAAGCATTTAAAGAAGATAGAAAGAGAATAGAGTCTTTGTACCAAAAGGAATTGGTGAATACAGAAGAATTTCATGAAACAATATATGAGCAAGAACCTGTGGTGATGGAGGAAGAAGTTCAAGATGCTCTGAAAGAACTGGCACAAAAAAAGGCCCCAGGAATTGATGACACACTAATTGATATATTTCAACAAACAGACACTGCTCTAGATGTGCTAACCAAGTTGTGCCAAGAAATCTGGAGGACAACCACCCGGCCAATGACTGGAGCATCACGTCAACAGAGAACTTCCAGATGTGCAGGCTGGGTTTAGAAGAGGTGGTACTAGGGATATTATAGCTAATGTTAGATGGATATTGGCTGAAAGCAGAGAGTACCAGAGGAATATCTATCTGTGTTTCACTGACTATGCAAAGGTGTTTGACTCAGTGGATCACAAAAAACTGTGGCTGACTTTGAGAAAAACGGAAATCTCAGAACATTTGACCATGCTTGTGAGAAACCTATACTTGAATGAGGAGACAGTCATCAGAACAGAACAAGGAGAAACTGAATAGTTCAAAATCAGGAAGGGTATACATCAGGGATCTTTTCGATCTATATGCAGAACAGATCGTCCAGAAGGTTAGGCTGTATGAGGAGGAATGTGGCATCAGGATTGGAGGAAGATTAATCAACAGCCTGCATTATGCAAATGACACAACTCTGCCTGCTGAAACACAGGAGGACCTGAAGTGCTTGCTGTAGAATATCAAAGACTACAGCCTTCAATACAGATTGAAGTTCAATACCAAAGAAACAGATATTCTCACCACTGAGTAGATTGGTTACATCTTTATGGATGGTGAAGAGATTGAGATTGTTAATAATTTTAGTTTGCTTAGCTTCGTAATCAACACTCTTGGCACCAGCCAGCCAAGAAATCAAGAGATGAATTGCACTGGGGAAAGTCCACTGTCAGGGAACTTTCCAGAGTACTGAAGAGCAACCACTTCAGTGTGGATTCTAAGGTCGGCCTGATACAGGCCAAGGTCTTTGCAATAACTTGCTATGCAACAGAGATCTGGACAATGACAGATGATAGAAAGAAAATTGATTTCTTTGAGCTGTGGTGCTGAATATATTATGGACTGCTAGAACAAACAAGTTCATCCTGGAGAAGGTAAAACCAGGCGACTCTTTGGAGGCAAGGATTCTAAAGCTTCTTCTGACATTCTTTGGACATTTTACAAGGAAGAATTGGTCCTTGGAGAGGGACATCATGCTTGGGATGGTGGAGAGACAGCACAGGAAAGGAAGACCCTCTATGAGATGGATCGATTCAGTCACTGGGGCAATAAGGTTGACACAGGATAGATCAGGTTTTAGGAATCCTATACACAGAATCACTATGAGAAGCAGGTGACTCAGTGGCACATAACAACTTCCACATCATATTACTTTTTTTTTTCTATTTTTGTTTTGATCGATCTGGAGGGCTTCCTGGTCTGGGTATAGGTTTCACATAAGCATAATCAAGTGTCCTGGGATATTCATTCACCTGCAATTTGGCCACACTTTGCTGTGATGCATCCACATAGTCAAGTCTTTGTCTAGTGAATTAAACACAGATCAAAATACATTTGGTATTCTTTGCTTTCTGCTAAGATCCATCTGACATTGGTGATAATGTATCTAGTGTCATGGCATCCTTTACATCCAGATTATATTTCTAGTAGTTCACTGTTAATGTACTGCTCCAGTTGTTTTGAGATAATCTTTAGCACAATTTTGCTTGAGTGTCGTTGCTATTGTGGCTGATTCCCTTCCAGTCAAGCATGACTCATCACAACCCTATGAACAAAAGGCCTGAAGCCCCTCTACAACTGTAGACATTTATCAAAGTTCATAGAGTTTCAAAAGGCATGGTAATTTAGGAAGTGGATACCACTCCTTATTCCAAACCCGTCATAGTATGTTTTGTTCCATTTTGTTGCCTGCAAATTATGTACAGCAGCTTTGAATCCTTCCCTGTCCTGAGCCAGTCTCACTAATTCTGACACACCAACCCCCATTGCTCTAGTTA
>NW_006399909.1:843898-845151 GCF_000299155.1 Elephantulus edwardii
ACGTGAAGAATACACAGAATCACCATATCAAAAAGAATTGGGCAACACTGAAATATTTTAAAAGCATCATATGATCAAAAACCAATGGTAATGAAGGAAGAACTTAAAGCTGCACCGGCGTCATTGGCAGAAAATACGGCCCCAGGGATACCAATTGACATATTTAAAGTAATAGTTGCAGCCCTAGACTCACTAACATGTCATTGCCATGTCATTTGGAGGACATCTGCCAGGGTGACTGGAAGAGATTCATATATGTTCCCATTCCCAAGAAAAGTGGTCCAGTAGAATGGAAATTATTGAATTGTCATTAATCTCATATACAAGAAAAATACTATGGAGGATCATTCAAAAATTACTAGATCCATACATATACAGAGGATTTGCAGAAGTTCAAATTGTCTTTTAAAAAGACTGTAGTATCAGGGCTATCACTGCTGACGTCAGAGGGATCCTGGCTGAAAGTAAAGAATGCCAGAAGAATGTCAATTTTTATTGTATGGATTATGCAAGGCATTTGACTGTGTGGATCATATTAAGTTATTGCTAACATTGAGAAGAATGAAAATACCAGAACTCTTAATTGTGTTCATCCAAAGCCTATATTTAAACCAAGAGGCTGTTGTATGAACAGAACAAGATAAAACATGATTTATACATACAGAAACTGTGTATCAGTGTTTTATCCATTCTCCAAATTTATTCAATCTATATGCCGAGAAAACTTTTTCGGAAACTTGAAGAAGAATATGGCATCAGGATTAAAGGCTGATTCATCAATATACTATGTTATGGAGATTATCTAACCTTGCTTGCTGAAAGTAAGGAGGACTTGAAGCATTTGCTACAGGAGATTAAAGAATACTGCCTTCAATATCTCAGTGTCAAATAACCAAAAGTCTCACCACTAAATTGATAGACAACACGATGCCAGATTGAGAAAAATTAAAACTGTCAAAGACTTCATCTTACTTGGATCCACAATCAACATCCTTGCTATTAGCAGTCAGGAGATCAGGAGATATCTTGTATTGGTAGGGACTTCTCCAAATAATTGAGGAGTAAGATGTACGTGAGATATGTCATGTTTATTTCAGTCACTTCCTATGCATCTGAGAGTTGGAAAATGATTAAGGATGGCAGAAGAAGAATTGATGTCTTTGAGCTGTAGTGTTGGAAAGGAGTACTGAATTTCCCATGAATTGTCAAAAGAACAAAGAGATGTGTCCTGGAGAAAGTGCAGTCAGAGCGCT
>NW_006399909.1:846896-849487 GCF_000299155.1 Elephantulus edwardii
ATTGTAAAATTGTACAACCGTTCTGGAAGGCAGTTTGGCGCTTCCTCAAAATTCTTAATTGTATATTCAAAATATTAGCAACATTTTACTTTTGTATTTAATGTTGCATTTGGTGCTGTACAGTTGAGTACGACTCAGTGACTATATGGACATTCTGAACCCAGTTCTATCCTGTGTCATCCCATACTTCTTAACACACAAAAGCCCATTGCAGCAGTCATCACATCAATCAATCCATCTGGTTGAGTGTCTTCCTTTCATTTGTCAACCTTTTACTCTTTCTAGCATCATGTCACTCTCCAAGGAATAGCCCCTATTAGCCATATGCCCACAGTCTGTGAAACAAAGCCTCATCATTCTTGTCTCCAAAAACTGGCTGCACCCTCTCAAAGACATATCTGTTTGTTCTCTTGGCTGTCCATGAGATGTTTAGTGCCCTTTTCCAACACTACAGCTCAAAGGCATACATTCTTCTATCATCCTTACTCACTGTCCAGCTCTCAGATGCATAGCAAATAATCAGAAAGACTATGACATTAATCAGACACACCTTAGTCCTCAGACTGACATCATCACTCTTTCATAATTTGAAGAGGTGATTAACTGCAGATTTTCCTAGTATAATTCATCTCCTTATTTCTTGACTGCTGGTACCAATGGTGTTAATTGTGGATTCAAGCAAGAAGAAGCTGTTGACAGTTTCAATCTCCTTTCCTTTCATCATGATTCTGCTTATTGGCCCAGCGGTGAGAGTGTGTTTTCTTGACATTGAGATGCAATCCATACAAAAAACTACATTCCTTGATCTTTGGCAACAAGTGTTTCAAATCTTCCTCAGTTTCACCAAGCAAGATTGTGTCATCTGCATAACATAGATTAATGAAACTGCATAACATAGATTAATGATGAATCTCTCTCTAATCCTGATGCCACACTCCTCTTCATAGAGTCGAGCTTTTCTGATAATTCATTCAGCATACAGATTGAATAGGTATGGAGAGAGAACACAACCCTGAAGCACTCCCTTCTCAATTTTATTTTTTTTAATAATTTTAATGAGCATTTACAGAGATTTTGGATTTCCATCCATTCATTGCTGCTCTTCTCTCCCCGCTCAGGCCTCCCCCCCCTCCCTAGTTCACTCCTCTCTTTCAAAAGTAAAAGAAACACTCCCTCCCTGGTACACAATCCCCCCGCACCCCTCCCACCACCCCAAGTACATTCCACTATGCAACCTTAATTGTGGACTCTTGTGATAACCATAAGACCCTATCATACGTCGCTTTTAAGTTATTCACTCCCTCATCTGTTTCAGTGCAGTATACACAATTTACCCAGTTTTTCTCAGTCTTACCCAAACCCTGATATCAGTCCCATTTTACAACAGTGGCACCATGCAATATTTGTCCTTTTGCGAGTGAGATATTTCACTCAGCATACTCCTACTTTGTTTGCAACACAGCCTCCAGGCCCAGGTATAGATTACACATGAAGACAAATATGTGATCTGGGACTTCCATTCTTCTCAATGTCAGCCACAATTTGCTATGATCCACAAAGTCAAATGCCTTTGCATAGTCAATAAAGTACAAATAGATATTCTTCTGGTATTCTTTACATTTAGCCAGGATCCATCTGACATCAGCAATGATATCCCTGGTGCCACAGCCACGTCTCAATAACCAAGTTTAGTATGGTTTTGTATCAATTCTTATTTTCAAGAGGCTCCTATTTTGTTTCCTCTTTTCTCTTTCAACAAGACTGTGGACCAACAGATTGACTAAACCACAGATTGTATTATCTGCTTTTACTTACTTCATTATTTTAATCTTTAAACTTTTACATTAACAATAACAGTCTTCTGTTTGATCTTCCTAAATCACTTTTTGATTACTTTCTCTCTCTCTTTCAGTGAGTTCAAATTGTCTCATAACTGGCACTGCAGCTGATTTTTGAGGGTCTAAGTTAGAGAAGATATTGTTCATCTTTCTTCAACAGAGTTACTAGGGGCTTTGAACCATAAGAAAAGTGTTGCCTTGGGATATCAGTGGAACTCCCTAAGAACTAGGCCTCTAGAGTTCCCTCATTTTAATTTTGTCACCAGTATTATGGGGGGGGGGAAGAACAAAAAATAAAAAAGAGAAGCTCCGACGGCCTAGTCCTTAGGGACATGTGCTGCTATCCCCAAGGTGGGTTTGAATCCGAGGGTTTGAATCCACCAGCTATTCAAATGGGGGGGGGGAAGTCTTTCTCCTCTCTAGTAATTTGTGAATTCGTAAAACTCACTGGAGGGTCACTTATGAGACAATTCTTTTCAAATAGAAATAGTAGGTATTAGTCTTAGAGGAAAAATAGTATATTTACAAAATAATATGGGATTTTATAAAAAGAGCATGAACCATGTGAGGATGGGACAAGTCTGACATTTGCTGACTTCACAAAAGGGAAATGATCCCTTCAGTGGCATCAGGAACACAGAACCAATTCCCATCAATTCCCGTGCCTCTTTCTACTCATCTCAACACCAATCTTACTGCTTTGCTGGGTCCAAAATCTGATGTGAGAGCTCACAGAATGAAGTTAGGAAAGTA
>NW_006399909.1:849587-855950 GCF_000299155.1 Elephantulus edwardii
AACCCAGGTTCGCAGCAGAAAAAAAGTCAGAATGGTTCTTGAAATATGTTGACAGGCACCTCTGCCTTTAGCTTCATGGCTTCAGGCCAGCTTTACAAAGTTCTCAGTCCAACATATTGACCCCACCCCTTCTGTTTTATTAGTGTTACAAAGTACTCAGCCCTACAAATTATGGCTCCCCACCACAGTTATTCAGCTGTGAATGATAATATTCAAACTTGAGCAAAAAAGCCTCTTCACTTTGATTCCAACAGTGTAGCAGTCCCGAAGCCCCTCTCATGTCATCTTTCTGGTTCAGCCCTGACTGCCTCTGTAGGTGTAACTAGAGCAAGAGCATCTGGTCTCAAAGGGCATCCTATATTCTCTTGCTTCTTCTTTTTCACCTGGGGCAAAGAAGGCATGATTCTCTTAGTGCTGAATTGCTCAATTAAATAGTAAGAATAGCCAATTCCTTTGTCTATTGGTAGATAGCCAATCCCCTTGTGGATTAGCTAAGGCGCCTCATTCACATATTCCTGCTCATCTATATGGCAAAGTAAAACTATGGCTAGGAAAGTCACAGTGAAAGATAAACTCCTCACATATATTCTATTTAAGACTTCTAAAAAATAGAACTTTTGCAAAATTACATATAATATATATCATATATTTTGAACAAGCAATATTTTAATCATGCTGAATCAAATTCTTTAATGAATTGTAGTTACACTTATTGAAGAAAACAGTCTCTAATTTTCTAATCTCATTTCACTGTTCTTATGCTCTTTTATTCAGTCACTTTGCAACATCAAATAGGCTAATCTTCCCCTTACTTCTTGACTTTATCAAGCCTGTTCCTTCATCTTATTTATAAACTCTATTATTGATATTAGGCATGATTTTGAACTTTGACTCATAAAAATACCAACTTACAGAGTGAAAATATCTCTAGTTTCCTTTGGACTGCAATCTTTACAGGAATAGGTCACAGGATTTTCCCCCTAGGAGCCACTGAGTGGACTAGAATTGATATTTATGCCTAATGTGTAATCACATGCCACCAGGGATCCTTGTTCAAACTCTATTCTCAGTTTATTTGAGTATTATCTTACCAGATTCTCTTCTTCCACTTCACTGGCTACTTCTAGATTGATTTCATGTTGCCTTAAAACTCAAAAGCAACTTGTATCAAAGTCTTTAACTTCTTCTTCAACTATGGTCATTATGCAGTAGCCCATGCATGCCTCCACACTCCATTAAAGACTGCTTCCCCAGCATGGGGAGGAAATTAACTGCTATTCCTGCTATCTAATTTCTCTTCCTGCTGTTTTTAGAAAGTATTTTCTCTATCATTCTGGCTTTTCTACCTGCAGCTTATCTAGCACTACTCCTATACATCAAGGCAATATTAAACTGATTAAGGTCTTTCTCTCCAATGAGTAAGAACTTAGATCATTTTACAGGAATAACAGTGATAAATATAAATAGAATTCAGCCCTCTCAGTGAATCGTTTAAGTGGTGTGCTGCTGTGTTTCTGCCTCATTCAACATGAAGGTTACCAGGGACTTGTCGGCTTACACCCAGTAATGGAAAAGTGGCTTTCTATTTTCTGAATAGTAGTATGTGACAAGTAAATAAAGCAACTAATTTTCCATTAAAATACATCTGTTGATGCCCCTAGAGTTGCTATCGTGGAACATAAAAAGACCTATTAATTTGAAATCTTTAAAATAACAGAAAGTCTTCAAATTGTCATTATTGCACACGTTTCCTAGTATTCTGTTTTGCCTTTATTAGTAAAATCTGTCAGGCTTATCTAATGCCCAAGTTAACCTAGCCTAATGCTCGGTGGATCATTTTTCTTTAAATTAGTAGAACATATCCCCCAAATTGTGATTCTGTGTATATAATCATTACTACCAAGTTTGAAATCTTTCTTGAGACATCCTAACAATGTAGAGAATCCTTATCTATTATTAATGTTTAACCTTTCCTCTTTTTTACAGGTTATTTTATTTACATATAATATACAAAGAGTTGCAGCATTTTCAGTTCTTAGAGATAGATTTTTAGGTGTTTAATGGTCAAAATTCCATTTTCAAAATTTATTTAACTGAAATCACAGATTTAACTTAAAAGAGATTTTTTTTAAAAAGCCCATCTAGATATACAAATGGAATTTTATTTTGCTTAAAGTTTGGCAATTGTAATTAGAGTGAGGGTTCCATGAAATAACAAGAAGGTCTATAGTGTGTTCACTTTACCATCACATATACTAAAATTGGCATGAAACAGAGAAGACTAGCACGACACCTGCGCAAAGAGGACATACAAATTCGTGAAGCGTTCCATATTAAAAAAGAAGAAGAAGAAGAAAACAACGACAACGACAACATGTAAGCAATTGTGAAACTGGCAGAGAGGGAATTGAAAAGGAAATAACATATGCAACTACAGAGTGCAAACTATACCATACAGATGCCCTCTGATAATTTAAAACTGTGTAAAATCAAAAGGCACCATGGAATGACAAAGCAAAATATTACAAGGAAATGCGTGAGGAGCAAGAGTCGGAAAATCAAAGAGCCAAACATGAACAGTATTTCTTCAGCTCAAGGAACTGAAGAACAAATTCAAACCTAGAGTTGCTATAATCAAGGATGCTTTAGGCAGAATATTAAATGATCCAGAAAGTATTAAAAGAAGATGGAAGGAATATACTGAGTCATTGTATCAAAAGGAATTGACAGATACAAAAAAATTAAAAAAAAATAACATATGAGCAAGAGCCTATGGTGATGAAGGAAAAGTTCAAGCTGCTTTGAAGGAAATAGCAAAAAATAAGGCCCCAGGAATAGATGGTATACCAATTGATGTATTTCAGCTAACAGATGCTGCCCTGGATGTGCTCATCAAGCTGTGCCAAGAAATCTGGAGAACAACCACTTGGCCAACTGACTGGAAAAGACCTATATTTGTTCCCATTCCAAAGAAGGGTGACCCAACAGAGTGTGGAAACTATAGAACAATATCATTGATTTCACATGCAAGCAAGATTCTACTGAAGATTATCCAAAAATGACTAGAACAGCACATCAGCAGAGAATTGCCAGAAGTCCAGGCTGGGTTTAGAAGGGGTCATGGTACTAGGGATATTGTAGCTGATGTTAGATGGATCTTGGCTGAAAGCAGGGAATACCAGAAGAATGTCTATCTGTGTTTCATTGATTATGCAAAGGCATTTGACTGCATGGATCATAACAAACTGTGGCTGACTCCGAGAAGAATGGGAATCCCAGAACATTTAATCGTGCTAATGCGAAATTTATACTTGGACCAAGAGACACTTGTCAGAACAGAGCAGGGTAATATTGCATGGTTCAAAATAGGGAAGGGTGTTCACCAGGGATGTGTCCTGTCTCCATACCTTTTCAACCTGTATGCAGAGCAGATTATCTGGGAGGCTGGAAGAGATATTAACAATCTGTGTTATGCAGATGGGACAACCCTGCTTGCTGAAACTAAGGAGGACCTTATGCACTTGCTGCAGAAGGTCAAGGACTGCAGCCTTCAGTATGGACTGAGGCTCAATGTCAAGAAGACAATGATTCTCACCACCGGACCAATTGGTAGGATCAGGATGGATGGTGAAGAGATTGAGGTTGTTCACAGCTTCAGTTTGCTTGTCTCCACGGTCAACACTCTTGGCACCAGCAGCAGAAAATTAAAAAATAAAACATATTGCGTTGGAAAAGTCTGCGTTTAGGGACCTCTCTATAGTACTCAAGAACAACGGTGTCTCTCTGGAGACTAACATGCACCTGATACAGGCCATGGTCTTTGCAATCGCTTGTTATGCATCAGAGAGTAGGACAATGACTAGGGAGGACAGAAGGAGAATTGATGCCTTTGATCTGTGGTGCTGGAAAGGAGTATTGAATGTTCCATGGACTGCCAAGTAAACAGACAGATTCATCCTGTAGACGGTTAAACCAAGCTACTCCTTGGAGGCAAGGATTCTGGGGCTTCATCTGACATACTTTGGGCATGTTGCATAGAGGCATGGGTCCTTGGAGACAGACATCATGCTTGGGAGGGTGGAGGGATGGCGCAGGAGGGGAAGACCCTCTATGTGATGGATTGATTCAGTGACTGAGGTAATTGGGATGTGTGTGTCAGAGGCAATGCAATTGGCACAGGATAGAGCAGGGTTTAGGTCTGTTGTACATAGGGTCGCTATGTGTCACAAAAGACTCGACGGCACATAACAACAACAACAAAAATTTTGAAAAGAATGATGCCTTATTTAATGACATATAATCACATCATATATTATATATGATGCTTGAAAAAAAAGTTAAGCTATTGTGCCAAACAGTTCTGTAATGGCAATTTATATACTTTGCATTGTGACCAAATATGTGATGCACCAGTCTTAACCTCAGTAGCAAATGGGTAATGGTGCTCCACTTAAAGATGGTGGTCAACCCAGCTGCTTTGAAAAGGCACAGTGGTTCATTTGGTCTCCAACTTTGAACAGGAACTACTGCTTGTTATTTATCCAGATAAAAATAAAACATATGAGAGATTTGGCTACTTTACAACATTCAAGCTTCTCAGGACTTGCTGGTGCCTTAGTCAAATGGAGTTGATATCAATCTAAAGGCAAGTGGTTTAAATCCATCAGTTTCTCAATAGGAAAAAGATGAGCAATCTCCTTCCATGTAATTTAGAACCTCTGAAAACCCAATTTACTTTGTAAGTAAGTCAATACAAAATAAAAGAAACAAAAAAAATCAAACACCCAATGGCAGGACCTCTATAAGTCATTATGCATCTCCTCCCACCAGAGTTATTAATCCAAGTGGTAAAAAAGAAAAAAGAAAAAACCCATACAATGGAGTCTACGATCTTTTTATCATCTAAACTCAAAAATAGCTCATTAATTCTACTATATCCAATTTACCTGAATTAAATATTTGAGGCTAATAATCAATAAGAAATTGCCTAAGAGTTTCACGATCAGAAATCAAATTAAAGGTATTTGAAAGCTGACTTTGAGGTTATCTAATACTTATTTTTTTAATATAAAGTATATGTTTGATTTTTATTTTTATTTTTTAAAATGCACATATGTATAATCATTTTAAAAAATCACATTTGGATAATTTATGAGGAATATCAATTCTTATTAGCTTAATAAGTATAATTAAATATTGCTGTTGTTGTTGTTATGTGCTGTTGAGTTTCCTGTGACCGGTAGAGACCTTACATACAGCATCTCTGAACCCTGCCCTGTCATGAGCCAGTCTCACTAATTCTAACATGCCAATCCTCAAATAAAGTTGTTAAAAAATAAAAGTAATGAAACATAAATGACAATTTCTGACACAGTATTTCAAATGAATGCATAATTTCTGATTTTAAATTATATTTCAGAGATATTGATATACTGATTTTAATGATTCATGATGATTCTTTAAAATGTACAAAAACATACAGTCTATTATTATAAAAGTAAAATTTAAAAAAAATAGCAACAAGTAACATTAACTATTGTCAGGGGGTGTTTATTTCCATGAATTAAACAAACAGATTAATGAACCATGGTGAATTTAAAATATAGTCAACTGAATTTTTTAAATTAATATACTGGTTTATTTACAAAGTTCAACTACATTGTTTCTCACACAGGTACTTTTCTATTTTTTAATCCCCCAACCCACAGTCAAACTGTAGGAACCTATCACAAACACACATACACACACACATACACACACACACACGCGCACACACACACACACACACACACACACACACACACGAGCACAGACACCTGCCCATCCTCCCCTTCTGCTTCCATCACCACCACTTCCTTTGGATCCTCACATTCATTCTATAATAAAGGGGTTTTTTAGTTTGCTTTTGTTTTGTTATTTTATGTTATTTTATTTTCTTTTATTTCATTTTATTATTTTATTTTAATTTTGTGTGTGTACCGTCAAATCGGATCTGACTGGTACAGGAGGAGATTGCACCTCCTTCTCCATCACAGCATCTAGTGGATTTGAACCGTGAGCCTCTGAGATGGCAGTGCAGCTTTTTGCCACTAGGCCACCAGATCTCTGTACAATAACGGTTTTATACATTATTTATACACTCGGCATAATGCTCTCCAGTACCTCTCAAGTTAAGTAGTAATTTACAAAATCATTGCTCCTGCATGCTTCATATTATTCCATTGTGTGAATGTTCTATGCTTTCTCAATCCATTCGTTTGTGGTTCGACATCTGGTTTTTCCATGTCCCTGCAATGGTGCATACTACTGCTATGCACATTGGTATACAAGTTTGTGCCTCAGTTCTCATTTTCTTGGGGTATT
>NW_006399909.1:856595-858485 GCF_000299155.1 Elephantulus edwardii
TTTTTTTTTGTATGATGTGAGATGTGGATCCTCTTTCAACTTTCTGCAGGTGGAAGTCCAGTTTTGCCAATACCATTTGTTGAAAAGGTACATACACACATACACACACATTTGATAGGTTTTATTTCCTTGTTGAATATCAGTTGACCCTAGATAGCTGGGTTTACTTCTGGATTTTCAATTCTGTTCCATGGGTCAATATGCGTGTCATTGTACCAGTACTGTTCTGTTTTGTTTACCACCGCTGTACAGTTAACTTTGAAGTCAGTGAGTTCTATGCCTCCCACCTCATTTTTGTTTCTCAGAAGTGTTTTGCTTATGCAGGGTCTCTTTCCTCTTCAAATAAACCTGACTATGTTTCAATCTCTTTGAAAGATGAATTTGTTATCTATTTTGGGATTGCACTGACATGTAGACTGTTTTTGGTTGGATTGTCATTTTCACAAAATGGAATCTTCCTATCCATGAACAAACAGGACACCTTTTTTTTAGGTCTTTTATTGTATTTTGCAAAAATGTTCTGTAGTTTTCTTTATATCCATCATTTGTATCTCTAGTTAAGTTCACTCCCAAATGTCTCAGTTCGTGGTTGGCTGTTGTAAGCTATGTTGCTTCGCCCCCCCCCCCTTAGTTCTCTTTGTTACTATAAAGGAATCTCTCTTATATTTGGATATTGATCTTATATCTTACCACTCTACTAAAGTGACCTACTCACTCTAACAGTTTTTTGTTTAGTCTTTGGAATTTTTACCATCTCTTTGTCAGTCTGATTCCTTTTATTTCCTTCTCTTGTCTTATGCCCTAGCAAGCACTTCCAAAACAATACAGAATAGAATTGGTGACAGTGGGCCTTTTGTCTGGTTTAGTCTTTCTCCATTGAGAATGATGTTAGCTCTTGATTTTACACATAAATTTTTCATTATGTTGGGAAAATTCCTTTCTGTTCCAATTTTGTTGAGTGCCTTTATCAGGAAGGGATGTTGGATTTTTTGTCAATGCCTTTTCTGCATCAATTGCTAAGATCATGTTGTTCTTGTTATTTGCTTTGTTAATATGGTGAATTACATTGATTGTTTTTCTTATGTAGAACCAACCTTGCATACCTGTGTCAACTGATTTTTAAATAAAGACACCAAGGCAGTTCTATGAGAAAAGAAAGCTTTTAGAGATAATCAACTTACTTAAAAAAAATCACCACAGTCTTGTCTTCTCAATTATTACCTTGAAAAATACTAACTACAGATGGACTTCAGCTACAAATAAATACATAACAATAAACTTTTCTAAAAGAAAACAAAACTATGTTTAAAATGCTAGGGAAGCAAAATTTATTAGAGATTAAATGTTTAATGCTGTTAATAGTGACCATCACCTTGACTCCAACCTTCAGTACAAGAGAAGGAAACAATACTGGATCCAATGTCATCTTTGCAATCTCTATTGTGCTTAGACCCACGTAAATATCTACTCTGTCAATTCAACACCTTAAGAGCCTTCATGATTTTCTCTCACTTTGTACTTTATCATGCTTAATGATTTTCTACAAATACTGACCCTCCTGATAACACCTACTGGCTATGGGAGGTGAACTTTCGCCATAGTAGCTTCAAAGGAATTTATAGGACTACCATTCTGTTAATGTAAATGTATTTGTTCTTTTGTTTTTGTTGTTATTTTTGTTATTATTAGGTGCCTTCCAGTCTGTATAACCCATAGAAACTATTTGTATAACAGACTTGAACCTGGTCTCATCCTCTGTTATCTTCAAACTTTTTGAACTCAAGTTCATTGCAGCAATGACTGAGTGAGGGTCTCCCTCTCTTTTGCTGACCCTTCACTTTTCCAAGTGTGATGCCTCTCTCCAAGGAATATCCTTTCCTAGCAACATGT
>NW_006399909.1:862545-886763 GCF_000299155.1 Elephantulus edwardii
TTTTTTTGCCATCTTTATTCATTGTCTAGCTCTCAAATGCATAGCAAGTGAGTGGAAAGATCAAGATCCTAATCATTTTCACCTTAGTCTTCAAAATTACATCATTACTCTTCAATAATTTGAAGAGGTACCTAACTGCAGAATTTCCCAATATTTGTTTCTCTATTTCCTGACAACTGGTACCAAGGGTGTTAACTGTAGATCCAAGTAAGATGAAGCAGTTTACAGTTTCAGTCTCCTCGCCATCCATCATGATGTTGACACTGAGATGGAATCAAGAACTTCTTCCTTGATCTTCTATAACAAGTATTTTAAGTCCTCTTCATTTTGACCAAACAATGTTGTGTCATCTGCATAACACAGATTATTAATAAGATTCCCTCCAATCATCATGACGCCTTCTTCAGAGAGTCCAACTTCTTACATAATTTGCTCAGTATATAGATGGAAAAGATATAGAGATAGAATAAAACTCTGACGCATTCCCTTCTCAATTATAAACCATGCATGGTTCCCTTTCTCTGTACAAATAATAGCCTTCTGGTCCGGGTATAGGTTCCACATGAGCACAAATAAGTGTTCTGGAATTCCCATCCTTTTAAATGTCAGCCACAATCTATTATGATCCACACAGTCAAATGCCTTTGCATAGTCAACAAAACATAAATAGACATTCTTCTGGAATCTGTACTTTCAACTAGGATACATCTAACATCAGCAATGATATTATTGATGCTACAGCCTCTTCTAAATCCTGCTTGAACTTTTGACAGTTCCCTATATGTGTAGTGTGTTAGATGTTTTTGAATGATATTCAGCAGTGTTTTGCTTGCGTACGGGAGTAATGATATTGTCTAAGAGTTTCCACATTCAGATGGATCACCGTTCTTGGGAATGAGAACAAATATTGACAAATATTCCAATCTGTTGGTAAGACAGATATACTCCAAATTTCCTGGCATAGACTGCCACTGAGGTCACTCAAGGCTTCATCTGTTAATTGTAACAAGTCTATTTGTATCCCATCAATTCCCGGGACCTTATTTTTTGCCAATGCAGTCAATGCAGCTTGTACTTACTCCTTCATTACCATTTGTTCCTGTTCATATGATACTTCCTGAAATTTTTCAGTGTCAATTAGTGCTTTCTGATACGGTGATTTTCTTTTTATGTTTTCTGAATCATTTAACATGTTGCCCCATACTGTCTTTCAATATTGCGACTTGAAATTTAAATTTGTTTTTCAGTCTTCTCAGCTTAAAGAATACCAAGTGAGTTGTTCCCTTTGTCTTCTCCAATTACAGGTTTCTGGACATTCCATTATAATACTTTGCTTTGTCCTACAGAGCTGCCCTTTAATATCTTCTGTTCAGCTCTTTTACTTTTACGTATTTTCTTTTTGTTTTGGCATCTTGATGCTCTAGTGCAATTTTTAGGGTCTCTTCTGACACCCATTTCATTTTTTTTCTCTCTTCTGCTTATGTAGTGCACTTTTGCTTTCTTTATGGATGATATCCTTGATATTATCCCATAACTCATCTGGTCTTTGATCACTGATATTCAATACCTCATACCTGTTTCTAAGATGATCTTGAAATTCAGACAGAATTGAGTCAAGATCATATCTTGGCTTCTGTATACCTCTTTTAATTTTCTTCAGCCTCTATTTGAACTTGCATATGAGTAAAACTCATGGTCTCACTCACACAGTCCAATCCTGGCCTTGTTTTGACTGCTGATATTGAACTTCTCTAACAATTTCTTTCACAAATATAATCAATGTAGATCTTATGCAACATCAGGTGAGATTCATGTGTAAAGTCAATATTGCAATGCAAGGCATGACTATGTTATTGCATTTTTCTTATAGTCCAGGGTTTATTCAATGTTCTTAATTAAATTACAAAACTTAAAGGTGTCAGTTTTTCTTCAGTTTTCCTTATCCACTGGTCTACCATCATGTGCCTGTTGCAAATTCTCTATCTTGGGCTAAACACACCTTCCTCTGCAAATTGGAATCTTTTGTCTTTAACATTTTTATAAAGTCCTTGGCAGAAAATTGATTTGCTTGTTGAAATGTGACATTTAATGTCTTCTCTACTGCACCAATGGGTTTTGTTTGTGAATTCAAACAAAATTAAATCATTTGTAACTTCGGTATTTCTCCATTCACCATGATGTGTCTGATAGTCAAGCTGTGAGGTTTGGTTTGATTTTCCCCCCTTTGTTAAATATAATTCAAGCAACACAATCTTTGTGCTGAGCAAATGATTCATGAACCTATACTCTATGAAGTTCAATGTAGTGTCAAGATCAGAAAAAGATTTATCAATAACCTATGTTATACAGATAACACAACTTTGCTTGATGAAAGTGAGGAGGACCTGAAACACTTGCTGCAGAATATCAAGGACTACACTCTCTGGTGTGGATTCCATCTCAATATCAAGATAAAAATGGTCCTCACCAATGGGCAATCAGTAACATCATTGTAGTTGGAGAAAGGATTGAAGTTGCTAGTGCACTTATTGTGGATCGAAAGCTAAAACATTTGGTACCAGCAGTGAAGAGATCAGGAGACATACTATATTGGGCAAGCCTACTGTCAGAGACCTCTGCAGAATCTGAAAAATAATGGAGGGAAACTATCTGACTGAAGACTGAGTGCTTGTTCAAGGACATGATCTTTTCAATCACGAAATATGCATTTCATACTTTTAGACAATGAAGAAGGATGACAATTTTGATGCGTCTGATTTGTGGTTTTGGAAAAGAGCACTGAAAATCCATTGAACTCCCAAAGAACAAACAGCCATATCTTAGAGAAAGTGGAAAGAAAGAGCTCCTTGAAGGCAAAAGTGGAGAAGCTTCATCTCTCATATTTTGGATATATTGCTAGTGGAAGCTATCCTTAAAAACTGACATCATGTTGAAAGACCCACCCCCCCAATAAGATGGATTGATACAGTGATTGCTACAATGGACTCAAAAGTCAGAGATGATGAGTAGAGCGCAGAACAGGGCAGGTTTCAGATCCATTAATCATAGAGTTTGTATGAGTCATATTCGATTTAACATATATACTACCACCTCAAGTAGATACAGTGAGTGTCCATTCAATCCATCTAGTTTTGATGCTTTCTATATTATTCAGGTCGTTGGTCCACAGACTTCTTCAGTATTACAACTCATGGCTTAATAATTTTTCTTCAATTTTTTTTCAGCTTGAATAGCTCCAAGTGTGCTAGTCTCTCTGGTTTTTCTAACTCTGTTCCTTTACATTACATTGTACAATCCTGGTGGCTAACATATTGGTGTGATACTAGACATTATACCACTGATAGTAAAATATTATCAGAATCACCAAGGGAAGACTTATTTCCATACACTTTTTAGACAAAGACATACTAAGAAATAGATCTACCCTTTCCCTTTATGTGAGTAAACAGGAACAATATTTAGTATGCTTGATAAATTGAACTTTATAAAGATTTAAAATACCTTATTTAAAAGGTATTTTCTTATAAATAAATCTAATACTCCTCATTAAAATATATGAAAAGAAGTAAAATTCACAAAACAAATAAATCACATTATTCTCACTCATAGTGATCATCTGAGGCTAAGAAACTTAGAGGAGCAGACAATCTTTCTCCCATGGAACAGCTTGTGAATTTTTAGCTTTTTTTAATTAAAATCCCTTTATATTAAGTGCTGTAATACCAAAGATCTTCAGAAATTATTACTGATATCATATTGCACTGGGAAAGTCTGAAGTTAGGGACCTCTTTAAGTTATTGAGGAGTTATTATGCCAGTTTGAAGATTAAGGAATGTCTGATTTGGCTATGGTTTTTCAGCTCACTTTCTATGCATCCGAGAGCTGGACAGTGAACAAGGATGTCAGAAGAAGAATTAATTCTTTTGAGCTGTAGTGTTGGAGAAGAGGACTAAACATCCCCTACATGGCTAAAAGAACAAACAAATATATATTGGAGAAGGCACAGTCAGGGTGCTCTTTGGAGGCAAGGATGATGATGCTTTGCCTCACATACTTCAGGCACGTTGCTAGAAGGGGCTATTCCTTGGACAAAGGCACAATGCTCCAAAAGATAGAGGGTCAGTGAATAAGAAGAAGAGCCTTGACAGGTAGCTTGAAACAGAGACTGCTGTAATGGGCTCTAATATGTCAGAAAGTGTGATGGTGGCACAGGATAGGACAGGGTTCAGATCTGTTGTTCATAGAGTTGCAATTGGCCATACTTGACTCAATGTCACCTAACATAATATAAACCTTAGAAATGTTTTGGAATATGTTAATTCACAGAAAGAATAAAATTTGGTATGTAGTAATGGAATAAAACAGAGTTCACAACAATGGAATATAAAGAAAAATAACGCATATTGACACAATAAAATCATCAGTAAACACAGTATAGTGATGACATAAAAGTCACAATTCAATCTGACAATGGTTTAATAAATTCATAGGATGTTTATAGCTTTTGGCGATTGTAAATGATCCCAGCGTGAACATTGGAGTCCATAAATTTGTGTCATTTGTTGTTTTGATTCTCTAGGGTATATTACTAACAATAGCATTTTTCAATCTTTTTGAGAATGTGCTGTATTACTTCCTTAAATATATTATGCTACATTCTCATCAGCAATGGGCATGGGTTGAATGAGTCAATAAAATGTGATATGTTGTGTTGTTATGTGCTGTCCAGTCACCCGCAATTCATAGCAACCCTATGAACAACAACTCTGAACTCTGCTTTATCTTAAGCCAACATTTTTGCCTCTGACACACCTACCCCCATTACCCTAGTCACTGAGTCAATCCATCTCATCAGGGGTCTTCCTCTCTGTGTTGTTCCTCTACCCTCTCAACCACTTTCCAAGGACAGGTCCCTCCTTGCAACATTCCCAAAGTATGTCCGATTGAACTTCAAAATCCTTTCCTTCAAGAAGCAGCCTGACTTCAACCTCTCCAGAACAAACCTGTTTGTTCTTCTAGCAGTCTAAGGTATATTCAAAACTCTTCTCCAGCCCCACAGCTCAAAGGCATCAATTCTCCTATCATCTTTAGTCATTGTTCAGCTTTGTGATGTTTTACAAGTAATTACCAAGATCATGGCCTGGATCAGGTGCACAGCAAGTAATTACCAAGATCATGGCCTGGATCAGGTGCACCTTAGTCTCTAGACTGAGATTGTTGCTCTTTTGTCTGGAGAGGTCCATGACAACAGATTTTCCCAATGCAACTTCTCTTTTGATTTCCTTACTGTTGGTGCTAAGGGTATTGATTGTGGAGCCAAACAGCTTTAATTCTTAACAGCCTCAATCTCTTCTCCATCTATATTACTGCTCTTGAATCAATTGTTGTAGTCACTGTATAAAGCCATTTCCTCTTTATTGTTGTCTTTCTTACTTCACTCAGATAGCATGCCCAAGGTAGGTGAGACAAAGTCTTGTATTTCTAACCTATAACTTTCATTCCAATTTAAGTTCTTCCTAGACATATTTGTTTGTTTGCTGATTGTTGTCATATTTCATATGTTCCATCAATATTTTTCAAAGATATCTACTTTTTAATCATTCTTATTTATTGTAAAACTTATACTTGCAATTGAAGCTACTATTTGAGATAATTGAAAATATAATGACTTTATCAGATGCAGCTTAGTTAGTAAAGTGACATCCTCTCCATTTAACACCTTAAAGGGGTTTTTTTGCAACAAATTTACACAATGCAAATTTGCAAAAATCACAGTTCTTTGATTTCTTGACACCTGCTTCATGGACATTGTGGATCAAATTATATCAAATTCTTGACAATATAAATTTTTTTTACTGTTTATTGTGATGCCACTTATTTATCTAGTTGTGAAGATTTGAGTTTTTTTTTAAGTTAAAGTGTAACCCATAATAAAAGCTTTAAATTTCACTAGAAGTGGGTTCATGTCTTCTTCTCAACAGGTAGGATTGTGTTCCCTGAATATCACAGATTGTTAATGAGTCTCCCTCCAGTTCTGATAGCACAAACTTCATCATGTAACAAGTTCATTTCATTGTTAGCTCAACAGATAGATATAATACATAGGGAGAAAAGATACTTCACTGGCTATGATTTGAAGATACCCTGATTTGTCAAATAGCTACTTATTCTGTGCACAAGCTTATCATGGACACATAAGGGTTCTGTAATTCTTATTTTTTTACAATATGTTCTAAATTCGCTACAATTCTTACAATTAAATTACTTTGATTACTGAATAAAATATACATCAACATCTTTTTAGTATTTTCTACTTAAAACCAAACTTCAGCTGATACAGTAATGGCATCCTTCTTTCTATGACCTCTTACAAATTCGGTTTCATTTTATGGCAATGGTCAGTGGATATACTGCTTCAATCATTTTGGATTATAATCATTTAGATTTTATGTTACATCCAGGAGGCTGGGATCTATGAGGAGAAGTGTGGCATCAGGATTATAGGTAAACTCATCAACAATCTTCGTTATGCAGATGACACAACCCTGCTTGCTGATACTGAGGAGGACCTGAAGCTCTTGCTGCAGAGGGTCAAGGACTGCAGCCTCCAATATGGACTGAGACTCAGTATCAAGAAGACAGAGATTCTCACCACTGTGTCAACTTGCAGCATCAAGATGAATGGTAAAGAGATTGAGATTGCTAATAGCTTTAGTTTGCTTGGCTCCACAATCAACATTATTGGTATCTATCAGCAGCCAGGAAGTCAAAAGACATAATGTACTGGGGAAAATCTGCTGTCAAGGACCTCTCCATAGTATTAAAAAGCAACGATGTCAGTCTAGAAACTAAGATATGCCTGATCCATGCCAGGAGTTTTGCAATTACATACTATGCATCAGAAAGCTAACAATGACTAGGGTTGATAGAAGGACAATTGATGCCTTTGAGTTGTGGTGCCTGAGAAGGGTATTGAATATGCCATGGGCTGCTAGGAGAACAAACAGGTTTTTCCTGAAAATGAGGGTGCTTCTTGGAAGCAAGGATTCTGAATCTCTGCCTGGCATAATTTGTGCATGTTGTAAGGAAGGAGCAGTCAATCCTTGGAGACGGACATAATGCTTGGGAGGCTGTAGGGACAGTGTAAGAGAGGAATACCCTGGATGAGATGAATTGACTAACTGTGGTCATGGGGATGGGTTGTCAGAGACAATTAGGCTCAGTATAGAGCAGAGGTCAGAGCTGTTGTACACAGGGTCGCTGTAAGTCACAGGCGACTTGGCTGCACATAACAACAGTGTTTCTTTGCTCTGTTCTGAGGATTGCTTCCCGGTCCGAGTGTTGAGAAATGCTAAATATGTTCTTCACTTTTCCTTTCTAACATGATGCCATGCAAACTTAAATACCATAAACATATTCTACATAAATAGCAAAAAGTTGGTTTTGGTGAAGATATTTTGCTTGTTTGTTTTGAGATCTTATACAGCCGTCCATTGAACTTTTTTTTCTTTCTATTTCACGATTTCTTCATTTGTTTTAGTTTCTCTACATATTAGGGCAAGTACTGGAATGCACTCTCTCATTGTTTTGGTTTCTCTTTTCATTCCTATCTTAGTTACATTCTCTTTATTTCTTCATGTTTGATATCTTTTCACATTTGTAGCTTGAAAAAAATGGAATCTGACTGCCTGTCACTAAAATGAGATTGAGTAGAGACAAGGATTTACTTTTGTAGATGCACATTGTAAGAAGCCAGTGATCTGAGTGTAAATGGGCCCTATGGATGACATAAAGACCATTTCAGACATCTCACAGTCAAGATAGCTCTTTAATGGATCATAAGAGGGAAAAGGTAAGAGGAAACAAATCCAGGCATCTGATGAGTTTGTTTTTCCATGATTTCTGCTTTTGTGATGGTTGTCAGACATTTTGCGTTGGATATTTGAAATAGTTATCAGAGTTCTTTGCTTATAGTGCATCCCTCAAATAATTTTTCAGGTTTTGGGATCCCCCCATTTTTCTAATGTTAAGGTGATTTTTCACAAATCCTTAATTCCTGGATTAGATAAACATTCTCACGGCAAGCAAATCAAATAAAGGATTTCCTCTAGTCTTCAGACATTCTTGTGTTGCTGTCATCCACATCATCATATTTTTATGTTTGTTCTTACGGTTTACTCTGAAGAATATAATTTATCTGTTAATTTTTATATTGAGTAAGTGCCTTTGCATAATGCTGTTTTAATAGCTTAGATATGTTTATGTTTGCTTTTCTATGTTATGTTTATAATCACCTCTTTTGGGTTCAGTACTTCTCTGTCAGATATTGTATTAAAGTAGAGCTTACAGATTCAGACAGAGTAGGAAGGAGGATTGACTCTCCCCTTCTGAAAGAATAGGCTTTGGAAAACTCTATGAACAATAGAGCTCACTTAAACAATTACTTTAGCCCTGGAGGTTGAGCCTTCATGCAAAAAAAAAAAAGGAGGAATAATGGCAAATGTCCACTAATAAATAAAATGTGGAACATACAACCTATGGAAATAGGAAAAGTGTACATTGTTAAAAAGAAATGGAATGAATAAATATTTACATACTAAACAGATGCGGCCCTGGATGTGCTCACCGAGTTCTGGCAAGAAATCTGAAGAACAACCACTTGGCCAACTGACTAGAAGAGATAGATATTTGTTCCCCTCCCAAAGAAGGATAGCCCAACTGAGTGTGGAAAGTACAGAACAATATCATTGATTTCACATGCAAGCAAGATTCTACTGAAGATTATCCAAAAAGGACTGGAATAGCACATCAGCAGAGAACTGCCAGAAGTCCAGGCTGGGTTTAGAAGGGGTCGTGGTACTAGGGATATTGTAGCTTGTGCATTGTGGTGTCAAATGCCATGACGGTTACCCATGGTGGACAGTGTTTGGTGGAACTCCCAGCTTAAGACAGGTTTGAAAGCCAGACTGGCATCTACTTCCTAAACAACATGGCTCTGGAAACTCTATTTACTTTGATAAATGTGATAGTTGTAGAGGGGCTTCAGGCCTTTTGTTCATATAGTCGCTATGAGTCATGCTCAAGTCGAAGGCAATCAGCAACAACAACAACAACAAATATTATGGGAGGAGATTGACCATCTTTCTCCTGCAGAGTGTATTCGAAGCATGTACCTTTGTGTTGGCAGTGTTATCTCTTACCACTAAGCCACCAAAGTTTTCAATATGAGATGACATACCATATTTGTGACAGGTTTATACTTAAAATTGTTCTATGTGGTATAGCACTGGTCTGTGTGTTGCTATACAGAGGTAACTCGTAGTTGCTGTGATGCTATAGACTGTGACAGTGATGTGCCAATCGTGGTAATGGGCACCCATGGTAGACAGTGTTTTCTGGAGCTTCCCGACTAAATCGCGCCTGGAAGCAGGAGCGGCATCCACTTCCGAAATGGCTTGCCTCTGGAAACTCTATGTACGAACAGTGCTCAGGCCATTAGTTCATAGGGTCGCTATGAGTCATCTACGACTCGATGGCATCAAACAGCAACAACAACATAAACTTAAATTAAATCATAAGTGAGATAAATAGTGTACATTTTTTGCAAAAGTAAAAATTATATCAAGTCTATTATTAAACAGATACATTTCTTACCAGTGTGTGTTTGCCTTGTATTTTACTACAGGAAGGATCTCTTGTTGTTATTGATAGATAAATATTATTTCTTATTAGTTCTACTGTGTTAGTTTTCAAAATACTGCTTCTAGGAGTTTCTAGCACTATTCATTGGTAACTACGGTTTTTTGCCTTGTACTTTCTTAAAATTTAGTGACTTTCTGTCTTCTCACATCCTTTAACAATATCTGTTCATTTCCAATGTTTTTAATAACCAAATTATTTTAATTTCTGAAGACAGAGTTCACATATACTACTTGCTACAGAATGTCAGTCATGTTTCCAAGGCAAGGAAAATTCGTAAAGCAAGGTAAATATTAAATCTCATGACTGACTCTGTAATCATTATGGTTTCTGACTAATGTGTTCCAAATGAATTAGAAGTGCAATAGACATGAAATGTCCTGCTATTACAATAATTAATAGTACCTACAGCATTTGTTTAAAGATTTCAACTTCAAATGATCAAATATTAATGCTTATGATGCTTAATAAGCCATGAATTTTCAAATATGTAATTAAATGGATACCTAACGAAAAAGTGAATATACATATGGCTACAGAAGTTAGTCAAAATTTCAATGACTAAATATTAGTTTTATGGGGAAATATAACAGCTGTCCCAACCATCACCAGTTGAGCAGGTAATTTGTAATTAATTATGGACACATATGGCTATTGTTAGTCATGCACAAGGTAAGTGTTCCTTAGGTAAAAAGAAATAGCATGTTAAATTGCCTGTAACCATGAAGAATTAGGGAGCTTTGGTGATTTAGTGGTAAGAAGTTGCAGTGTCAATGAAAAAGCTTGAAATTTGAATTCACTAGCTCCTCTGTGGGAATAAAGATAGACAGTCTCCCTTCACATGATTGAAAGCCTCTGACTTGAAGGTCAGCTATGAATTGGTTCTGACTCAATGGCATATAACAAAAATGAAGAACTATTCATTATCTTGTGTTCACAAGAGTGTGATATCCTAAATTATTCTACATTTTATATATGAATGATTTTCGCAAACAGGTAACTTATTTGTAAAAAGAAAGGAAAGGCTGCATAGTGGAGAGGACTTGGAGGGCGAGGGATTGTATAACAATGAATGAATTTTTCTTTTACTTTTCAAAGAGAAGCGCAAATTGGGGGAGAGGAGGTTGGACCTGGAGAAAAGTGTGACAGTGAATGAATGGAAATCCAAAGTCTCTCTATACTTTCATTAAAATTCATGAAAAGAAGAAAGAAAAAATACATTTCCATTAATATAATGAAAGAAATACTTGATAGATATCCTCAGGGACCAGTAGTGATGAAGGCAATAGGAATTTGTACCATTAAACTAAAGAATGCTAATCTCTGGCTATTTGAATCAATTAGAGACTCCATGAGGGAAAAACAAATAGTATTTGGCTGCAAATTGAAACTTGATGCATGATTGCTGTGAAACAGAACCTGCTTGAAGACAGCGAATTTGAGAGTTTAGATTTGTGATAGATATTGCACTAAAGATGCTCCCCTCATCTGCCTATGATGCAGTTCAATTGGGTCGCTTTTGTTAGGAGCCTTCAAAGTAACTACACTCATAATTATGTTGTAAACAATGGATATGGACCATGCTTATCCTTTGCTATACTCATCTTCCCAATGTATTTGAACTCATTGTTAGAGTTATCGTGTCAATCCATCTAGTTGAGGGATTTCCTCTCTCTCACTTGACCCTCTACCTTTCCAAATATGATGCCTTTTTTCCAAGGAATTGCCCCAAGTGACAACATGCTCAAAGTATATGAGATGAAAGACACCATCCTTGCCTCCAAGGAGAAACCTGTTTGCACTTTCTCTAAATAGACTTATTTACTCACTTGGAAGTCTATGTGACATTCAGTACACAATTCAAAGGCATCAATTCATCTTCAGTCATCCTTAGACACTGTCCTACTTTCAGGTGCATAACAAGTAATTGAAAATACCATGGTTTAGATAAGATGAACCTTTAGACTTTACCTATGTAAGCTGGCATCATTGCTCTTCAGAACTTTAGAGATGTCCTTGGCAGTAGAGATTTTAAAAGCAACCTATCTTTTGATTTAGTGACTACTGGTCCCAAGGGATTGATCTTGGATCCAAGTAAAGTGAAGTTTTGAAAATGTCAATTATTTCCAGGTCTATGGGGTTCCCTATTGATCCAGTGGTGAAGAATTTTTTTCACTATGTTGAGATTTACACTATGACAGGTTTGGAAGCAGGTGTGGCATCCACTTCCTAAATAACATGGATCTGGAAACTCTATGAACTTTGATAAATGTCAATGATTGTAGAGGTGGTTCTGGCCTTTTGTTCATGGGGTCACTGTGAGTCATGCTCTACTCAAAGGCAATCAATAACAACAATAATGTTGAGATTAACCCATAATAAATACTATAGTCTTTGATATTCTGCCCAAGCATGTAAGTCCTCTTCACTTTCTGCAGGCAAAATTGTTCTATTTGCGTATCACAGGTTGTTGATGACATTTCCTTCAAACCTGATCTCACTGTCTTCATTATAAAGTCCACCTTCTGGAATTATTTTCTCATCATACAGATTGAATAGATCTGGAGAAAGACACAGACTTTATTCACAACTTCCTTGACTTTAAAGCACATAGTGTTCCTTCGCTTTGTGTAGGAAATTGCTCTTGGTTGAAGTTTCACATGAGCACAGTTAAATATTCTAGGATTTCCATTATACTTAATGTGATATATAATTTATTGTGATCCATACAAAAGTCTTTGCACGGTCAATAAAACACAGACAGACACCTTTCTGATATTTTCTGCTTTGGGCCATGATCCAGTTGCCATGAATAATGTTAGAATGGCCTCTTTCAAATCTAGCTTGTATTTCTGACAGTTCTCTGTTGATAAACTATTCTAATAATCTAACACACACACACACACACACACACACACACACACACGCAGAGCAAAGCTTCAAGATTTTGCTTGTATGTGATTTTAATGAGATTGTTCAATAAGTCCACATTATTTTGGATAACGTTTTTTGAAAATGGCAACAAATACGTATCCCTTCCACGTATTTGGCCAGGTGACTGACTTCCAAGTTTTTTGCTACCATTTGGTGGTTATGTTCAAGGCTGCATCTGGTTTTCAGAACATGTCAATTGGTATTCTATCAATTCTTGCGGCTTTATTTTCGTCATTCTCTTCAATGAAGCGTTAACCTCTTTCATTACCATTGGTTCTTAATCAGATGCTACTTCCTGAAGTGATTCAGTGTCATCCAACTCTTTTTTTCTTTAGTAAAGTAACTGTGAATTATTACCATCGTCTTTTTAGGCTTTCTGCATCAATAAAGATTCTATACATAACAAATTTTAATACTGCTATAAATTTGTATAAATCACCATAAATTTGTCTTTCAGTTAATTCAACTTGAGGAATATTAAACAAGTTCTACTTTTTTTTATTTTCATATTACAGTTCTTGGTAATTTTAATACTTTGCCTTAGTTTCTCCTTTGCCCTTGTGAAATTTATATTGAGCTTTGCAGAGAGAACCAGAAGACTGTCTATCTGTGTTTCATTGACTATGCAAACGCATTTGCCTGTGTGGATCACAGCAAATTTTGGCTGACCTTGTGAAGAATGGGAATCCCAAAACACTTGGTTGTGGCCATGCAAAGCCTATACTTGGACCAGATGTCAGTTGTCAGAACCGTGTAAGGAAACACTGCATGGTTCAAAATCAGGAATGAAGTGTGTCACATATATGCACTATCTCCATACTTCTTCAATTTTTATGTGAAACAGATCATTTTGAAGGCTGGTCTATATGAGGAGGAATGTGGCATCAGAATTGGAGGAAGATCATGAACAAATTGCATTATGCAGATGATACAATCTTGCTCCCTAAAGCTGAGCAGGACCTGAAGCATCTCCTACAAAAAAGTCAAGGAATGCCATCTTCAACATGGATGGAAGCACAATATCCAGGAGACAAAGATTCTCACCACTAGGCCAATTGGAAGCACCATGATGGATGGAGAAGAAATTGAGAATGCCAACAATTTCAGCTTGTTTGAGTACACAATTAACAGTCTTGGAACCAGCAACCAAGAAATCAAAAGATAAATTGGATTAGGAAAGTCTGCTGTTAGAGACCTTTTTAGAGTGATGGGGTGGAAAAAAGTAGTCTAGAGACTAAGGTGATCCAGGTCATGGTCTTTGCAATTACTTGCTATTTAAAGAAGAAGAATTGTTGCCTTTGAATTGTGGTGTTGAACATACCACATACTGCCAAAAGAACAAACAGGTCTATCCTGTAGAGGGTAAAACTGGCTGTTCTCTGGAGGCAAAGATTTTGCAGTGCTGTCTCACATACTCTGTCCAAATTGCCAGGAGGGAACAGTCCTTTGAGAAGGATCTCATGCTTGAAAGGTGGAGGGATGGTGCAAGAGAGGAAAACTCTGAATTACATTGACTGGATTGCACAGTGACTGACGCAGTAGGGTAGGTGTGTCAGAGACAGTGAGATTGGATCAGGATAGGATAGGGTCCAGAGCTATTGTGTGAAGATTTGCTATGAGTTGCAAGCAACTACACAGCACATAACAACAATAATCATCACCACCCATGAAAACAACAGCCAAGAAATCATAAGATTTTATAAATTAAATGTAACGATGTCCCTGTAAAACTACTGTGTTCCTGACCCAATTATCAGAACTGCACTGTGAATAAGAAACATGAATGAAAAGTTACACTTCTAAATTATAGTGTTGGAAAATAATCATTAACAGTATTAAATCTTAAATATGTAATTAGAATTTCCTGAAGAAGATCAAATACTATATCCTTTATTTTGAATCATATATCAATGTCAAAAAACAAAAATCCTAATCACTGGCCTTATAGGTAGCATCATGACAGATGGGAAAAAATGGAATTTTCAGTGACTTCACTCTTCTTGAATCTGAAATCAATATCTTTGGCAGCCTTATTTTCCTTTTCAATGCTGTCTAGCTCATATCTGACCCTCCAGCAGATTTTCAGATTTTTTTTTCTCTCACATAGCAATCAATATGTTTTAGCTAATTGCTTTTTGATTGACAGAGCAGCCCCTTAAGCACTAGGACATCAGTGCAGAGCAGTAGCAGTGAAGAAACCAAAAGGCATTGCATTAGTAAAAAATATGGTGTCAATATCTCTCCAAAGTGCTGAAAGAACAGGATTTTCATGTAAATACTAAGGTGCTCGTGATCTAAGCTATATATTTTTGTTTTCTTATGCCTATGAAAATTGGAAAAATTGATGTTAATAAAGAGTATTGAATGTCTTAAAATCTCTGAAAATATCAAATGAGTCTATTTTGGAGGAAGTATGACTAGGATGCACATTAGAACAAGGATGGTGAAATTCTGTCTCACATACTTTGAGCAAGTTATCAGGAGGGGACAGCCCTTGGAAAAAGGACATCAAACTGAAAAAGGTGGAAGGGTCAGTGAAAGAGAGGAATATCCTCAATAAGAGAGATAGACATAGTGACTGCACCAATGGGCTCCAACGTGGAAATAGTGATAAAGGTGCACAGTAATGCAACATTCCAGTCTTTGTTCATAGGGTCACTATAAGTTGTAGGTAACTTGAAGACACAGTAGTATTTAATGTACTGTTCAAAGAAAAAGAAAACAAGTCTAACTTGAATAGAGGATAGCCACACCACTTTTTAGAAGATAATAAGATATAACTTCATCTTGAACAGATTATTGGAGAAAGATACATAAGATGGCAGAACTTTAGAGGATTTTAATTCAAAACACTGAGAATGTACTCTCATCCAACCAGGAGGCAGCCAAAGAGTTTCACAGTATCTCTGTCTGCTACTGATGCATTTAGCACCAATGGATTTGCCATTTCAAGTAGCTCTTAGAAAAGTCAAACTTACATGGCTCCCCAACACAAATTGTGAGATTTCTGTTGTATATCTACATAATGAAGGCCACTTGGTAAATGAATAGATTCCACTGAGTCAGCTACGAGTCAAGTGACTCCATAAAAAACAGATCTGAACCTTTTCCTAGAATACACCATTCTCTCAATCTATGCATTGTTCAAGACCATTATGGTAGCCATGTGTCAGTTCATTTTATTGAGAGTTTTCCTTTTCTTCCTGAACTTTCTAAATTCCCTGGTAAGATGTATTTTTAAAAAAACTGTTTCCTTTAGTAAAATGGATGTCTAAGTAGGAGAAAAAAATGGGACATAAGGATACAGGACTTAAAGCATCTCTCAGAAAGGGCCGGAGAGGGTGAAAATAGCACAGCCTCTCACTGCCCCAGAGCAGAAAACAGCCCACCACCAAGTCCCATGGTGCCTTTAGTGGCCCACCAACTGCAAGGGGATTTTTAATTTTGTTTCAGTTTTGGGGTTTTTTTTTCCTTTCTTTTTTTTCTTTTTATTCGTTGCTGACTCACAGACTCACAGTTATGGTACCAAAATTAAGGTTTATTAGGGGAGGAAATTAGAGAGTGGGGAAGGCAAAGGATATCACCCAAAATATGTCCAGGTTTTCACTCAGCAATTCCAAGGCACAATTCCTCAGTTAGACAAGGCTTCAGTTTCAATTCAGTAAGCAGCATTTCCTTCCATCATCTAAGGCAAGAACAGCAAAAATCTAACAGTGGCCAGCACAAATGCACGATGCCTCGGGGCACATCTGTTACAGGTTCAGCACAGCAATGCCAGAATCTTCTCCACCTGGGTCTCACCCTCATCAGGGTCTTGCTGCCACAAGCCTTGCTCGCCTCAAGTCTTGCTCCAAGTCTTTCTCACTTCAAGTCTTACTTGCTCAAAGTTTTAGAAGAACATTTTGTATTGCTGCTACAGCTGTTGATGAGTACCAATACCATGTGGAGACTCGGGGGACTAACTAGTGGCTGGAAAAAATGCCAGCATTTAGGTTAATCCCACAATGGGCAAAGTAAGTAAAAGGGGCAACCTTGCCTCCAAGGAGCAACCTAGTGCCAGTTCTAAACTTACAAGTTCCAATTTTCCCCAATTCAAGGTTTGTACATTCTATGCTTGAATTACTATTGATGCTCATAACTGTCCTCATTTCAAATCTTGTCACATAAGAAAAGGAAAGTACTCCACTGTGGAGAAATTTTAAGCTACTGTAGGCTAGGGTTTGATTAGCCACCACTTTAATGTTTATATTTTGAAGGTCTTCTAAATGAGGAGTTCACTTTTTGGTACTAGGCCCAATAAAGTCTTTCTGATGTTCATGGAGTTTAAAGAGAAATTATTTCAGAAGTAAATTGCCATTGTTTCATTCTCTTTCTTTGGAAGCTACGCTAAATCCTGTGTACCATGAATACCTTGCTTGTTTTAAAAATACTATTGGGATAGCTGCTAGCAACACACAAGCTGCCATGGTACAGCAAACTGACAGATGAGTCATAGCCCGGTGTAGCAGCTCATATAATCGTAAAATTAACTGGAAGATGTCTGTGCACTTGTGACTTATGTATTACTATGATGGTAGAAGCTATGCCATAGATGTTTATAATACCCACAGGTTTACCCATGGTTAATAAGTTTCAAAAAGGTTCCACACTGTGCCAGATGAAGGAAGCAGAGAAACTGATGCCCAAAAGTTAAGGTGTTAGAGGAGAGTGCAGAATGTCCCATGCTCTGACAGAAGGACAAACAAATATGTCTTGGGGAAAGTATAACCAGTGTACTAATTGGAGGGAAAGATGGTGAAGGTTCATTTCATTCATTTGGGGCATATTTGTAGGAGATGCTAGTTATTGGAAAAGGACATATTGAGGGAGAAGTAGAGACTGACCAAAGGAGAAGAATATTCTCAACAAAAGGAATTACACAGTGACTGTAGTAATGGGCTCAAATATATCAGAGAGGGTGTGGATAGCACAAGATATGGCAGGGTGTAAATTCATTGTTCTTAGGGTCCCTAAAAATCATAGCCAACTTGAGAACACCTAACAACAACAACAACAAAAACTACTGAAATATCACATATTTAATAATCCAATTGATAATGGAATAACATTGTTGGAGATAGTGCAGGAAGGTGAACCTTTTAAGTTTTAAGCCATTCTAAATGTGACTGGGAAAGATATGCCTTTTGTAATAAATTGCTGGTGTTGTCACATGTCATTGAGTCACCCGTGACTCATAGCAATTGCATGTAAAATAGCTCTAAACTCTGCTCTATCCTGAGCCAAATTTATTGTCTCTGACACATCTACCCCCATTATTTCAGTCATGGAAGTCAATCCATCTATTGGAGGGTCTTCTACTCTTGCACCGTCCCTCCACCCTCCCAAGGATAACGTCCCTCTCCAAGGACTGGTACCTCCTTGTAACATGCTCAAAGTATGTCAGACAGAGCTTCAGCATCCTTGCCTCCAAGGAGCAGCCTGGTTTCACCCTCTCTAGGATGAATCTGTTTGTTCTCTTAGCAATCCATGGTATCTATTCAATACTCTTCTCTAGCACCACAGTCTGAAGACATCAATTCCCTTTCTATCATCGATAGCTTACTAAAATGATGGGAAGGAGTAAAATTTTTACTCAATGAATGACCTTCGTTTGCTAATTTGGTAAGACTTAAAAGGAAGTGAAACAATTTCAAATAAATAATTAATGATTGACATATTGAGTGAATTACTGGAGTAGCTAGACTCTATGGAAAAAAGTATGACATTTGATTAAAGAAGACTAATCCATATTCTTTGTTACCCACACAACACAAGCTTGTTTTTTGGTGGTATTTTTTTTTTTGAAAGTTAGGAAAGGATTTGAAGCTCTTATTGTAGAAGTTCAAAGAATAAAACGGATTGCATTTTAACACCAGATTTAAAAAAAAAATTCTCACTACTGGACTGATAGGCAATATCATGATAAATGGCTAAAGGACTGAAACTGTCAATGACTTTGTCTTACTTGGATTCACAGTCAACATCGTTGGTATCATAAGACAGGAGATCAGGAGACATATTACACTGGGAAACTGTGCGGTCTGTACCCTCTCTAGAATTTTAAGGAACAATGAGGTTAGTTTGGATGCTAAGGTGTGTCTAATACAGGCCGTTGCCTTTTCAATCACTTGGTATACATCTGAGAGCTGGACAATGAATAAAGATGACAGAAGAATTGATTATTTCGAACTATGATCTTGGAGAAAAGCACAGTATATTGCATCACTAGGTTGCAGCTAGAGTGTCCCTTGGAAGCAAAGAAGACAAGACTTATTTGTTGTTGTGCTTTAAACATTTTGAAAGGAGAATCTATTCCACAGAGGGGGACATCATGCTTGAAAATATCAGCAAAAGATGGGAAAACACTTAACCAGATAGATTGACACAGTGACTACAGCAATGGGCTCAAGTATGTCAGAGATCGTAAGAATGGGTCAGGAAAGGACAGATTTTAGATCTATTGCTTATAGGGTTTGCTATGAGTCATACTCGATTTGATGACACCTAACAACAACAACAACAACAACAACAACAACATTCATTTGTTGTTTGTTTCCAAGTTTATGTGTATATCTATCTCTATTTCTATATATGGTGGCTTCTTATTGTTATTGATTGCTTTTTTAAAATTTATTATAAATTTCAATGAACATTTACAGAGACTTTGGATTTCCATTCATTCATTGTTGCACTTTTCTCTCCTCCCACCCTCCCCCCTAATACACTACCCTCTTGCAAAAGTAAAACACAAATTCTTTCATTGTTTTACAATCATTCCCCCCAGGTCCACTTCACTATGCAACCTTTGCTCTGGACTCCTGTCATGACATAAATACCTAATCACATATCCCTTTTAAACAGTTTTCTCCCTCATCTGTTTCAATGCAGTATACATTATTGAACCCATCTACTCTCTCAGTCTCCCCCAACCCTGAAGTCAGTCCTGTTTTACAACAATGACACAATGCAGTATTTGTCCTTTTGTGACTGAGATACTTCACTCAGCATAATATCCTCCACGGTTACCCATTTTGAATAATATTGCATGAATTCTTTGTTTTTCAATGCAGCATAGTATTCCATTGTGTGAATATACCACAGCTGTATCCATTTGTTTGTTGATGGACACTTAAGTTGTTTCCAACTCCTTGCTATTATGAAAAAAGCCGCGATAAACATGAGCGTGCATAAATTTGCTTGGATGTCAGTTATGGTCTCTTTGGAGTATATTCCCAGTAGTGGAATTGCTGGGTCAAATGGTATCTCTATTTGCAACTTTTTTCTCAGAAAGCACCATACTGCCTTCCACAGTGGTTGCACCATTTTATACTTCCACCAACAGTGAATAAGGGTTCCAGTTTCTCCACAACCTTGCCAGCATTTATTGCTTGCTGTTCTGTTAAATTTTGCTATTTTTACTGGGGTGAGATGATATCTCATAGTTGGTTTTGTTGCTTGTTTTTGAGTCAAACACAACTTACAGTGACCCTAAGGACAAAAGGTCTGAAGCTCCTCTACAAGTATTAACATTTATCAGAGTTAATAGAATTTCTGGACACATGTTGCTTAGGAAGTGTATGTGACTCCTGCTTCCAAACCTGTCACAGAATGTTATTGGTTGAGTCGCCTGCATCTGATGGTTTAATGGTAAGGAATTGTGCTGCCAACCCCAAAGTAAGTGGTTTGATTTCACCAGCTGTTTCTTGGGAGAAAAATAGAGGCAACCTGTATGGTTTACTGCCTCTAAAAATCCATGTGAGGGTCAGCTATGAGTTGGTTTCAGCTCTTCAGTACGTAACAACAATAAAAACATACAACATGTAAATATATGTGTATGTATGTATATATGTATATGTGTGTGTCTGTGTATATGTACATATGACTACAACTCATAATGACTCTATGAACAATAGATCTGAACCTATCCTGTGCCATCCTCATGATCTCCATTGTCATTTTCACTGTGTCGGTCCATCTTTCTGAGAGTCTGATTGTCTTTCTCCAGCCTTTCGCCTTTCCCACCATGATGTGTTTTACAAGGACTATCCACCGTCTTACAAAATGTTCAAAGCATATCAGATGAAGTTTCACCATCCATGTTTTTAAGAAGCACCTTGGTTCTACTTCCTCCAAGACAGACTTGTTTGCTCCATTTGCAGTACACGGAACATTCCATATTTGTCTATAACATCACAATACTAATATTTAAAATATACTTAGTTTGGAATAATTTACATAGGCTTGGCTATAGTTTGTCTCTAAATGTTGACAATTCATCTATGAAGCCAGGACTTTCACTGTGGGAAATGTTGTTTTTGTGTGCAGTTGAATCTGATCTACTGGCACAGGAGGAAATTGCCCCTCTTTCTTCTGGTGGATTCAAACCTTATATCTTTGGGACTGCAGGACAGCTTCTTGCCATTATGCCACCAGAGTTCCTAGGGAATCTTTTCATGATTTGCTCAAATTCTTTTTTTGGGAAGGTTCTGTTCATGTGTTCTACACTTGAATATCTCTATCATCTATATAGGATATAGGTATCTAAGATTTTTTTTACTTCCTAAATTTTCAAATTTATCAGAGCATAACATTTTATAATATCTAATTATTTAATTTCATTTTAGTTGGTTCTTTCTGATGCCGCCTCTTTTATTTCTTATTTGAGTTGCTTATGTCTTCTATTTCTCATATTGGCTAAGTTTGCTAATGGCTTGTCTATTTTGTGGACCCTTTTAAAGAACCATCTCCTAGTTTTATTGGTTTTGATTGTTTTACTACTTTCTATCTCATTTATTTCAATCCTTGTCTTTATAATTTCCGTTCTTCTGGAAGCTGTGGAAAAAGCTTTTTGTTCTTTTTCTGTTTGCTAGATATACTAAACTACTAGTTCAGATCCTTTCTTCTTATTTATGTGTTTGTGTATTTCTATGGACTGCTTCCTGAAGATTGCCTTAACTGTGTTCTAGATGTTTTGAAATCTTGTATTTTCATTTTCATTCATCTCAACTAACTTTTAAAATTGACTTTATATTTCTTCTATAAACCAGTGGCACATATGAAAGGTCTTATTTACCTTCTGATTTTGTGGTTTGATGATTTTTTTTAATATTTTATCCTCTTGGATAAAGAGACCACTGGAATAGAATTGAGAATTCTGAAATCAACATATCAGCTTGTGGTCAATTGGTATTTGACAATGAAATAAAACTTAACAAAAAAGGAAATGATAACATCTTCAACAAATAATCGTGGAAAAACTCTTCAAATATTTGTGGAAAACTGAAACGGGATTCACATCTCACATCATACACAAAAATCAATTCGAGGTGAGTTAAAGACACTGGTTTAAAATCCAAAATCAAAAGGATCATAGGAGAGAAAAATGAGACTTAGAACTTTTAGATTATGATATATATATATAAACTTGTTTATTTATCGTGAAATATATAATGAGAAGAGGACAAAATTGACAAATGAGACCTAAAACAAATGTGGTGTATTCACACATTGAAATATTATACAGCACTAAGAAACAATTATTTCATAAAATGTGATACAATGTGGGAAATTCTAGAGAGCATTATGCTGAGTAAAATACCTCAGTTTCATAAGGACAAATGTTTTCTAAGACCATTATTATAAAAAATATAAGGGAAACTGAGCAAAATATATATAAATAATTAAAAAGAAAATAGGAAAGTGAAGAAAGGGTAGGGGAAAAAGTGGAAAGATAGAAATCACTAGGATATCAGAGGTTAGTGAACAAATATTATTGTGAAGGATTAGGAAAGACTCAATGGGGACCCGAAAGGATGGAATGCTAATAGGCATAGACCAAAAGTTAAATGTGTGTGGATAATTGTATGAAATACAATGTACACGAACGAGTCACAATACAAATAAAAGATTATGTAAAACACAATGTGCTGAGTGAACTAATTCAGTCCCACAAGGATAAATACTGTATAAAACCATTATTTTAGAATGAGCATGATGATCCAAGAGGGGTGGGAGAGGTTAGAAGCAGAGGGAGGAGGATGTGCAGGAGGAGGAGGGATTATTCATGGGGTTGTGAAATTTGATGGGAGGGATGAAGGAAATTGAAAGAATTTTTTCTTGAAAACAATGTATTTGAATTTGGTAAATAAACTATTGAAAAAAATATTTTAAAAAAAGGAAAACAAAACCCACAATATGCATGCACAAAACAATGTATATGAAAGATCGTGTGCTGACTAACCAAAAATAATGGGAAAAATACGCATACCCCTCCCAAAAATTACATCAATTTTTGTCTTGTCCACTTTATTGTCAATTTCAGGTACACTAGAAACAATTGAAAATGCTTTGGCTTGAATGAAACGTTCTTTAGTCCTTAGTCTGTCAAATATAGTTTTTAGCATTTTGGAGATAATAGAATGATTAAATTTTTCACAAAGACTTATTCATTGCAAACACACTTATTAAGAGACATAAACAAAGGTTATACTCATGGATCTTACCTGATGGTATGCATAGGATTAAAATTGATTACATCTGTGGAAAGAATCTGTGGAGAAGCTCAATATCAACAGTGAAAACTAGGCCAGGAGTTGATTGTGAAATAGACCACCAATTACTCATATGCAAGTTCAAGCTGAAGCTGAGGAAAACTAAACCGAATCCATGGGAACCAAAATATAACTTTGAGTCTGTGCCACGTGGATTTCGGAACCATCTCAGGAACAGGTTTGAGGCCTTGAACACGAATGAGAAAAGACCAGATGAGTTGTGGGAGGATGTCAAGGGTATCATCCAGGAAGAGTGCAAACGTTCATTTCAAAGAAAGAAGAGGGAAAAATTACCAAATGGATGTCAGAAAAAACTCTGAAAATTTCACTGGAGCACAGGGAAGCCAAAGCACAAGGAAGAATTCAAGATATTAAAGAGCTGAACAGAAGATTCCAAAAGGCAGTGCAGATGACAAAGTAAAATATTACAAGGAAAGGTGTAAGGAGTTGGAGTCAGAAAATCAAAAGGGCCAAACTCACTCAGCATTTCCTAAGCTCAAGGAACTGAAGAAAAAATTCAAGCCTTGAGTTTCTATAATCAAGGATGCTTTAGGGAGAATATTAAATGATTCAGGAAGTATTAAAAGAAGATGGAAAAAATATGCTGAGTCACTGTACTGAAAGGAATTGGCAGACACAGAATAATTTAATAAAAAAATCATATGAGCAAGAGCCTATGGTGATGAAGGAAAAAGTTCAAGCTGCTTTGAAGGAAATAGCAATAAATAAGGCTTCAGGAATAGATGGTATACCAATTGACATATTTCAGCTAACAGACGCTGCCCTGGACGTGCTCACCAAGTTGTGCCAAGAAATCTGGAGAACAACCTCTTGGCCAACTGACTGGAAGAGGTCTATATTTGTTCCTATTCCAAAGAAAGGTGACCCCAAAAAGTGTGGAAAATATAGAACAATATCATTTATTTCACATGCAAGCAAGATTCTGCTGAAGATTATTAAAAAATGACTGGAACAGCACATCAGCAGAGAACTGCC
>NW_006399909.1:887541-892278 GCF_000299155.1 Elephantulus edwardii
ATGCCTTTGAGCTGTGGTGATGGAAAAGGGTATTGAGGGTACTGTGCACTGCCAGGAAAGCAAATTCATCCTGGAACAGGTTAAACTGGGATGCTCCTTGGAGGCATAGATGCTGAGGGTTCGTCTTACATACTTGCACATATTGCAAGGAGGGACAGGTCCTTTGAGAAGACATCATGCTTGAGAGCATGGAGGAACAGCGCAGGAGGGGAAGGCGCTCTATGTAGGTGGATTGATTTAGTGATTGGGGTAATTGGGATGGGTGTGTCGGAGGCAGTGCGATTGGCCCAGGACAGAGCAAAGTTTAGGGCTGTTGTTCATAGGATCGCTATGAGTCACAAGCAACTCAATGGCACTTAACAACAACAACAGCAACAAAGGAAATACCATTCATAAAAAAAGAGAGAAAATAGAACACGTCAAAGAATCTTACATATCCAAGTTACTACATAAAACACTTTTCCTTTTTCTAGTGAATGCAAATTAAAATTCTGCCATGAGGTATCTAATGATTTGTTTGTGTATGAGAGTGGAAGGGTATACACACAGCATAGGTACTTCCAGATACACATCCTAAACACACATCCTTAGATTTATTGATTTCTCCCTGACTTCTGTGAAAGGGTCAATTATGCTTAGTTATATTATTTTCCTATTTTGTGTGGCTCTGGGACATAACCTTAAGTCTGAAAACTAATAAATGGTTCTAAAAGGATTTATAACCAATCTCTATATAAATTATTAAAGTTCTATGAAAAGAAGGTTTGGTTATATATGTCCTCTAGAGTTTAACGAGAATTAATTTGTCAGATCATAAAGACACCAATTTTCAATGTTGCTTGGTATAGCTAATTTATTTTCTTTTTGAATCAGATAACCTTAGTGTATAAATAAATAAATTAGAATAATGATAGTATATAAGTTTAGGAATGAATGATTCAAAAATAAGGTAAAGTCTGATAGATTCTTAACTAAGAACTTTTTAATACTTACAAAACCCTGTAAGATCAATATTGTTATTAAATAGAAAACAAAACACAAAATTTCAGGATAAACAAATTCTACACTGACCAAAGTCAAGAATTTTTTACAGATGTAGGAAACTACTTTTTAGAAACTGGTTTGTTTGTAAATTTTTCTGAAATCCCAAGAACATACCAAGACAAATTCAGGAGTGCTAAATACCTATGCAAAGGTGATCCGGGTAAATGAGTCAGCTCTCTCTCTCTCTCTCTCTCTCTCTCTCCATATATATATATATATATAATGCCTCCAATTATTTCTGGTACAGTTACCCTAAATTTTCATTTCATTATCTTTTGATACTTCTTTCTTATTACTCTTTTAGATTGTCACTACTGGACCAAAGGGTGACAACATGATAAATAGAAAAAAGATTGAAACCATCAACAACTTTATCTTTCTTGGATCCACAATCCCTTGGTACCAGGAGTCAGGACATCAGGTGATGGATTGTACTGGCATTGTGCAGTCATGAACCTTTCCAAATTATTGATGAGAAATGATGTCAGTTCAATGACTAAGGTGAACCTGGTCCTGTCATGGTCTTTTGAATCACTTGTTATGCATTTGAGGGTTAGACAATTAGTAACTTAGTTGACAGAAGAATTTATGCCTTTGAGCCATGGTTTAGGAAAAGAATGCTGAATATCCCTTAGAATGCCAAAAGAACAAATATATCTTGAAGAAAGTGAAATCAGAGTTCTCCTTGGAGGAAGTTAATAAATTTTTGTCTCAAATACTGTTGTTGCTAGGAGAAACTATTCCATAGAGAAGGACATCATGCTTGGGAAGGAAGACCCTCAACTACGTAAATCAAAACAGTGACTGTTGCAATGGACTCAAGTATGTCCAAAATTGTGAGGATGGCACGGGATGGGATAGGGTTCAAATCTATGGTTCATAAGGTTACTAGGAGTCATACTTGACTTTATTACACCTAACAATATAGTGAGCCAACATCCAAGTCCAAGTTTAAAATAATAAAAACTTTATTCTGTTGGATCAAAATTCTTGCTATATTTCAGATAAGCACCTTAAGTAGACAAGAGTTTGAGGCAATTATCCATTTGGTCCTGGGGTCCATTAATAAAAGATTGTGCTAACCATATAAATTAAGGGTTCATATTTTGGCAACACAAGTAGATTCTGTTGTTTAAAAAAACAAAGAAAAAAAAAACCTTACAGGAAAAAGTTATTGTTGCTGTATATTCCACCTAGTTAGAACTGACTCATTGCTGACACTCCAGTGGGTTTTTAGAGGCAGTAAATTGCATGAGAGGGGAATGGCCGACCATCTTTCTCCCACTGAGCAGCTATTATATTCAAACTGTATGTCATTGCACTGGCAATAAAATCACTTACTATTTAGCAGTAAGAGCTTCATGGTGAAAAAAGGAGGTAGACATATAATATGAACTTGAAATGACATTCTTATCATGAAATTGACTTGATGTGGAATTCACCAGCCACTTAAGCCACAGATAAAATAAAAATTAAGTGGAATTGACATGATATCCCAGAAGAATAAACCAGAATCTACCCCTTGAACTAATCTTCTCCTTCTTGTTGTTAGGTTATTAGTAGGTGTCATCACATTGAATATAACCCGTGACAACCCCATGACCAAGAGATCTGAACCATGTCCTATCCTGTGCCATCCTCACAATTTTGGACACACACAAGCCCATTGTGGAAATCACTGTGTCAATCCACCTGGTGAAGGGTCTCCGTCCCCTTCATCAACACTCTGAATGTCTACTGTGTCTCTCTCCGAGGAATAGCTTCCCCCATCCTAGCAGCATGCCAGAAGTATACGAGGCAAAGTTTTAACTTTTTTGCCTCCAAAGAGCACTTTGGCCGTGCTTTCCTAGGACTTATTTGTTTATTCTTTTAAAAATCAGTGGGATATTCAATACTCTTCTCCAACATCAATGCTCAAAAGCTTCAATTCTTCTGTCATGGTGGAGTTTGTCTCTCAGTTTGGCTTTTCTAGTGTAAATGATTGACTATGTGGAGGGGCAGGATTGCATGAGTGAGACATACATGTTGGCCCATCCACAAAGAGTTTGGTCATCTACCATTCTACAAGGAGATTGGCTATTATCAACAATGGACAAGAGAAATGACTAGTTTTGTCAAGAAATTGAACAATTCTAACTGCAAAGAAGAGAAATTCTTCCCCCAATAGAAGGAATTCTCCAATCAGGCAAGATTAAATTCTTTGCCTAGCCATAGTACTAGGTTAGACTCTCCTAACCTGTGAAATGTAGGGCACAGAATGTTGGCAGCAGCATTGATGGCTTAACTGAAGAATTGCACGTGAGGTGAAATTTTGGGGTGAGGTACCCCAATATTGTCCGAGTGAAGAATTTCTTTGGATATTATGGGAGAAGCCAATATTGGCAAGACTTAAATCTTTGGAACATTTACAGTCAGGAGGCTCATGGCTGAAGTGCCTGTAAGCATATTTTGGGAGTTGTTTTGACATAATATTGTTAGTAATCTGAATTATAACATTTTTAACTATTTCAACATGGTTCTGTGGGGTCTGAGAGATGTCATCTCAGATTTTTGGACCCAGTCAAGCAGTTAGATTGGTGTTGAGACGAGTATAAAGAGGTCTGTAAATGTGAGGGACATGTCTGACTTCATGGGAATTGGCTTTGCATTATTGATGTTGTAGGTGGGAATAATTTTCCCCTGTGAAGTTGGTAAAGGTCAGATATGGTTATCCCCAGTGGCCCTTGCTCTTTTTTATAGTCACACATTGTTGAGGTCTTAGATGCATAATAAGTGATCAGAAAGACCATGGCCTGAATCAGACACATTTTTGTCCTCAAACTGACATGATTACCCCTCAATAATTTGGAGTAATTCATAACTATAGACTTTCTCAGTGTGATAAATCTAATTTCCTGACTGTTAGCACAAAAGGTGTTAATTGTGGATCCAAGTTAAATAAAGTTGTTAACAGTTTTAATATGTTCTCCATCTATCATGACGTTTCCTATTAGTCCCATATGAAGATCTTGTTTTGTTTTGGGTTTTGGGATTTTTTTGTTTGTTTTCTTTGTGTTTTGTTGTTGGTTGTTTGTTTTTTGGTATTCTTTGCATAGGGATGTAATCCATATTGAAGGCTGTGTTTTGATTTTTTGCAACAAGTGCTTCAATTCCTCTTCACTTTCAACAACATGGTTTCCAGCTACTTGGATAATTTGCTCATCATACAGATTGAAAAGGTATAAGGCGAAAACTCAACTCTACCACACTCCCTTCTCAATTCTAAAACATGTAGTGCACATTCTTTTGCTCTGTTCACACAACCACCTCTTAGTATATACATAGGTTTCACATGAGCACAGTTATGGTTTCTGGGATTCCCATTCTTCTCACTGTTAGCTGTAATTTGTCATGATCCACATAATCAAAGCCTTGAAAAAGTAAATAAAGCATAAATGACATTCTTCTGGTATTCTTTACTTGAACTAATCTTGTTGTTGCTATATGTCATTGAGTCACTTGCCACTCACAGTGACCCTATGTTTAACAGTTCTGAACCGTTCACTATCTCGAGGCAATTTAGTTACTTCAGACATGTCTAAACTTTTACCCCAGTCACTGAGTCAATCCTTCTCATTGCTTGGAACTAATATTACTTCCCTTTAAATTAGAGCTCTATCTCTGGATCTTCAAGAAAGTAGTTAACAACAATAT
>NW_006399909.1:893526-894864 GCF_000299155.1 Elephantulus edwardii
TGTTGATGGGAACTTGGGTTGTTTCCAACTCTTTGCTATTGTGAACAAAGCTGCAATAAACATGGGTGTGAATATATATGCTTGGGTGGCAGTTCTAGTTTCTTTAGGGTATATTCCTAGCAGTGGAATTGCTGGGTCAAATGGTATTTCTATTTCCAACTTTTTGAGAAAGCACCATATTGCCTTCTATAGTGGTTAGAGCATTTTACACTTCCACCAACAGTTAATAAGGGTTCCAGTTTTTCTGTAACCTCGCCAGTATTTGACGTTTGCTGTCCTGTTAAATTTTGCTCTTCTTACGGGAGTGAGATGATATCTCATGGCTGTTTTGATTTGCATCGATTTAGAGCTAAGGATTTTGAACAGACCAAGGTTTTTCAATCATTTGTTATTCTACTGAATAGAAAGACAGAATAAAAATTGGTGTCACTGAACTGTGATGTTGGAGAAGAATACTGAATATTCCATGGTCTCCCAAAAGAACAAGCACATATATATTATAGAGTGTACAGTCAGAATGCTCTTTGAAGACTTTTGACATGTTGTGGGGAGAGACTATTCTTTGGAAAATTATATCATGCTTAGAAAGATAAATATGCAACTTAAAAGATGTACAGATTTAACAAGGTGGATTTACAAATTGGCTTCAGCAATGAGATTAAGTGGACCAGAGATGCTGAAGATGGCACAAGATAAGACAGGATTTAAATCTGTTGTCCATTCGGTTGCTATGAGATTACTTGGCTAGACAGCACCTAACAATAACAAAAAAAATATAGTAATGTCGTTGTTGTTGTTGTTGTTGTTAGGTGTCATTGAGTCAAGCATGACTTAATGGCCCCAAAAAGAAAAGATCTGAATCCTGTTCTATCCTCCATCATTCTCACACTTCCTAAAACACAACAGCCCATTGTAGCAATCACCATTTCAATCCTTTGCAGATCCTCCAACCTTCCCCACATCATGTCCTTCTCCAAGGAATAGCACTTCCTAGCAACAGCATCTCCAAAGGATGTGAGGCTAAGCCTTATCATTCTTGTCCTCAAAGAGCACTTCAGCTTCACCAATCTCCAGGACATACCTGTTCATTCTGTTGGCCGTCCATGGGATGTTCAGTGCTCTTGTCCAGCAGCACCACTCAAAGCTGTCAATTATTTCTCTGTCATCATTATTCATTGTCCAGGTCTTGGATGGATAGCTAGTAATTGGAAAGATTATGGCCTGAATCAGGTGCACCTTCCATCACTGCCATTACTCACACTCCTTAATTTTGAAAGGTCCTTAACTGCAAATTTTTCCAATACAATGCATATCCTTATTTCAAGGCTGTTTGTTGTT
>NW_006399909.1:896129-901766 GCF_000299155.1 Elephantulus edwardii
GTCGTTTATGGATAATCTTCAGTAGAATCTTGCTTGCATGTGAAATCAATGGTATTGTTATGTAGTTACCACACTCAGTTGGGTCACCCTTCTTTGGAATGGGAACAAATATAGATTTCTTCCAGGCAGTTGGCCACATTGTTGTTCTCCAGATTTCTTGGCACAACTGCAAATTTTTCCAATACAATGCATATCCCTATTTCAAGGCTGTTTGTACCAAGGTTATTACTTGTGGATCCAAGCAAGGTGAAGCTGTTGACAGTACTCCTCTCCATCCACTGCCTATCGGTCTGGTGGAAAGAAACTTCATCTTCCTGGCATTGAGACAACTATCTATAGATATAAAACAGTAGTAGCACAGTTATTAGTTTGATGTCTGCTGATAAAGTTTTATTATTCTTATACAATATTACAGAAGTTTGACTTATTGGTCTTATACTTCATAGTAAGCCTTTACTAATTACTTAACGACTCAAATTATTACTCTCAAGTAAAACTCATAGTTTACCCTCCAGCATGTTTTCACAGGTTGTAAATATTAAGTAGGCAATTGTGTATCATTCTCACACTGAGCGGCTGTTGCATTTAAACTGCCTGTCCCTGGGTTTTCAGTGTGTTTCCTTTATCTTTAGGTGACCCAAGTCCTCTATCTCCTAAGAGAAACACCAAAAATGCATACTGCGTACAGTGAGTAGGATTTAAGGATTCCATTTTTTAATTCTTCAAACAATATATTTTGAATACGTGCTAAGAGGGAGCACATTTGTCTCATAGTGACATTTTCCTTTTTAGGTTTTTGTTTTCTTTTTTTTAAATCTTTCTGTACATAGTTTAGCTAGAAAAAATCAAGCAGAAAAATCTACTATGATATTTACACTTGATCATACACTGGCATGTCTGAACAGTATGTAAATAGAGTGAGTTGGCGCCATGTGTTAGCATTCTACTTCTTATTATTCCACTTTCATTTCATCACAAAACAAAGGAGCTTTAGAGAATTAATTACTCTCAATTTGTTCTTAATAACAAAATTGTATCATTGATAAAACACTATATTCCAAATAATCTGTATATTTTTAAAATATTATATATGATAGTTTGAGCATAAAGATATGCACCACTGTTTATAGCTTTAAATAAAAAGACATAATAATGAGAGATAGAGCACTGCGGTGAATTATTATTAGTGAAGACTTTCAGCAGAATTTCATGTAGATAATATCACATATTTTGTCACAACTGACAAGATCATCTAGAAATCGGTTATAGAACAATGGTTAGCAGTTTATTTAATGCTTAAGTGTATCTTCAGGAGCATTTCGGAGGACACTGTTGCCACGGAACAATAAGGCAACTATCATCTAGATAACCTTGGGGAACTAATGATTTCTGCTGCATATGTAAATCTCCTTTACATCAATGAGCTGTTTTGAAAGTGGCTAGGCTATTGTCACTTTTTTAAAAGTAAAGAAAGGAATTTTCTGTCTTCTCAACTTCATAAGTAAAATAACTCGCCTGAAGTAAATAATAATTTACCTTTAGTAGTTTATAAAGAATGAATATTTCAGTCATGCCATCTGTGTCAAAATCAATGTCAAATAAAGCAAGAACAATGAAAATAACAACCAGAAAGAAATGCTCATGCTAAACAGTAGATGAAGAATAAAAATCCAACATTATATTACCTAACTCATATCTGCATAGACAATTGTATCACTTCATTGATTGTTATCCATCATTGTTTCTTCTTCTGGATGAAATAAGTAGATTATATTATGGTTGCTAGTTAGCTTGAAGAACTACATATATTTGAACAAGCAGAAAAATATAAAGTATAAATAAATGGGCCAAGGTTTAATTTACATATGATTTTCTTATAAATTCCTAATCTCTAATGGCATGTACTTTCTATGAAGATAGAGTCCTAAATAACTCTTTTTTTCCCTGGGAAAACAACATGAAAACATATTAGGTTAAAAATCTTAATTTTTACAAGTATCTGTACTATTTGATAGTATCTACCTGCCATTTCTTCTGATTGCTTATTAGTCAAAATTTTTACATTTTCAAACATTATTTTGAAATTATTAGACAGTTTATCATATTTATTTCCCTTTATTACATTATATGTGTGTTGGTTTATTTTAGGTTATATATTAAATATTTAACATTGACCTATTTTTCATCTTGCATATTTCTTTGCTTGTTCAAATATAAGCTTATTTCTTCAAGAGAGCTGGCCAATATAGTATAATCTACTAAATGTAGCCAGAAGAAGAATCAACACTCATAAATCAAGAGTTCATACCAGTGTATATAAAAGAATTAAATAAACATATCACTGTTTTCTATGTTAACTTTTCCTTTTCCATTAACTATCTTAAGGACATCTTTTGAGGAACAACCACCATATAATTATGTGAATAAATGACTGAACTAAGACTGTGCTGTGAAAATCTAAAATTACACACACACACACACACACACACACACATTAAAATAGAAATATATCTGCGTTATGCAGATGACACAGCCCTGCTTGCTGAAACTGCAGAGGACCTGAAGCTCTTACTGAAGAGAGTGAAGGACTGCAGCCTTCAATATGGTTTGAGGCTCAATGTCAAGAAGACAAAGATTCTCACCACTGGACCAATTGGCAGTATCAGGATGGATGGTGAAGATATTGAGACTGTTCACATCTTTAGTTTGCTTGGCTCCAGAGCCAACACCCTTGGCACCAGCAGCCAGGAAATTAAAAAATATAATGTGATGGTAAAGTCTGCTGTTAGAGACCTCTCCAAAGTACTGAAGAGCAATGGTGTCTCTCTGGAGGCTAAGGTGTGTTTGATATAGGCCATGGTCTCTACAAACACTTCTATGTGTCATAGAGTTGGACAATGACTAGGGAGGATAGGAGGAGTATTGGTGCTGGAGAAGAGTATTGAATGTACCATGGACTGCGAAGAAAACAAACAGGTTCATCCTGGAGAGAGTTAAACTGGTCTGCTCCTTGGAGGCAAGGATTCTGAGGCTTCGTGTGACGTATTTTGGTCATGTTGTAAGGAGGGACCAGTCCTTGGAAAAGGACATCATGCTTGGGAGGGTGGAGGGAAAGTACAGGAGAAGAAAGCCCTCTATGAGGTGGATTGACTCAGGAGGGGTATTCGGAGACAGTGCGATTGGCACAGGACAGAGCAGAGTTTAAGGCTGTTGTATATAGGGTTCCTATGAGGTGCAAGAGACTCCTTGTCACAAAACAGCACCACCTAAATATATATAGCTCTGGTGTCCTAGTGGCAAGATATTGTGCTGCAATCTCAAAGGCTCATGGTACAAGTCCACCAACTACTTCAGGAGAGAGAGAGGGGCAATCTCCTCCCGTGCGATTAATTGCCTATGTAAACCCAATGGAGGGGAAGCCATGGATTAATTCCAATTTGATGGTACAAACAGCAAAAACAGATATCAATCTCTACATATATACCTCTAAATAAGCATATATATCTCTAAATATTTCTATCTATATCTATCTATCTCTCTATCTATGTGTTTCTGTTTTGTGCTGTCAAATCACTCATGATTCACAATGACCCTATTACAACATCTCTGAACACTGGCCTATCATGAGCCAATCTTACTATGAAACATCTTTTCCCATCACCTGGGTTATTATATCAACCCATTTCATCTGGGGTCTTCCTCTCCAGAGCCATTCATCCATTCTTTCAAACATGATGTCCTGTACCAAGGATTCGGCCCTTCTAGTCACATACCCAAAGTATGTGAGGTGGAGCTTTTAAACCCTTAGCTCCAGGAAGACACTTGGTTTCACCCTCTCCAAAACAGACGTATTTGTTTTGTTGTTGTTTTTGTTTTTGTTTTTTTGAGATCCATGATATGTTCAAGAGTCTTCTGCAGCATCACAACTTAAAGGCATTGATTCTTTTCCAGTCATCCTTAGTCATTGTCCACCTTTCTGATGGGTAGCAAATAATTGTGAAGATCATGGCCTGGATTGTTGTTGCTCTTGTTGTTGTTATTATGTGCTAGCGAGTCGCTTGCGACTCATAGCGACTCCATTTACAAAAGCTCTAAATGTCGTTCTATCCTGTATCAACCTAGCCATCACAAACACACTCATTCCCACCACTCCAATCACAGAATCTATCCATCTGATTAAAGGTCTTCCTCTCCTTCACCGCCTCTCCACTCTGTCAAATATGATGCTCCTCTCCAAGGACCAGTCCCTCCTTGCAACGTGCCCAAAATATGTCAGACAAAGCTGCTTCAGAATCCTTAACTCCAAGAAGCATTCCAGCTTCCCTTCTCCAGGAAAAACCTGTTTGTTCTCTGAGCAGTCCATGATATATTCAAAACTCTTCTACAGCACCACAACTCAAAGGCATCAATTCTCTTTCTGTCATCTCTATTCATTGTCCAACTCTCTGATATAGCACATAATTGTGAAGACCATGGACTGGATCAGGCAGACACACCTTAATCTCTAGACTGTTTTTGTTGCTTCTCAGCATGTTGGAGAGGTTCCTAACAGCAGATTTTCCCAGTGCAATTCCCTTTTGATTTCCTGACTGCTGGTACCAAGACTTTTGATTGTGGAGCCAAGCAAGCTGAATTTGTTAACAATCTCAATCTCTTCTCCATCTATCATGGTGCTGCCAATTGGCCCAGACATGAGAACCTTTGTCTTCTTGCTGTTGAGCTTCAATCCATAAAGAATAGTACAGTCCCTGACCTTCTGCAGCAAATGCTTTAGATCCTATGCAGTTTCAGCAAACAAGATTGTATCATCTGCATAGCACAGGTTTCTTCCTCAATTCTGGTATCATATTCCTCCTCATAAAGTTTAGCCTCTCAAATTATATGCTCCACAAATTGATTGAAAATATAGGTTGACAGGATGCATCCCCAATGGACTTCTTTCCTAATTCTGAATAGTGTAATATTTCCTGCTGTGTTTTGAAAACTGCCTCTTGGTCCAAGTATGGATAGTTTCTCATGAGCACAATCTTGTACTTTGGGATTCCAATTCTTTTCAAAGTTAGCCATTATTTGTCATGATCTGCATAGTTAAATGCCTTTGCATAGCAACTGAAGACCGGATCTCTTGATCTCTCTCTGTCTCTCTCTCTCTCTCTCTCTCTCTCTGGATATAATTCACAGCTATATTTATGTTTGTATACACATGGCTTGAGTATCAGACACCACATTAATAAAAGGCTTAGTTATAGAACACTAAGGTACAAGTATACTAACAGTACAAGTACTGTTGTTAAAACAAAAAAACAAAAATGGCAAAACAATTATTGTTGTTATTGGGTGCCATGGAGTCAACTATGACTCATAGCTACTTTATGAGTAACATAGCTGACTTTCTTGGTTAAGGTATAGAATTCACATAAGTACAATGAAATGTTCTGAAATATATATATATATATAATTTCAGTCTCTTTTTATAGTCAATAAAACACCAACCACATATTAGTATTGGTTTTTTACATAATTCACTACATTTGCTAGAAATAATGAAATATATACAAAAACACTGACACAGCTTTTCTCAAGAAACCGAGGGTAAGGGAGCTCTGGTGGCCTAGTGACCAGAAGCTGCACTGCAAT
>NW_006399909.1:902266-903516 GCF_000299155.1 Elephantulus edwardii
AAGTGCCCGTTTTGTGATTGGGTTGTTTGTTTATTTGTGGTACTGGAGTATTCTATAAATTCTAGATATAATTCCCTTATCAGACATGTCATTATCTAATATTTTGCCCAGTCTGTGGCTTTCTTATTTACTCTGCTGGAAAATATTATTTTGGTTGGTTTTGGGGTTTTTGTTTTGTTTTGTTTTTTTGTTGTTGGAATAGGAATTTGATGCTTAGAAGGTCCCATTCATATTTTTTATCCTCTTCTTGAGATTGTTGTAGATTTTTTAGGATGCTTGGAAGACTGTTCATGTTGTGGATTAGGGCTTCTATAGTTCTTCCAAGCTTTTCTCTGGCAAATTTTATAGTCCTTGGCTTTAGTCCTAGGTCCTTGATCCACTTTGAGTTGTTTTTCTGTACGGTGTGAGGTAGGTCTTGTATGAATTTTTGCAGAGAGTTTTCTAATTCTGCCAATACCATTTGTTTAAAAGGCTGTCATTTCTGCACGTAACTGATTTCATCTCCTTGTCTAAATCAGTTGACCATAGGTAGACGAGCTTATTTCTGGGTTCTTAATTCTATTGTATTAATCTATGTTTCTGTCATGGTACAATTACCATACTCTCTTGTCCACCACAACAGTGTAGCAGATTTGAAATCAGGAAGTGAAATGGTTCTTAATTTGTTTATCTTTTTAAGGACTGCTTTGCTTATTCAAATGTCTTTCCATTCCAAATGAAATCAGAAATTGCCTTTTGTTTAATATAATTTTTTTATACTGGTTTACTTACAAAGTTTGTATACATTGTTTCTCACTTTGGATCTTTCCCATTTCCTTAACCTGCCCCTCTCCTTCCTCCACCCATCAAATTGTGCAACACTATTATTACCCCTCACCAGCCCCTCCTCACCCCTGTGCCCTCCCCCTCTTAGATCCTCATACACGTTTTACTAGTTACCTATTTCTACAATAATGGTCTTATACAGTATTTGTCCTTATGAGACTGAATAAATTCACTTAGCACAATGCTCTGCAGTCTCTCTCAAGTTAGATAGTGATTTACAAAATTGTTGTTTCTGCACATTGAATAGTATTCCATCATGTGAATGAATGTACCATAATTTCTCAATCCATTAAAATCTGGTTGTACATTTGGACTGTTTCCATGTTCTTGATATGGTTAATAATACTGCTATGAACATTGGTGTACAAGTCTCTAATTGTACCTCAGTTCACACTTTCTTTTTTATAACATTTTAATTGTTTTTT
>NW_006399909.1:904001-933329 GCF_000299155.1 Elephantulus edwardii
GATCCTGTTCTCTTTTTCACAGTAAAGAAATTCAATTGATTTTTGTTATGTTGATTTTGTTTCCGATCACATTGCTGAATTGGTCTACTAAGTCCAGCAGTTTTCTTCTCTGTGTCTTTAGGGTTTTCTAAATATTCTACCATATCATCTGCAGAGAGAGATAATTTTACCACCTATTTGCCAATTTGAATACCTCTTATTATCTTCTCTTGTTTTATGTCTATCACTAAGACTTCAAATAAAATATTGAATAAGATAGGTGATAGTGGCCTCCTTGGCTACTTCCCCTTCTCAAATGGAATATCTTTAATCTCTCTTCATTGAGAAAAATGTGGGGTTTTGGGTTTGCATATACACATGTACTATGTTGAGGAAATTCCCCTTTATTCCTATTTTGTGGAGTGTTATAATCAGGAAAGGGTGTTGGATTTTGTCTAAGGCCTTTTCTGCATCAATTGATAGGATAATGTGGTTCTTATTCTTTGCTTTGTTAATGTGATGAATTACACTGATTGTTTTTCTTGTATTGAACCATCCTTGCATACCTGTTATGAATACCAGTTGGGATTATTAATTTTTTTAATGTTTTTAATGTATTCTATTGGTCAGAATTTTGTTCAGGATTTTTACACCTATGTTCATGAGAGATATTGGCCTATCTTTTTTGGTTGCTTTTTGGTGTTTTGGGGTTTTTTGTTTGTTTGTTTGTTTTTTTGTGGTAGTATCTTTACCTGATTTTGTTTTGAAATCATGAATAATTTGATTCAAAGAATGAGTCTGGGACCATTCCATCGTTGTTGATTTTTTGTTTGTTTGTTTGTTGTTATTGTTGTTTTTAATTTTCTGTTATAGTTTATGTAGAATTGGTGACAGTTCTTCTCTGTATGTTTGATTAAATTCACTTGTAAAACCATCATGTCCAGGGCTTTTTACGATTGGAAGTTGTTTTATTATCTCTTAAATTTCTTCTTTTGTAATGGTGGTGTTCAGGTGTCCAATTATAGTCTGTGTCAGTTTAGGTAGATTGTGAGTTTCTAAGTATTTGTCCATTTCCTCTAGGTTTTCATATTTCTTTGAGTATAATTTTTCATATTATTCCATTGTTAACCTTTTTATTTTAGTTGTTTCTGTTGTGACATTGCCCATTTCATTTATTATTCAGATATTTGTGCTTCCAGACAGTGGGTGGAGCACTCAAGCAGCAGTTCTGGGACTTACAGGCAGAGGGTTTGTGCTAGGCTTTCTGGGCTTCTAAATGGTGGATGGAGCATCCAGAAAGCAGGGTAAAGTCCTTCAGGCAGCAGGTTCGGGGAGCTAGGTGGCAGGGCCACAGGGCCTCCAGTCAGATTTGGGGGAAGACCATCAGGCAGTGGTTGGTGCTATGGTTTAGTTCTTCAGGAAAAAGACCAGTCCAGGACATACTAAGAACTTTTTAAGGCAAGTGGTTAGTTAATTGACTGGAAATGTGGCATAGAAGCAATGTGCATAGAAGTGATTCACGTAGAAGTGACACAAGTAGAAACTCATGCTAGTGTTTGCTTCCTTCAGCTAAGTTCCATAAGACATTTATAGTAATTTCATCTCTGCCTTGACCTCTTCAAAATCCAGCCAGAATCTTTAAATGTTGTCTCTCAATATATTGTCCCAAACATTGTTTTAATACTCTTTAGCAAAATTTTATTTACACAGGATATTAATGATATTATTCAGTAATTTCCACATTCTGTTGGATTACCTTGTTTGAGAAATGGGAAAAATGCAGATCTTTTCCAACCAATTGGTCAGTTAACTGTCTTTCACATTTTTTGCATTCTAAGAAGCACTAGAAATGAATATAAATAAGGAGGACAATTTAAACGCATGGAATTTTTAGATAGTTGGTTTATTGTTGTTATGTGTCATCAAGTCACCTATGACTTATAAAAAACCTATGTGCAACAGTTCTGAAGCCTGCCTTTCTCTGAGCCAGTCTTACTTATTCTAACACACTTACTCTCATTATCCCATTTACTGTATCACTCTATCTCACACAGGATCTTCCTCTCCTCTGTTGTCTCTCCACCTTTCCAAGAATGATTTCTTTTTCAGGACTGGTCCCTCCTGGCCATGTGCTTAAAGTATATGATATGGAGCTTCAAGATCCTATCTTCCAAGGAGACTTGATTTCATGCTCTCCAAGGTAGACCTATTTTTTTTTAGATCCATGGTATGTTTTCCACAGCACCACAATTCAAAGACATTGATTCTTCTTCTGTCATCCTTAGATATTGTCCAGCTTTCTGATGCATAGCAAAGCAATTACGAAGATCATGAACTGGATCAAGTCCACACTATTCTGTAAACTGACATTGTTGTTCTCAGTACTGTGGAGTGGTCTCTGATGGTAGGTTTCCACAATGCAACTAGTCTTTTGATTTTCTGGCTTCTGGTACCAAGAATGTTGATTGTGGAACCAAACAATCCGAATCTGTTAAAACTCTCAGTCACTTCTCCATCTATCACAGTGTTGCCATTGGCCCAGTCATGAGAATCTTGTTTCCTTGATGTTGAACTTCAATCCATATTGATGGTGGTAGTCCTTGATCTTCTGTAGCAAATGCCTCCTCAATTTCAGTAAACAAAGTTGTGCCATCTGTATAACACAAGGTGTTGATGAGTCTTCCTCCAAACCTGATGCCACATTTCTTCTCATACAGCCTCCCAGATGATCTGTTCCCCTGCTTGAATAGGTATGGAAATAAGATGCATCCCTGGTATATACTTTTTCCTGATTTCGAACCATGTAATGCCTCCTTACTCTGTTTTGACAGGTGCTTCTTGGTCCAAGCATAAGTTTCGCATGAGCACAATTATGTGTTCTGGGTTTCCTATTTTTCTCAAGATTAGGAACCATTTGTTGTGATCCACATAGTTAAATGCCTCTGCATAGTCCATGGAACATAGATAGACATTCTTCTGGTACTCTTTGCTTTCAGCTAAGATCCATCTAACGTTGGCAATTATATCCCTAATGTCATGGCCTCTTCTAAGACCAGATTACACATCCGACATTTCTTTCTTGATACACTGTTTCAGTAGGTTTTTTGTAATCTTCAGCAGTATCTTGTTTACATGTGATATTAATGATATTGTTTTATAATTTTCATGCTCTGTCGCATTATTATACTAGTTCATTCACAAAATTTGAATAAATTGCTTTCCAGAACAGATTCTTCCAATTTCTCTCCCTCTCCCACCCATCAAGTTATATAACCCCATGATTAATCTCTCCTCCCTCAGCACATCCTCATCCCTCTGCTTCCATGCTCCCCTCCCCTTGGATCCTTATATTCATTCTACAATAATTATTTTATATGTGTCCTTGCGAGACTGAGTGAGTTCACTCAGCATAATGCTATCCAGTCCCTCCCAAGTTAGGTAATAATACACAAAATCATTGCTCTGTGTGCTACGTAGTATTCCATTGTGTGAATGTATCATATCTCAATCCGTGTTGTTTCCATTTTCTTGCAATAGTGAAAAACACTACTATTAATATTCATGTACAAGTTTCCATTTGAGTCTCAGTTCTTATTTTATTAGGGTATATTCCAAGGAATAGAATAACTGGGTCATGGAATTTTTTGTTCAGCTTTTTAAGGAAGCATAAAACTACCTTCCAGAATGGTTGTACCCTTTTACAACCACACTAACAATGTATAAGAGTTCCTTTCTTGCCACATCTTCTCCAACATTTGAATAAGAATAAATATGAATATCTTCTAGTAAGTTGACCTGGTAGTTGGCTTCCAGATTTCTTAGCACAATCTGATGAGCAAGGCCTGGGCAGCATCTCTTGTTGAAATTTATCAACTGTCATCAATTCTTGGGTCCTTATTTTTTACCAATTCCTTCAGAGTAGCTTGAACTTCCTTCTTCATCACCATTGTCTCTTGATCAATGGTGTTTCATGAAATTCTTCTGTGACATCTAATTTTTTTCAGGTATAGTGATTGTATGTACTCCTTCCATCATTTGATGCTTCCTGGGTTATTCAAAATTGTCCACACAACAGTCCTAAATATTGAAACTTGGGGCTTGAATTTGTTTGTTATTCTTTCAGCATAAAAATACTGAATGAGTCAGTCCCTTTTGCTTTTTTTAACTCTAGGTCTTTTCACATTTCACTACAACTTTGCTTTGTCTTCCTGTGCTGCTCTTTGTAATATGTGCAGTTTCTGAACTCCTTAATTTTCCCCTTTTCCTTTGGCTTCTTGGTACTTTAGTGAAATATTCAGAGACTCTTCTGAAATCCATCTTGTTCTTTTCTTCCTCTTGAGCCTTTGTAATAACCTTTTATATTCTTCTTGGATAACATATAAATCTCTGTATATGTGCTTTTGTTGTTGTGTACCATAATGTTGGAACCAACCCATATTTTATCCTCCAGTGGGTTTTCAGAGGCAATCAATCACATAAAAGGATATATATATGTATATATTTTACATTGCTGTGGTTGTTGTTATGTGTTGTCAAGAAGACTGTTACTCACAGTAACCCTATATCTCACTGTCTCCAATACATCTATTCCCATTATTTCAGTTGCTGAATTAATCTATGTCATTCAGTGTCTTCTTCTCTTCATTGCTCCTCCACCCTTCCTAACATGACACCCTTCTCCAAGGACTGGCTTTCCTGGTAATAGCCTCGAAGTATGTTAGATGGAGCTTCAGAATCCTTGCCTCAAAGATAAAACTTGGTGTCAACCTCCGTAAAACAGATGTATTTGTTCTCTTGGCAGTCCATGGTATGTTCCATACACTTCTTCAACACCACAGCTCAAAGATGTTCATTCTTTTTTTATCATTCTGAGTCATTTTCCAGATTACTGATGCAAAACAATTAATTTCAAAGACTGTGGCTTGGATCAGGTTCATCTTAGTTTGTATACTGATATTGCTGTTCTTCAGCACTCTGGAGAAGTAGCTGACAGCAGATTTCCCCAAACAATTAATAGTTTGATTTCATGACTGCTGGTTTTAATTGTGGAACTAATTGGAGAAAACTGAAAAACAAATTTCAAACTCAAAGAACTGAAAAACAAATTTAAACCTCAAGTCACAATATTTAAAGATGCTATGGGCTATATATTGAATATTCCAGAAAACATCAAAAGAAGATAGAAGGAAAGTACGTAGTCATTGTGCCAAAAAGAAGTGACTGACATTGAATAATATCAGCATGAGACTTCACCTCACATACTATGGGCATGTTTCTAGGTGGGGATTTTTCTTGGAGAGGAAGATGATTCTAAGAAGGGTAAACTCAGGCTTTATTAGCCAGTGCATGCACCCCAAAGCATTGACGGAAATAATTTTTTGGGAATCGGGGAGGAGAGAGAGGCAGAGATTTTCAGATCGCTACATAAATCTCCACATTTTAATCCAGGTAACCTCAGGTCGCATTAGCCAACGCACGCACCCCGAAACATTTCCGGAAAAAGAAAATTTACATCAGCACCTGGCTTCAAATGGAAGACAAGCAGTATTACCCCATGAGAAGGCAATAATCCTAGTGTGGAAGTTGTACTTTACAGTTGTACTTAACAACTTTAAATTGAAGTCATAGTGGCTACATCATAAGAGACTCAAAGGAGCACGATATGTTCAGAATCAGAATCACAGAATTCCTGATGGCTTGAGACTTAGGCCATCACATCATGGACTGGTCAATGGGAGGCGGGTATTGAATGTTTTAGGCATCTGCTCTTTTCTGTGGAATGCTTGTCTGTCAGATACTATTATATGTATAATTAAAGATTGGGACAGACTAGGAAGAAGGATTGGCCATCCACTTCCAAAAAACAGGCATTTGAAAACCCTATGTACAATAGAGCACGCTTAGACTATGGCTTGGACTAGCAGACATGGCAATTGAAACTGAGATCTTAGAAACAGAAATACAGAGAAGAAGGAACAGCTGTAAGCAGACACTAGTGATTGGAAAGTCGAATGTGAGAAGCATAAATGTAGGAAAATTGAACATTGTTCAGAAAGAAATGGAACACATAAATATTGACATACTAACTATTGGCGAAATGAGATGGCTTGGCGGGGCACATTTTGAATCAGACTATTATATGACTTACTATGCCAGGGATGAAAAGGTGAGAAAGAATAGTACTGGTTTCATTATTAAGAAAGTCATTTCTAGATCCATCCTGAAATACAAGGTGGTGAGTGACAGGATAATATCCGTACGCATACAAGGAAGGGCGGAGGATCTGCAAATTAGAGGAATACCCTCAACCAGGTGGATTGACACGGTGACTGGCTTAATGGGCTTTTGTGTGTTGCAAAGTGTGAGGATGGCACAGGATAGAACAATGTTCGACTGTGTTTGTTCATAGAATCCCAATGAGTCATACTCCACTTGACTGCACCTAAAAACAATAACAATGATAACAACTATACGAGCATGAGCCAATGGTAATGAAGGGAAAAATGCAAGCTGCTCTGAACGAACTGACAGAAAATAAGGTCCCAGGAATCAATGGGTTACAAAGTGACTTGTTTCAAATAACAAGTACAGCTTTGGCTGTGCTCAACAGTTTATGCCAAGAAATTTGGAGGACAGCTGTTTGGCTAAAGAATTGGAAGAGGTTCATATTTGTTCCCATCCCCAAGAAAAGTGATCCATAGTGTGAAAAATATCAAACAATATTGTTAATATCACATGCAAGCAAAATACTCCTGAAGATTATTTCACTTACTTTGGGCATATTCTCAGGAGAAGTCAGTTGTTGGAAAGAGAGAGACACCATTCTCCAACAGTGGAGTTTCAGAGAAAATGAGCAGAAACCTCAACAAAATGGATTGACACTGTGATTACTACCATGGGTTTAAGCGTGATGGAGATAATGAGGACGGTGCTAGATAGGTGGAGATCTATTGGTATAGAGTCACTATGAGTCTTAGTTGTTTCTATAGCACCTAGGAGCAACAGCATTATTAACTTAACTAGCATGGAGAGTGAACATTCCAGGACCATTTTTAAATGACATTTTGTTTTCTTGAAAAAAAACTCAGAAATAGTCACATAAAGAAAAGTTTAAAATATAAAATATGAAAATTTGCAATGTCAGAAACACGAGAAATGTGGGTAGAAAGGCTAAGTTGAAAGTTTACCTCTTTTTTTTTTTGAATGACAGGTTTTGAATTGAAGCTGCCCTAGATTTTACAGATGACAGAAATGAAGAGTGTGATTTAGTTTCTTATCACTTCAATGCCTTCAATAATAGACTACACAGATTAATGTCTTCCCAATGAGTTTTATAGACGTTACCAGTCAGTTTTAAGAACAGAAAAGGGTTAGAGTTTAGTCCTGCCATTTTAGATTGTAGTGCTATATTAAGTAGTTATCTTTGCAATTATCTGTGCTTTTTATGAGAATTTTTTCTTTTGATATAGATAGTATAAGAATTTAGTTTAAAACTCACAAGTTTTTTTTGCAAGTATGGATTATCTAAGCGCATTTGTGAGAAAATAACTTAAAATTCACAAAAAAATAATGTTTTGGATCTTAAAAGCTTGCAGCATCCACTTAAGGTGCACCAACTGATTCTATTCAGACTGAGAAAAGGGAAAAAGAACAAGATGTACTGAAGCAATAACCTCAGTGCACTAATGCAGCATGTGAACCTCAAATTTCATGACCCTGAGATCAGAAGAACTAGATGATGTCTGGATTCCATTGCTGATCACTCTGAAAAGGATCACAGTCAAAAACTCTGAAGAGAATGAGAAAAAAATAGGAAACAAACAGAACCTCACCCCAAACTAAAAAATAAAACATCTTAAAAAGATCAGGCCAACTTACTTGTTGAATAAGATACGGGTGGAACCTCTAAAATATGGCCTTACTCTTCTTTGGAATCTGAAAAAACTCACCCTTCTCATTCCTCTTTCAATCAAACACTACATAGGGCTGTAGGGTCATAAGTGAGCTCTGTGGACTTGGTGGAAAGAAATCACGCTGAGAGGGAGCTCTGATGACCTACTGGCAAGAAGCTGCACTGCAGTCCTAGAGTTAGGATATTTAAATCCACCAGATGCTCAACTGAAGAAGGAGGGGCAATCTCCTCCTGTACCAGTCAGATGTGATTTGACAGTAAACACAAAAAGTAAAAAGAAGAAAAAATTAAAAAAAAAATAGAAGTCATACTGGCAACTCAGAGGCACACAGTTTGAATCCACCACCTCCTCTGAAGGATAAAGATGGAAAATATTCTTTCTTGTAATACACTGTCTTGAAAACAGAGAGTCAACTCTCAGTTTCCTGTAACTCAATAGCACATAATAAGTATAAAAATAAAAATAAAACACACATAAGGTGATAAATAATACAATGGAGTATTCACTCCTCAGAATATCTAGCTATACAAGTTTTAAAAAAGAAATATTTGTCTAAGAATAAAGCTCAGAAATCAGGAAGGAGAAGCAGGATAGAAGGATTAATAGGGAGTTAAAATGATGGGTAGAAAGTGGAAAAAACATTGCAATGTTTATTAATGTTATAAAAATACGTGTGTATAATTCAAATTATAAAACTAGTATACTTTATAAACTTTCACCCAAAACGTGAAAAAAGAAGTTATTAATAACGGAAATTACACAATATACAAATTAGGGTTGTGTTTTTTTTATTTTCTTAACTTTGTGCCAATGTAATTAGTATGTTAAGAGCAAAGTCACTTTTAAGAAATTAATTATGAAAATAAGAGAACAGTTCCAAGCTTTCTGGAATCATTTAGTACTTTTTCTTATATTTCCAGCTTAATAGTGCCAGTCAAATATTCATCTTTTATCCTTCATAGTAAGACTATTACAGTAGCTATACAGAGATTTAAACAAATACACTTAATAAGGTAATGAAACGATATACAATTAGCTCTAGAAAGTTTATGTATATAAGGATTTTCTATTTCAAAATTTAAGAATGGTTTCATTATAATCTAATTCAAATTTCTCATTTTGGTTTTTTAGTGTTTTATTTTTTGGTGTTCTTTTTGTCATACTTTGATAAGAAAACTAAAGAGAACACACCCAATACTGGGACCTGGAAATCCTCATTATATGTCTCAATGGCTAGTCTATTGATACAACTGAAAACCATTTACTTCTGTAGATTTAAATCTTATAATACTAATCACTGATTTTTCTTGATTCTTAAAACACATTGCACTCACTGTAGTAATGAAAAGATAACAAAATTTATTTATTCTCTGTGATCTCCTGAGTTTTAAGAAAGAAGATTTGTTGTTGCTTTAATTTTTAAATTTTGTTCTTACGTGGTTATCCTAACTATATATACTTTTAATTTTTATGAAATAGAAAAAGAAACTATCATTGTGTAATAATGTATTTTTACTTTTAAAAAAATATAGTACAGGATGGTATCGATTATTAATTTTCTTTTGCTTTTCCTGATATCTATACAGGTGTCTCTGTTTTGTTCTTTGGCGTAAAGCATTCAAACATGGACAAAGTGCATAATCTCATTCTCCACTGTCCTTAAACTTCACTTTCTTGATTTGAATAAGGAAACACAGATCAGACTCTCTATATACTCTACTTAAGAATATTTTCTATTCATGAAAATGAAAGTCTATTAATCTCACCCCTCAACTCATGTTTATGAAAATCAGCTTTCTGATCTTTTTACAATTTACATGGCTTAATACTAGGACTTCAGTTATTGTCCCTGAAGATCTGATGCTGTGATTCTTAGTACACTCTAATACAGGAAAACCCAATCTACAACATAATGAGACTCTACAGAAAGTTATGCTACGAAGCCCAAAGTGGGTGATTTTTATCTGCAGCCCTCAGCCCTGGTTCAAATTGTTTTTCTTTTCTGTCAAACGTTCTTCTAAATGGTTTAGCACTGGTATGTGCATTGCTGTACAGAGGTAACTTGTGGTTGCTGTTATGCTGAGGACTGTGACACTGATGTGCCAAATGTCATAGTGGTCACCCATAGTGGACAGTGTTTGCTGGAGCTTCCCGACTAAAACAAGCATGAACAGTGCTCAGGCCTTTTGTTCATAGGGTCTCGAGGAGTTGTCTAAAACTCGACGGCACCACCACCAACAACTCAATTCTGTGCATCCTCACAATATTTTCCATGCTTAAATCCCATGTTTCAGTCACCATGTTAACTCACCTTCCTGAGAGTCTTTTTCTCCCTGACACAGTAAATTACCCATCATGACACTTTTCTCATGTAAACTTCTCCTCACAACATGTTTGAAATATATGAGGCAATGTCTCATCAACCTCACTTTTAAAGCATTTTCGGACTTCACTTTTTCTAACAATTTTGTTATTTTAGCAGTTCATATTATTCTTCACTTAAACCACAATTCTCATTAGATCACTTTCATGCATCGCCCAGGTTGCTGCAAGCTTGTTGCTGATGTTAGGTACTTTCAGTTGCAGTGACCCTATGAAAAACACATCTGAATTGTGCTTTGTCCTGTACCATCTTCATAATCACCATAATACTCAAGTCCATTGTAGTAGTCACTGGGTCTATCTCACTCAGGATCTTTCTCTCTTTCACTGATGCTCTAAATTTCACTGTAATATTTCTGTCTCCAAGAAATAGTTCCTCCTGAAAATATGCCCACGGTAAGTAAGATGAATTTTCACCATACTTGCCTCTAAGGATCACTCTGATTGGATTTCTTTCAATGCAGATTTGATTCTTCTTTCGTTAGTCTGCTGTTTGCCAACATTACAATTAAAAACAATTCTTGAGTCTACTTTATTAATTGTCAGCTTTCATCTGCATAATTAGCAATTAAAAACACCGTGACTTGGATCAGGTTCTTCTTAGTCTTAAAATTGATGTACTTCCTCTTTTAGAACTTTGGAGAAGTCCTTGAGATCAGATATCCTCAAAGCAACATGTCTTTTGATTTCTCAATTGCTGCTGTCCTAAATGTTGAATGTGAATCAAAGCGAAATGAAATCGTTGGCATTTTCATACTTTTCTCAGTCTGTCATAATGTTGGCTATTGGCTCAATAATGAGGATTTTGTTTTCTTAATTTTGAGGTGTAACACAGATGAGGTATAACTAGAAAGTTCTGGTAGCCGAGCGGTAAGAATCTGGGCTGCAATCACATAATTCAAATTTGCCAGCTGCTCGATGAGAGAATGGTGGGTAATCTCCTCCCCTGGAATGTACTGCCTCTGAAAACCCACTGGAGGGTCAGTTATGGGCTGCTTCTTATTCAATGGTACACAACAACAAGCCATATTGAAAATTTTAACCTTTGTGTTCTGCTTGCCTGGGGGTGGTTTAAAAGACACTATATTCTTGGTGGTCGGCTTTCAGTATTCTTTTATTGTTTGTTTGTTTTAAAAAATTGTTTGCTTATGTTTGTATAAATTGTGTTTCACACTTTTTCTTTCATCATTATGTTTTATAAAATTAATCATCATTGGACTATGGCCATAATTATTTTTTCAAGTCTCCACAGGACCTTTGTCATTTCCTTTTCCTCCATCATTCACCCACCAAATTGTTACTGTTTACCTGAAACTACCTAGGCTTCCATGATAAAGATTCCTCATTGACTAGTTTTCAAAATCCAAGAGAGATGTGCCTTCTGCAAGTCTCTTACAGAAAACTGACTGACACATTGAATTTTAGAGTTTCTACTTACTCTTCTCATGCTTTATTATTAAAGATATATTTATTTTTGTCAATTTTATGACTTGGTCGCCTTAGATAAAAAATAATTTCACTGTAAAACAAACAAACAAAAATTCACTGTTTAAAAATTCCTTTCAGTCAAAACACTGCTTCATATCTTGGATGATGTCCAAATCAAATGATCGTTTTTGATGTGTGAAAATGTTTGTAAAATGATATGATAAATAACTGAGTTGTAGCTGTTAGCAAAGCTGATAAGCAACCAATTTGCCATGTCTTTTTTCAAATGTTCAATATGAAGACAACTATGCAGAAACTTATAATTATCCATAACCAATTACATCAATTTCTTTTCTTTTCTACAGACTCTGGGTTTTTTTCCATATTTTGTTTTGTTTATGCAATATTTTGTGATTTCTTCTATAACTGAATAAATAATAAATACTTACTTGCTGTAATGCTCTGAGAAAGATAATATATCCTACTTTGGCATTTGCTATTTGTGAATATGAAAATGTGTTATAAATTATTCTAACAAGGTTAACTTTTTCAATCACTTATTTTGAAAGATATTCTTCAAAATATATGTTATGAAAGTCTCAGATCCAAAGAGACATCTGGTCCTCTGTAAGGTTGTTTAAAGTGGTAGATGGTTGAATTAAAATAGAAGCAGAAGTTAAGTTTGATTTAGAGAAAAATAAGAGGAAAAACATATGCATTCTTGAGATTCTTTTATTTATTTATATAACTTTGAATTCTATATAGATTTTTATAACTGAATGAGCAGTTACTTCACATGCATCAATATGGATATCAGATTTTTATTAAGATGACAGTACATTACTGTAGAGATAAAGAAAAAATGGAACCTCTCAGTCAAAAAATGAAAAAAAATTTCGAACTGTGAAGTAATTTTTCATCTTCATCTCTGCCACTGCATCACTGTCAGCTTTTACCCCCTTTCACCTCAGCTGCAGAGGAGATCGTGGTTTGAAATTAGATTGCTACCGGTAGAAATATTAATCTTAATCTCAACCATGTTTAAGAGTGAACTTCAAGTTTCGATTTAAGTATTTAGATAAAGGACACTATAAGGGAGCCTTCATGGCTTAGTGGTAAGAAATTATGCTGTCACTGCAAAGGTATGTGGTTTGAATCCACCATTTGTTTTGTGAGAGAAAGATGGACAATCTATTTCCCTGGGGTTTATTGCCTCAGAAAACCCTCCTGAAAGTAAGATGTAAGTCAGCTCAAAATCAGTGGTACATCCAACAATATAAGGGTCAGTACACATTAATTGTTTGTTATTCCCGTTTACCAAAATCTCAGACAATCAGTTTGCTCTTCAAGTATATTTCTATATAATGCTGTTGTTGTTGATATTGTTCTTATTGTTGTTATGTTCCATCGAGTCACTTGTGACTCATAGCAACCCTATGTACAACATTCCTTAAGCCTGCTCTGTCCTGTGCCAATACTATTGTCTCTGACACATCTATCCCCACTACCCCAGTCAATCAATCCATTTTATCGAGAATCTTCCTCTCCTGCGCTGTCCTTCCACCTTTCCAAGCATGATGTCCCTTTCCACGGACTGGACCGTCCTTGCAACATGCCTAATGTATGTCAGACAAAGCTTCAGAATCCTTGCCTCCAAGGATCAACCTGGTTTAACCCTCTGCAGAATGAACCTGTTTATTCTCTTAGCAGTCCATGGTATATCCAACACTCTTCTCCAACACCACAGCTCAAAGGCATCAATTCTCTTTCTATCATCCCTAGTTATTGTCCAACTCTCTGATGCATAGCAAATGATTGCAAGGATCATAGCCCATATCAGGCACAGCTTAGTCACTAGACTGGCATCCTTGCTCTTCAGTACTGTGGAGAGGTCCCTGACAGCAGAATTTCCCAGCGCCAAAATTCCCATTAACTTCCTGGCTTCTGGTGCCAAGAGTGTTGACGCCAGAGCCAAGCAAACTAAAGCTATTAACAATGTCAATCTCTTTGCCATCCATACTAATGCTGCCAATTGGCCCAGTGGTGAGAATCTTTGTTTTCTTGATGTTGAGCTTCAATCCATATTGAAAGCTGCAGTCCTTGACCTTCTGCAGCAGCACTTCAAGTCCTTCTCAGTTTCAGCAAGTGTGTTTGTGTCATCTGCATAAGGCAGATTGTTGATAAGTCTACCTCCAATCCTGATGCCACATTTCTCCTCATTATCTTTGCACCTAGAATTGATTGAGCAACAACTATGCAAGTATGGGGACCCATTTGTGCTACAACCCAAAAGCAAGAGTTAGAATCCACTAGTTACTCTGCTGGAGAAAGATGGACAATCCTCTCGTTCCCAATTTACAGTCTCTAAAAATGGACAGTAAGAACATCTATCAGTCAGTTCTAAATCAAAAGCAATGAGTGAATGACTGATTATTAAGGAATAATAAATTTTTGCTTAAGTGAAAATGAAAGACATGTAATAGTTTTTCTTCTGACAATTATAACCAAGAATGTTGTTCTTATTTGCTGTCATTTGTAATTAATAGGAAACCTACGTACATCAGCTCTGAACCCTGCTCTATCATGCGTTAACTTTATTGTCTCTGACACATCTACACCATTACTCCAGTCACTAAATCAATCCATCTCATCGAGGGTCTTCTTCTCTTGTGCTGTCCCTCCACTCCCAAGTATGATGTCCCTTTCCAAGGACTTCTCTCTCCTTGCAATTTGTACAAAGTATGTCAGACAAAGCTTTAGAATACTTTCCTCCAAGAAATAAGTGGTTTTCACCTCCTCTAGGATGAACCTACTTATTCTTTTAGCAGTCCACGGTATATCTCTCTTCCAGCACTACAGCTCAAAGGCATCATTCCCCCCTATACCATGCCTAGTTATTGTTCACCTTTCTGATGCATAGCAAGTGATTACAAAGATCATTGCCTGTAGGCACACCTTAATCTCCAGAATAACATCATTCCTCTTTAGTACTCTGGAGATGTCCCTGACAGCAGACTTTCCCAAGACAATTCATCTTTTGGTTTCCTGGCTGCTGGTACCAAGAGTGTTGATTGTCAAGCCAGGCAGACTGAAGCTATTAACAATCTCAATTTCTTTTCTTTCTATCATGATGCCACCACTTGGTTCAATGGTGAGAATCTTTTTCTTCATGTTGAACTTCAATCCTTATTGAAGGCTATAATCCTTGACCTTCTGCAGCAAGCACTTCAGGGACTCCTCAATTTCAACAATCAATGTTGTGTCATCTGCATAACATAGATTGTTGATAAGTCTTCCTCTAATTCTCATGGTACAATTCTCCTCGCAGAGCCTATGGAGATAGGACATCTCTAGCATACACCCTTCCTGATTTTCAACCATACAGTGTTCCCTTGCTTTGTTCTGAATATTGCCTCCTCATCCGAATATAGGTTTCAGATAGGCACATATCAAGTGTTCTAGGAGTCCTTCCTTCTCAGAGTCAGTCATAGTTTGTTGTGATCCACACATTCAAAAGCCTTCGTATTGTCAAAAATACAGAAAGACATTTCTCTGATACTCCCTGCTTTCAGCCAAAATCCATCTAACATCAGCTAACATGTCCCTAGTAACTTGGTCTTTTCTAAATCCAGCCTGCATATCTAGCAGTTCTATATTGATGTGCTATTTTTGTCATTTTTTTATAATTTTCAGCAGAATCTCACTTGAATGTGATACTAATTATTTTGTTTGAAAATTTCTGCACTTATTGGTCACCTTTCCTTGAAATGGTAACAGATATGAATCTTTTCCCGTCAGTTGGCCAGGTGGTTGACCTCCAGATTGCTTGGCACAACTTGGTAAGCACAAACAGGGCAATGTCTGTTTGTTGAAATGTGTCAATTGTTATGTCATCAATTTCTGGGGTGTTGTTTTTTGCAAAATCTGTAATTGCAGCTTGAACTTCTTCTTTCATTATAGGCTCTTACTCATATGTTGTTTAATGAAATTATTCTGTTTCAGCCAATTCCTTTTGGTATAATAACTCTGTATATTCCTTCCATCTTCTTTTAATGCTTCCTGGATGATTTAAGATTCTGGCCAAAGCATCCTGACGTATTGCAACTTGAGTCTTGAATTTGTTCTTCAGTTCCTTCAGGTTAAGGAATGCCAAGTGAGTTTGGCCTTTTTGGTTTTCTGAATTCATCTCTTATCACATTTCATCATAATACTTTCTTTTGTCTTCCCACATTGTCCTTTGAAATTTTCTGTCAAGATCCTTGATTTCTCGGTTTCTTCTCTTTTGCTGTAGCTTCTTGGCGCTCTAGTGCAATATTCGGAGTTTCTTCTGACATCCATCTCGGCTTTTTTCTTCTTCCTCTGTCTTTATAGTGATCTTTTACATTCTTCATGGATGATATTCTTGACAGCCTCCCACAGCTCATCTGGTATTTGCTTTATTAGTATTCAAGACCTTAAACCTGCTTCTGATACTTATCATATTATAAACATGACAATTTCATAACTATACAATCTGCCTCTGAAAGTCAGCCAGAGGGTCAACTATGGTTCAGTTCTGACTCAATGGTACACAACCACAACACCAATATATAATATTATTAGGCTATGTACTTATCTTAGAACATGTATCATTTATAATAAGAACTAGTGAGAAATTAACTGCAAGTCCCACAGTCAACATTCTTGACACAAGCATTCAGTAAATCAAAAGATGATTTCATTTGGAAAATCTGCTGACAGGCACCTCTCCATAAAAAGCAAAGATATTTTTCTAGAGAATAACATGCACCTAACTCAGGTCATGAACTTTGCAATTACTTACTATGCATCAGAATGCTGGACAATTACCAAGAATGATGGGAAAAAAATTGATACCTATGAGCTGTGATGCTTTAGAAGAATATTGAAAATATCATGGAATGCCTAAAGAACTAATAGGTCTTTCCTTGAGAGGGCGAAACTAAGTTCTTCCTTAGAGGTAAGGATTTTGAGACTCCATATCACCTACTTTGGGTATGAAGCCTGAAGGAATAGTCTTTGGAGAAGGATGCCATGCTTAGAAATGTCACAGGACAGCACAGGAGATGAAGACCTGGGATGAGATGAATTGACACAATACTGTAATAATGTGTGTAGGTGTGTCAGAGACTGTTAAATTGGTTCTAGATAGAGCAAAATTCAGAGCTATTGTGCATAAGGTTGCTATGAGTTGTACTCAACTTGATGGCACATAACAACAGTATCCTTCTATTATTGTTGCAAAATTCCACTAATAATTGGAATATGGAACGTATGAAATATTAATTTAGGAAAATTTGACATTGTTAATAAAATAATGCATAAATACTTAAATATTTGGCATTGGAGAGCTGAGGTGGGTTGGAATAAGCCATTTTGAATCAGATAATCATATTATCTATTATATCAACAATGGAAAAAAATGGATTGTATTCATACTCAAAAAGAGTATTTTCTTGAAGTAGAGTGTCGTGAGATATACTATCCATATGCATAGAAGGAAAACCTGTTAATACCATTATAATTTAAATATATGCATCAACCACTAAAGCCAAGGAGGAGAAAATGAAAGATTTATTCCAACTTTTCAATCTGAAATTGTTTTAATATGCAACCAAGATTCTCTAATAATAATTGGTGACTAGAATACAAACTATTCTCTAGTAATAAATGGTGACTGGAATAAAAAAGTTAGGAACAAGGAAGAAAGACCAATAGTTAGAAATAAGTGTTTGGTGACAAAAGTGAGGCTGGAAATAGAAAAACAGAAGTTTGTAATTGATTTAATTATTACAAAGAAACAAACAGTGACTATACACATAGACCTAACTTGATGAACTTTATAGAAATCAGACTAATTACATATATGGGAAAAATCATTGGAGAAGATCAATATCAGTCTATGAAAACCAGGCCAGGAGATAACTGTGCAACACACCATCAACTTCTCATGTGCAAGTTCAAGCTGAAGCTAAAAAAAAAATAATCAAAGCAAACATACTAAACCCAAATGATGACATTGAGGGTATTCCAAATGAATTTAAATACCGTCTCAAGAACTATTTTTATGCATTGTACACTGAAGATTAGATGAGTAATGGCAATGATATAAAAAATGCCATCCATAAAGAATGCCAAATGTCATTATAAAGACAAAGAATAAATAAAAGACCAAAATGGAAGTCAGAGGATACTTTAAATGTTGCCTAGAATGTCAAGAAGTCAAACAAAAGTAAAAAATCTGAAACTTAAAAAGTTCAACGGATGATTTCCAAAGGTCTCTTGTGAAGATAAAGCATAGTATTACAACAAACTGTGCAAAGATCTGGAATCATAAAATCAAAAAGATGAACTCATTCAGCATTTCTCAAGCTGAAAGAAATGAAGAGCAAATTCAAGCCTTAAATTGGCATATTTAAAGATGATGCTATAAGTAAAATCTTGAACGATCCAGGAAGCACAAAAGGAAGATGAAAGGGATACACATATTAATTGTACCAAAAAGAATTGACTAGCAGAGAACCATTTTATGAAGTACCATGTGATCAAGAACAAATGGTAATAAAGGAGAAGGGAATGGTTCCAAGCTGTTCTGAACGAACTAGCAAAAATAAGGTACCAGGAATTGATAGAGTACTACTTGAGATATTTAAAAAAAATACAGTCCTGGATTTACTCACCAGCTGTGCAAAGAATCTGGAAGACAACTATCTACTCTAGTGACTGGAAGAGATAAATATATTTATTCTCATTCTCAAAAAAGTTGATTCAACAGGATATCAAAATTATAAAAAGATCACTAATATCACATGCAAGCAAATATCTTATTTAACATTGTCCAATAATGACTGTTGTTATTGTTATTGTTGCTATGTGCCGTCGAGTCGCCTGCAACTCATAGCGACCCTATGTACAACAGCCCTAAACTCTGCTCTGCCCTGTGCCAATCGCACACTCTCTGACACTCCCATCCCAATTATCCCAGTCACTGAATCAATCCACCTCATAGAGGGCCTTCCTCTCCTGTGCCGTCCCTCCACCCTCCCAAGCATGATGTCCTCTCTAAGGACCGGTCGGTCTCTACTCACAACATGTCCAAAGTATGTTAGACAGAGGCTCAGAATCCTTGCCTCCAAGGAGCCACCCGGTTTAACCCTTTCCAGGACAAATCTGTTTGTTTTCCTAGCCGTCCATGGTATTCTCAATACTCTTCTCCAGCACCACAGCTCAAAGGCATCAATTCTCCTTCTATCCTCCTTGGTCATTGTCCAACTCTCTGATGCATAACAAGTGATTGCGAAGACCATGGCCTGTATCAAATGCACCTTAGTCTCCAGAGAGACACCATTGCTCTTCAGTACTTTGGAGAGGTCCCTAACAGCAGACTTTCCCATGGCAATGCACCTTTTAATTTCCTGGCTGCTGGTGCCAAGAGTGTTGACTATGGAGCCAATAATGACTAGAGTGGCATAATGACAGAAAACTGGCAGAATCAAGCAACTGGCTTTAGAGGAATTTGTAACACAATGGCTATGACTTCCAATGTCAGATATATCTTGAATTTTGACAGCTCATAGTACCGGCAGTGTCGCACTTTCCTTACCAGGAGGAAAGTGTCACAATTGGATTTAACTACACAAGACTTTCCTTAGTCAACAAGTAGTTGTGATTTTTGTTGTTGTTGTTAGGTGCCATCAAGTCTAGCACTACCCATAGAAACCCTATGAACAACAGATGTGAACCCCGCCCTATCATGTGCCATCCCCACTCTTCCTACCCCTTAGAGCCTATTACAACAGTCACCATTTCAATCACCCTGGTCAGAGCTCTTTTCCTTTGCCAACTGTCTACACTTACAAACATCATGTCCTTCTCCAACGAGTAGATCCTCCTAGCAACATGCCCAAAGTATGTGCAGAGAAAGCCTCATCATCTTTGCCTCCAAAGAGCACTCTGGCTGCACCCTCTCCAAAACATTTGTTTGACTTTTTTTTTTTTTTGGTAGTCCATGATATTCTATTCTCTTCTCCAACTCCACAGGTCAACAGCATCATTTCTTCTTCTGTTATCTTTTGTGTTATGCAGATGAAATAACCTTGCTTGCTTAAAGTGAGGAGAACTAAAAGCACTTGTTTAAGAAGATCAAAGACTACAACCTTCAATATGGATTGCACCTCGATGTCAAGATAGGGTAGGGTTCAGAGCTGGCGTAAGTAGGGTCTCTATGAGTCACAGGCGACTCAACAGCCCATACAGCAACACATAATCTGAGAACAGAAAAAACATCTTTAGTGGTTAACATAATGACCTGATTACAATCAAATTAACAGCAGAAATAAAAGAGTTAAATCTTTATCTACCACACTATGGGAAATGTTGGGGCTGCACAGCTATTTCAATCACAGTCCAAAGAATGTTCATTGCTTTCTTTTCTAGTTGAGGTAAACTGGTCTTCAGGTGATGTTGAACAATTAGACATATAAACATGATGCCGCATTGCAGATCTATACTTAATTCTGCAAAAAAGCTGTAAGGAGACAGTTTTGGTGTTAGAGTAATTCCCTCTTTATGTTTACACTTTTAACTTTATACTGTCAGTGGAAATAAGGTCTTAAAAGAAAAGGCATAACTGAGAAAAAATACTTTTACATTAAACAAGAAATTAATTGTATTACCTCTCACATGAACAACAACTTCAATCTCAACTTGCAATATGTTGTTGTTGTTGTTGTTGTTGTTGTTTGTTCTTAATGTTAGGTGTCATGGAGTCAAGTGTTATTTATTATGACCCTATAAATAGATCTGAACCTTATCCTATCCTGTATCATCCTCACACTTCCTGATGTACTAGAGCTCATTGAGACAATCATTGTGTCAGTCTACATTGTTGAGAGTCTTCCCCACCTTTGTCAACCCTCTTATCTTTCCTCTCAATACTAGTAGCATAAAGGCTGCTGCCTCCCAATAGTTCAGTTTCCTGGACTTCACCAGCTAGACTTTATTATCCCTCTTTTGTTATTGCTAGCGTAGAAGTCTGGAGCTGTGGCTGACATTGAAGGAGAGTAACAGCTTGCTCAGTTTGGACACTTTGACTTCTAATGGCTTAGCCTTTCTTGTTATTGCTCCCAAGGCTTCATAGTTGGGAGCTCTGTAGCGGTTGTTGTTGTTAGGTGATGGCGAGTGAAGTACAATCCATAGGCAATCTATGAACAGTAGACCTGAACTCTGTCCTATCCTATGCCATCTTCACACTTCCTGAAACACTAGAGAAAATTGCAGCAGTCACTGTGTCAGTCCACATGGTTGAGGGTCTTTCTTTCCTTCATCAACCTTCCTCCTTTCTGAGCATCATGTCCCTTTCCAAAAAATAGCCCTCTTAGTAACATGCCTGAAGTGTGTGAGATGAGACTTTGTCATCTTTATCTCAAAAGAACACTCTAGCTGTGCTTTCTCCAAGACATATTTATTTGATCTTTTGACAATCCATGGGGTATTTAGTACGTTTCTCCAAAACCACAGCTCAAAGACATTAATTCTTCGTCTGTCATCCTTATTCATTGTCCAGCTCTCAGATGCATAATAATTAATCAGAAAGACCATGATCTTAATAAAAAACACCTTAGTCCTCAAACTGACATTATTAATCCTCAATTATTTGGAAAGTTCCCTACCTACAGACTTTCTCAGTGCAATGTATTTCCTGACTGCTGATAACAAGGTGTTGATTGTAGGTATAAGTATGATGAGGTTGTTGAAAATTCTAATCTTTTCTCAATCTATCATGATTTTGCCTATTAATCCAGTGGTCAGAATTTTTTTTCTTGACCTTCAGATACTATTCATCTTGAAAGCTATATTCCTTGAACATCTACAACAAGCACTTCAAGTCTTCGTCATTTTCAATAAGCAAGGTTTGTCATCTGCATAACATAAGTGTGAGTCTCCAATCTTGATTCCACATTCTTCTTCATTGAGTTCAGATACTTGAATCATTTTCTTATTATATAGGTTGAGTAGATATGGAGAGAAAAGAAATCCCTGATGCATTCCCTCCTTAATTTTAAAATATATAGTGTTCCCTACTCTGTTTGTACAACAGCCTCTGTGTAGGTTGAGCAAAATTAACTGTTCTGGGATTCCCATTATTCTCAATGTTAGTCATGACTTGTTACATACAACATAACAGTAGTAATTCTCAATATTGTTGTTGAATCTTGGAGTTGTTGTGAATTAAGCCGATCCTCCCACCAAGGAACGTTACAAACAACATGTTTTAGTTTAGACTTCTTAAAGAAAGGCATACTAACTCTTTAGATCCCGCCAAGTTAAGCAACGTGGCCTCTTATCAAGGTCACATCTACAATGTTAATAATGTATGCACATACACAAGCAAGCATGCAAGCGAGATAATAAGATAGTTTATTTGCAGTGTCAATGAAAAAGAAAATAAATGAGTGTGTCAGTACCCAGAGGAACACAAGCTGCAAGAGAATATTGGGAGAAAAATTTTGAATCTTAGGCTGGAACTCCAGAGGAGGAACAAACATGTTCTAGGGGTCAAAGATGAGGTGACAGTGTGAGGCAGCGCACCAACATGGCTTTCAGCTCTTGTCTCATTCACAAAAACCCCCTTATTAATAAATACAGACACACAGAGCCGGTCACAGGCACCGCCTCTTGAGAGGTGAGTAGTTCTCTGTTGTACTGTCTTTTAGTCTGGACTTTTTCTCTTTTCATTCCATGTAGTTCCGATGACTGTTCTATCCCTATCACTTGAGGTCACCAGATGTTGCATCTATGTCAAGTCAGGGTCACCACCATGTTTTTCACTCAGAATGAGCTACTCAAGACTTACTTTAGTCAATAGGTAAAGGGAGAGGAACTCATGGTTGAGTGTCCTCGTCATCTGACATCCTCAGAGCCTTTATTGAGAAGCTTTTCACTACCTAAGCAGTAAAATAAGTTAATAAGACTCAAAGATATCTTTTTTCTTTCTTTTTTATCTTTCTTTTCTCATTTGCTGACCTTCCCTATTTCCAAAACTTTGTCTTTATCAAAAGACAGCTTCAGTGTGGGAATTAAGGTTATTCTGTCCTAGGCAGGGGTTTGGTTTTGTCTTTAACCTAGACATATCCTGTCTTGGTCAATTTAATCCCTACAAGAATATTGTACCAGAGAGTACTATTTGTGTTTTATTGACTATCCTAAGACATTTAATGTGTGCATCGCAAGAAATTGCGGCCAACAGTGAGAAGATTAGGAGTCCCAGAACACCTGGTTGTGCTCATGTGAAACTGTGACCCAGACCAGGAAGCTATTGTCTGAACAAAGCAAGGAAATAAAGGATGGTTAAAAATCAGAAAGGGAAAAAGAATCAGAAAGGAGTGTCTATGGGATGTATCCTTACTCCTTTACTTTTCAGCACATATACTGTACAGGTCATTCAAGACTCTGGACTTTATGAAGAAAAATCTGGCAACATGTTTGGAGGAAGACTCTTCAACAACCTGTGTTATTCCGATGAGAAGTTTACTCATCAAAACTGAGGAGAACTTGAAGCATTTGCTGCAGAAGGTCAAGGCCTGTAATATAAAATATGGATTGCTTTTCAACAGCAAGTTCTCACCACCAGGCCAATAGGCAACATCATGATAGATGGAGAAGAGATTCAATTTGTTAACAATTTATTCTTCCTTGGATTCACAGTCAACAACTTTGACATCAGCAGTCAGGAAATAAAAATATGAGGTACACTGGGGAAATCTGCTGTTGTTGTTGTTGTTATGTGCCGTCGAGTCGCCTGCGACTCATAGCGACCCTATGTACAACAGCCTTAAATTCTGCTCTGTCCTGTGCCAATCACACTGTCTCCGACACTCCCATCCCAATTATCCCAGTCACTGAATCAATCCACCTCATAGAGGGCCTTCCTCTCCTGTGCCGTCGCTCCACCCTCCCAAGCATGATGTCCCTCTCTAAGAACCGGTCTCTCCTCACAACATGTCCAAAATATGTTAGACGGAGCCTCAGAATCCTTGGCTCCAAGGAGCCACCCAGTTTAACCCTTTCCAGGACAAATCTGTTTGTTTTCCTAGCAGTCCATGGTATTCTCAATACTCTTCTTCAGCACCACAGCTCAAAGGCATCAATTCTCCTTCTATCCTCCTTGGTCATTGTCCAACTCTCTGATGCATAACAAGTGATTGCGAAGACCATGGCCTGTATCAAATGCACCTTAGTCTCCAGAGAGACACCATTGCTCTTCAGTACTTTGGAGAGGTCCCTAACAGCAGACTTTCCCATGGCAATGCGTCTTTTAATTTCCTAGCTGCTGGTGCCAAGACTGTTGACTATGGAGCCAAGCAAACTAAAGCTGTGTACAATCTCAATCTCTTCACCATCCATCCTGATGCTGCCAATTGGTCCAGTGGTGAGAATCTTTGTCTTCTTGACATTGAGCCTCAATCCATATTGTAGGCTGCAGTCCTTGACGCTCTGCAGTAGGCGCTTCAGGTCTTCTTCAGTTTCAGCAAGCAGGGTTATGTCATCTGCATAATGCAGATTGTTGATAAATCATCCACCAATCTTGACCCCACATTTCTCCTCATAGAGCCCAGCTTCCCGGATAATCTGTTCTGCATATAGGTTGAAAAGGTATGGAGATAGGATGCATCCCTGACGTACGCCCTTCCCAATTTTGAACCATGCAGTGTTCCCTTGCTCTGTTCTGATGACTGCCTCCTGGTCCAAGTATAAGTTTCGCATTAGAACGATCAAGTGTTCTGGGATTCCCATTCTTCTCAGAGTCAACCATAGTTTGTTATTATCTACACAGGAAAATCTGTACTAAAGAGAAATTATGTCAGTCAAGAGACTAAGGTGCATATATTTTGGCCAAGGTCTTTTCAATTGCTTACTACACATCTAAGAGTTGGACAATGACTAAGGATGATAGAAAAATAATTGACGTATTTTATTTGTAGTACTGGAGAAGAGTATTGAATATATCATTAATTGCTAATAGAACAAACAGGTCTATTTCGGAGAGGGTAAAACAAGAATGTTTCTTGGTGGCAAAGGTTTTGATGCTATATCTCACATACTTTGGGTATATTACAAGGTGGGATCAGTCCTTGAAAAAGGACACCAAGCTTGGAAAAGTGGATGGTCAGTGCAGTAGAAGAATACCCTGCATGAAATGGATTGACACAGTTACTGTGTCAATTGGGTGAGGAGAGTAAAAGAAGGAGAGACTGGCTCAGAATTAGGCAAGGTTCAGAGCTATTGTTCATATGGTCACTATGACTTGAGGACACCAAAGTACAACAAAGATATCAGAGAGCATGAGGATGATACAAATTAGGATAAGTTACAGAATTTTTGTTCATAGTGTTTCTAGGAATCATAACAGTCTCAATGGTACCTTCCAGCAATATATAGTTAATACCCTTTCAAACACATCTATTTGTACAAGTGAAAAGTAGTTTAATAGAAATAGGGTGATTAGATAGTATTAGGATTTTAATTTTAAAAGATATTTTAAAAATGTTTTTATGGTTTCTACATTCACTAAAATGTGACCCTGATGAGAATGTTATTAAAACAAGAGACGAATGAAAGTTTTGACCATCTTGGCTTTCAACCACAGCAATATAGTACCATTTCATTAGGCTTTAATAACATCCACTGTATATATAAAATTTAAAAAAATATATAAATTAAAAATCTACCTTGTAATAAAAGAGTAATAATTAAGATTTGAAACTCATCTAATTTCAGTTAAGTCAGAACCAATTTATAGATGATCCTCCCACTCATAAGGGCATTCTATTCTGACATAGAAGGTATAACTAATAATTATTTTGTCCTGTTAATGAAATTTGGGCTATGATTATGGTAAAATTGATTTAAAATATAATATTTATTTATACGGCTAATTTGAAAAGTAGGACGTTCTGGAGACTTGGTGAAATAAACTTGTGCTGCCAAGTCAAAGGCACAGCAATCAAATCCATCAGCTGCTTCAGGTGAGAAAGATAGACAATCTTCTCCTTCGTGATTAGCTCTGAGTCAATTTTAACTCAGTGGAACACAACAACAGTTTGAATAGTTGCTATTGTTGTTAGGCGCCATTGAGTTGTAGATGACTCATAGCGACCCTATGATCGAAGGACTGAGAAGGACTGAGTACTGTTCTTACATAGTTTCCAGAGACAAGCCATTTTGGAAGTGGACGCCGCTCCTGCTTCCAGGCTTGTTTTAGTCAGGAAGTTCCAGCAAACACTATCCACCATGGGTAATCATTACCACGTTTGGCACATCAGTGTCACAGTGTTCAGCATCACAGCAACCAAGAAGTTTGAATAGCAAGATAATAATTAAAATATATTGTGAATTTAGAATGCAAAAGAAAAACCTCAAAAATGTCTATACTGCTTTGTGATTTCATACTGATACTTTTTCTTCCTTTGGGAAACTATGTAATTAGAAAACAAGTGCAATCAGTCATAATCATTACTAAAATAATCTATGTAGAATGTTTTTCAAGCAACAATCAGACTACATTACCAGTATAGTACTATATTAGTTAGCTCTTGATTTACACAATACAGCATTTGTTTATTACATGGTTATAATATAATCTAATGCAATGTGTGTGTGTGTGTGTGTGTGTGTGTGTTTCTATACTGTCTAGTCGGAACTGACCCATAGCTGAACCTATGGTGGGTTTTCAGAGTCATTAACTAGCAAAGGAGGAGATTGTCTATCCTTCTCCCGCGGTGCAGCTGGTGGATTTGAGCTGTATGCCTTCAGGATTGTAGCACAGCTTCTTACCATAATTTAATGCAATAGTTATATATTAATTAAATGCATTACATATAAAATATTAATAAATAGTTACTAAGATTATGCTTCTTAATTATATACTGGTATATTATATAGGTACACATATATGTTGACTTCATACCTATGCTTGAGTTCATAAATTTTGCTTGAAATTACCACTCTTCTTTGAAGACTTTTGAAATAATAAATTATCTTCCTTTTGAAATGATCACAATAATTGGTTTAATACTAAACTGTCCCTCCTATAAGTGATGTTTATCTAAATACTTTCTCTGATAAAAATAAAAATCAACTTTTCCACATGTCTGGTAATAAGAAGACATAATTCAAGGCTGGCAACTGACTAAACTGAGGTGAATACATTAACACTGGGCCCAAAGGTGGTCTGGATTAAATTGGTTCATCTAAGAGGGATAATTGTAATTAGTTCAGCTAATGAGATTAATTCCCTCCTTAATTAGAAAGAAAGATACATTGCTTGTTAAAAATAAATCAATGAAAGAGTAAACTTGTTTGAAGAATCAGAGTTAAAATGAAAGAAGACAAAAAAATAAGCAAGTTCTTTGATAACAATACTTATATAGTGAATGATGTTACATTTTCAGACAGTTATACATTTTTATAGATTATCTTACAATATTCACTTCCACCCCCTCTTATATAAATTGACAGAGAAGTCGCAATTAACATTATTCTTGTTGTTAGTCACCTTTCAGTCTGTAGAAAACACACAGCAACAAATGAAACACTGTTCAGTTCTACCCCGTCCTTATATTTTCGGTTGTGCTTGGGCTCCTTGTTGTAGTCACTATCCATTCATCTCAGGGAGGGTCTACCCCTTTTCCATCACTTTCTACTTTCCGAAGTATGATGTATTGATCCAACAATTGTTCCGGCAACTGTCCAGCAATGTTCCCGATAACAAGGCCAGTTTATGCGACACAAACGTAAAAATGCTTCCAGGAAGCACTCTTGTTGCACTTTGACCAAGACGAAGTTGTCTGTTCTTTTGGTTGTCCAGTGTATATTCAATATTCTTCACCAATGACACAATTTAAAAATGCCATGTTTCCTTTGTTTAGTCTTATTTATTGTCCTACTTTCACATGGATATGAAGTAATTTAAAACATTCTGGCTTGGGTTTGTCACATTTTAATAGTCAAAGTGATATGTTGGCTCGTTAGCACTTTCAAGAGATCTTTGGCAGCAAAATTTCCCAATGCAATACATTATTTTGACAGCTATTTCAACGACATTGATCATGGACCTAAGTAAAATTAAATCCCTGACGACTCTAATATTTTGTGCATTTATTATCATATTGTTTATTGGTGTAATTTTGAGAATTTTTTGTTTTGTTTATGTTGAGGATTAAGTACTATCTATATAAAGACTATATAGTCTTTAACAACGGTTGCAACAATTAAAGTGTGGTACTAGGCCAGGGTATATGACACAATGAATAATAAATTCTCATCTCTAGGTTTATGGCTAATTGTAGTTCAAATTATTGAGTTGTTTGTATATATTATTCAGGTATTTATTTTCATCTAAGTCCAAAGCATAACCTATTAAAATGAAAATGCAAACTTTGTCATTGCGTCTAGTAAACCATAAGGAATGTTGTTGTTTGCTATCATTGTGCTGACTCATTCTCTTGGTGACCTCATGTTGAACAATTATCAAAATATATAAAGTTTTATTTATTTATTTCTTCCTCCCTTTATGTGGCCTTAGAACGATCCTAGGCGGCTTTGGGGACTCGACATTTACTTGAGATGTGGGCGGAGGGTTTCGAGGTCCCTTGGTATCTCTCTTCTCTGCCTGTCGGGATTTCAAAGAAGGGTGACCCAACAGAGTGTGGAACCTACGGAACAATATCATTAATTTTACATGCAAGCAATATTCTACTTAAGATTATAAAAAAATGACTGGAACAACACATCAGCAGAGAACTGCCAGAAGTTCAGGCTGGGCTTAGAAGGGGTCGTGGTACTAGGGATATTTTAGCTAATATTATATGGATCTTGGCTGAAAGCAGGGAGTACCAGAGGAATGTATATCTGTGTTTCATTGACTATGAAAAGGTATTTGACTGTGTGGATCATAACAAAGTGTGGCTGACTGAGAAGAATGGGAATCACAGAACACTTGATTGTGCTTGTATGAAACCTAAACTTGGACCAGGAGGCAGTCGTCAGAACAGAGCAAGCAAACACTGCATGGTTCAAAATTGGGAAAGGTGTACATCAGGGATGTGTCCTGTCTCCATACCTTTTCAACCTATATGTAGAACAGATTGTCCAGGAGTCTGGGCTCTATGAGGAGGAATGTGGGGTCAAAATTGGTGGAAGATCTATCAACAATCTGCCTTATGCAGATAACACAACCCTGCTCGCCGAAACTGAGGAGGACCTGAAGCACACCAATTGGTAGCCATCAGGACGGATGGTGAAGAGATTGAGATTGTTCACAGCTTTAGTTTACTTGGCTCCACAGTCAACACTCTTGGCACCAGTAGCCAGGAAATTAAAAAGGCACATTGCCGTGGGAAAGTCTTCTGTTAGGGACCTCTCCAAAGTACCGAAGAGTAATGGTGTCTCTCCGGAGAATAAGGTGCATCTGAGACAGGCCATGATCTTTGCTATCACTTGTTATGCATCAGAGAGTTGGACAATAACTAAAGAGGATAGAAGAATTGATGCCTTTGAGCTGTGGTGCTGGAGAAGAGTATCGAGAATACCATGGACTGCTAGGAAA
>NW_006399909.1:933682-939625 GCF_000299155.1 Elephantulus edwardii
ATTGGATAATGTTTTGTTGTTAACTGCATTATTGTTTTAACTGGCTTTTTTTTTTTTTACTGAATTCACATGACCTTTCTTAGTTAACTGAGAAACTCCATTGAAAGTGACTCAACATGGCAAATTCTGATGATATTTGAAATGATGATAACATAATCAAGCATAATTGAAACATATATATCATCATAGAGTGAGAAAATTACAAACTAGTGATGGACTAAAGTAATAGGAAGTATCAATACTCTGTTTAATGACTTCTTGACATTTGAAGGAATTCACTGTGTGAAAGCAGGACAATGAATAAGGAAGACCAAAGAAGAATGAATCTTTTTGAAGTATTTCAACTGGCTATGAGTACTGAATATACCATGCATTGCCAAAAGAGCAGATAAATTTTTCTTGAAGGACTCACAACTAGAGTTCTTAAAAACAAGTATGGTGAAACTACATCTCACTTCTTTGGACATACTTTCCATAACCAGTTCATGGACAGAGACATTATGATGGGAAAGATAGAGGGTCTATGCAAGAGAGGAATACTCTAAACAACATGGATTGATGTAGTGACAACTACTACAATGGACTTGAACATGATAGAATTATGAGGATAGTGCAGGTTAGAGCAAAATTAGATCTATGGTTCATAAGGTTCCGATGGTCTTAGTTGACTCAAAGCATCTAAGAGATTTATAACAAAGAGATTTATTATGAAAAGAGGGAACATTGAACAAAAACTTGTCTACCTAAAAGACATGTAAATTCAATGTCATATGTAAGATTAACGGTATCCTTTATCTCTGGACACATCTGATCACCTGGCTTTATTATCTATCCTCTAGGGTTTTTCGGGGGAGTTTGAAGTTGTGAGGAGAGTGTCATCATTATTACCAATGCCTAACTTTGTAATAGTGACTTATGCAAGATGAGTTTCTATGGACTGAAATGAAGACCAAGGTAAACTTCTCCCACAAAACAAATAAAGCATTTCTTAGACATTTTCACTGGGCAAGCAAGTCTGGAATGTCAGAAGCCTTTTAGCTGTTTCTAGAAACAGTTCTAATTATTCTATTTACATTTTCTACAACAATCTCAAGATGATACAGGACAATAATTTTATGTCATTCAAAAACATGCCAACTTCATTCTATGGACAAATATGAATTAAAGTGTATTATATGTTTCCATAGACATATGGCCATACACATGAGAAAAGCACACTAATTTATGTTGGCACAATATTGCCTAGTACTAGATTAAGTCCTCCAGATGGACTTGTATATTATTAGTGTGGATTTGTTGGTACTGAAATGACACAGTCACAGGATATTTGTTGTGAGATATTGATAGTAACAATCAGTTTTATAATTGTGTCTTCTGTCTACGATGGTGTAATACTAAAATTATGATAAAAATACATGTAGTTCATTCATGGTAATAGAAATTTTGTAGTTTTTATGAAATATTTCAAATATTATCGTTTTCTATAACTGGTAGTGGTTATCTAAAACCTTTTGAAGATAACTGCCATTTCAAATCTAGCTTAGAAAAGTGCAATTCCCAGTAATTATAATGTGGTGATCTTAAAATTGTTGGTCAGAGGAATATCTTGTAACCAGTTCTTGTGCTTTTGAGGTCAATACCTTAAATCAATTGTTTGCTTTTCCAGGGCACCAACCCCTGGAAGGTCAGTCATGAAGGGTAAATGAAAGAGAAGAAAGACTTATTTCCAATGCAAAGATGATGAGGATGGCACAGGATACGATAGGGTTCAGAACCACTGTTCCTAGAGTTGCCATGAGTCATACTCACCTCAGTGGTACCTAATAACAAGTACAAACCACGATATAAATGAGCAAAATTGAGTACAGTGACTTGAACCACCTTGATAATTAGCTGAAATCATTGAGTCACGGAAGTGATATGCTCATATGTGCTCATATCCTTTTGTCACAAAGGCACTGAATGGACAATACAAAAAATGGTCAGTTTTAGGAAAATAGGCATTATTTCTCTTCTTTCCATATTCACTGCTCAGATCTAGTCTATCTCAAAAGGTCTCTACTAACTCCCCAAAGAGAATAGCATATTGTTAACTTTTGAAATAAATTACTAATTGAGTTTTGGAATAATTCAATAAAAATAAAATTAGTTTCAAATTAATTAAGTTTTTTCAAGAACTATCTCCAGGAATTTGGGAACGAGTAGGGTGAAGATAGTTTTTAAAACCCCATAACTTCTTAGCTTCTTTGATGTCAGAGTATAGCAAAAATTAATGTAATTGGTAAACTTAGAAACTGAGTGAATATAATCATAGAAACTGTGAAGATGAGCAGAGGGTTTTTATAAAAAAACACAGCCTTTTCAAGAGAAACAACTTTTATGGAACACGTGTTGTTATGTTGTTATGTGCCATTGAGTCGCTTGTGACTCATAACAACCCTATGTACAAGAGCTCTATACGCTCTTCTATCCTGTGCCAACCTAGCCATCTCAAACGCACTTATTCCCCTCTCCAGTCACAGAATCGATCCATCTCATCAAAGGTCTTCCTCTCCTTCGCCGTCCCTCCACTCTGCCAAACATGATGTCCCTTTCCAAGGACCAATCCCTCCTCGCAATATGCCCAAAGTATGTCAGATGACGCTTCAGAATCCTTGACTCCAGGGAACACTCTGGCTTCACCCTCTCCAGAACAAACCTGTTTCTTCTCCTAGCAGTCCATGTTATATTCAACACTCTTCTCCAGCACCACAGCTCAAAGGTATCAATTCTCTTTCTATCATCCCTATTCACTGTCCAACACTCTCATGCATAGCACATAATTGCGAAGACTATAGCCTGGATCAGGCGTACCTTAGTCTCCAGTCTGACATCGTTGCTCTTCAGTACTCTTGAGAGATCCCTCACAGCCAACTTTCCCAGTGCAATTCGTCTCTTGATTTCCTGGCTGCTGTTACCAAGAGTGTTGACTGTGGAGCCAAGTAAATTAAAACTGTTAACTATCTCAATATCTTCACCATCTATACTGATGCTGCCAGTTGACCCAGTGGTTAGAATCTTTGTTTTCTTGATGTTGCGCTTCAGTCCTTATAGGAGGCTGTAGTCCTTGATCTTCTGCAGCAAGCGCTTCAGGTCCTCCTCAGTTTCGGCAAGCAGGGTTGTGTCATGTAGGTTGTTGATGATTATTCCACCAGTCCTGATGCCACATTCGTCTTCATATAGCCCAGCGTCTCTCGGATGATCTTCATACAGACTGAAAAGGTATGGAGACAGAATGAGAGAGGATGCAATTTACTGAAAGAGATGAAAATTACATTTCTTTTCATTTTGGAAATATTCTTAGACAGCATTAATACTTACAAGTTTTTATTTTGAATTTAAGAAAAAAAATTCACCTCAATTTTTTCGGTTGGGTTTTTTATTTTATTTTCTCTCATTATGGTCCCAGGAATTAGTGAAATATTATTTGACGTGCTTTGACTAACAAATTCAGTCCTGGATGTACTGACTTTGACATATTTATCCCCATTTCCAAAAAAGAGGATAAAAAATGTGGAAATTATCAAATAATATCACTAATATCTCATAGAAGCAAAGTACTATTGAAGATAATTCAAAACCAGCTGAAATTGTACAATGACAGGGAACTAACAGGCATGTAAGCTGGTTTTGTAAGAGGTTATTTCAGAGATTTTGCAGAGATATCATTGTTAATGTCAGATTAATATTTGATGAAAGCAGAGAATACCAGAAATATGAAATACTATTTGTTTTATTGATAACGTAACACATTCTACAGTTTAGATCATAACAAATTATGACTAATATTGAGAAAAATGGGAATCCTAAAGCATTTTATTGTGCTAATACAGAATCTATACCTAATTTAAAAAGCTACTGTCTGAATGGAAGTTGAAGAAGCTCTGCATGGTTTAAAATCAGGAAGGGTGTATGTCGGGGCTGTGTTCTTTTCCCATACCCATTAAAACTTCAAGCTGAGTAAATAATTCACACAGCTAGACTCTATAAAGAAGAATGTGGCATCAAGATTAAAGGAAGACTCATCAAATACCTGCGTTATGTAGATGATACAACTTTGTTTCCTGAAAGTCAAGAGTATATAAAATATTTGCTGCAGAAGATAAAAGATTACACCTTTTGTTATGGAATATATTTTAACATCAAGAAAACAAAGGTCTTCCCTAAAGGATCATCAGTAAACATTATGATAGATAGAGAAAGGGCAGAAGCTGTCAACAATTTAATATTATCTGGATCAACGATCAATACCCCTGGCCCTAGCCATCAGGAAATCAGGAGGTATGCTGCAATAGGAAAGTTTGCTGTCAGAGATCTTTCCAGAATGCTAAAGTGAAATGATGTCAATTTGAAGACTAACAAATTCTTAATTCAGGTCATGATCTTCTCAATTACCTGTTATGCATCAAAGAGCAGGACAACGAATAAGAATGACAGAAGAATTGGTGCTTTTGAGTTGTGATGTTGGAGAAAAAGGCTGAGTATCTCATGGACTGCCAAAGGAACCAATAAATATGTCTTGGAAAAAGTGCAGCCAGAGTGCTCCTTGGAAACAAAGATGGCAAAGCTTGGTATTTTCCAATTTGGACGTGTAGTGAGTCTAGGATATTCCTTGGGAAGGGACATCATGCTTGGAAAAGTGGAGGATTGGTGAAGGAAAGGAAGAGCTCCAATCGAATGAATTGATATGGTGACTTCAGTAATAGGTTCGAGCGTGTCAGAAATGATGGTGGTGGTACACGATACGGCAGAATACAGGCCAATTGTTCATAGGGTTGCTATGAGTTGTATTCGATGTGATGGGACCTAACAACAACATTATGTAAATGCAGCTTCTTACTGCTTGGCCACCAGAACTCCCTATAGGGCAGCATAATTAAGAAATTGTTTTGTTGTTGTCTTATATGCTGCGGAGTTAACCAGCACTCATAGTGATCCTACTAAAAATACCTCTGAACCCGACCCTCTCTTGAGCCATTCTCAGTGTGCCCTACAGACATATCCTTTCACACTGCCACAATCACTGTGTTAACCCGTCTCTTCCAGAGTCTTCATTTTCTATACTCTCTACCCTCCTAAGCATGATGTCCTTTTCTAAGAACTGGTCCCTCCTGGCAGCATGCCCAAAATATGAGAAAATTGTGGTTCTTTGGGTTTTTAGTAGCTGGAAACTATCTATGTCAGTTTATCTTATTCTGAGACAATTTTGGTTTCTTTTGCTCCACAATCTGACTTTCATTTGGACCTGAGGAAATGATACACTGGAAATAAAGTGATGTCAGTATAAAAAGAAAAAAAAATGAAAGTTTTAATGCATGTTTGTACTTAATTTGCAATTGTAAGGGTTAATTAATTTATAGGGAACTAACTAGGCAAGATTTTGTCAAGAACTACAGGGCTAAAAGCATGTGACATCCACAGGGTCTCCAAAAATAGTTGTTTGGAAACATCATTAATATACTTAAGTAACATTTCACTGTTTTACTAGACATGCATATATCAAAAGCATGTGATTTAAATCATGATTCTTGGATTTCTGAACATTGGAGCTATTGATATTTTGTATAGGATCATTCTTCACTGTTGGGGAATTTTCTGGGAATTTTGTGATGTTTAGTTGTATCCCTGACTCCTGCCCACTAGGTGCTAATAAATTCATTTCGCACTGCTGTGATAGAGACAATCTGACAATTTGTAGCAGAGATTAATCTGGTTTTAAACATTGGCAAACAAAATTTATTTGCTAAAGAATCCACCCCTCAAAAACAAAACAAAACAAACCAAAATCAATCTCTGAATCTATGAAAATGAATAAATGAGACCTTAAGAAGTGTCATTGTCCTGACTTCAAACTACTGTAGTTGTTATTGTTGTCATGTGCCGTCGAGTCGTTCGCGACTCATA
>NW_006399909.1:943855-950724 GCF_000299155.1 Elephantulus edwardii
AATCTTTATCTTCTTGACATTGAGCCTCAATCCATATTGGAGGCTGCAGTCCTTGACCCTCTGCAGCAAGCGCTTTAGGTCCTCCTCAGTTTCAGCAAGCAGGGTTGTTCATAGATCATCCACCAAACTTGACCCCACATTTCTCCTCATAGAGTCCAGCCTCCCAGATAATCTGTTCTGCATACAGGTTGAAAAGTAAACCAGTACGAAATAAAAAAAAAATTAAATATGAAAAAGAAAAAAAAATCAAAAGACATTTTGCATTAAAGAAATATGCTTTCAAAGATATCTTAAAAATGCTAAAGATCAAGTGATGTCAGTCTAAAGACTAAAGTGTACCTTATTCATGGCTTGGCATTTTAAATATCTTCATATTCATTTGGAGGTTTGACAATGATAAAAACCTATGGACAAAGAATCAATGACTTTGAATTAAGTGTTGGTGGAATGTACTGAATATCACATCAACTGCTAAATCAAAAAGCAAATATATCTTGTAGAAAGTAACTTCCATGCTGTTCTTTAGAAGCCAAGATGATGTAACTTCTCACATACGTTGGTATTGCTATTATGAGAGGCCAGATTTTAGAAAAAGGTGTCAAGCTGAGAGAGTTGTAGAGTCTGAGTAAGAGAAAAATATCCTCATCAATACACATTGAAATAGTGACTATAACAATGGGTTCAAGCATAACACAGCTTCTAATGATGTTGCAGGATAGAGCAAGGTTCCAGTCTGTTCATAGGGTGGTTCTGAGCCATCATCAGATTGATGAAATATAACGATAATAAATACTTTACCAAGTGTGATGCATTTTCCTAGGCTCCTTCTTTTAACATGCACATACTAAGTGTGGCAAAATTGCAATCTTCATCTAAAAAGCAAAATAAATGGCAATAATTGCATGGAATACAATGTGAATGAACAATGTGAAACAAAATGTATATGAACTTTGTAAGAGTACTAATAAAATATCTAAAAAGGATTGGTTTTAACTCTGTTATATTTTATATTAATGAACGTAAAAAACAGCACTTTCACATCCACATTTTTTTCCATCAAGATTATGCTACTATTAGTCAAGTAAAAGAAAACAAAATTATTATTAGTTTCATGTTTTTTTGTTGTTGGCCTAATGGGGAAGATTTCTATTTTCTTGGTGTTTTGATGTAGTTCATATTGAAGACTAAATTGACCTTTGAAAAAGACTTCAACTTTCTTCAATAAATGCTCTAAAGTCCTTTTCACTTTTAGAAACTTACTTGTGTCATCTGCATTATGTAGATTGTTGAAGAATCTTCTTCTAATCCTGATGTCACATTTTCATTCATGTAATCCAGGTTCTCCAGTGACTTGCTTAATATACAGCTTAAGCAGTATGCAGAAAGGATAATAATCTGCCATATATGTTCTTTGAATTTGCAACATGCATTGCCCCCTTTCCTGATTGAATGACAGACTCTTGGTCTAAGCACAGTAAAGTGTCCCATGATTCCTATTCTTCTCAATGTTGTTGTTCTTGTTAAGTGCCGTCAAGTCATAGGTGACTCATAGCGAACCTATGAATGAAAGTCCTCGATATTTGACACAATTTATTGTTCTCACCAGTGTCAAATATATTTTATATGGGCAACAAAACACAAGCAAATATCTTTCTAGTGTTCTTTACTTTCAGCCATGTGGTGTTGGCCTAAAAGTTGACTTTTTAAGTCATTACAATTAGCTCTCTCTCATCTCCAGCTGCAGTTTAAATATGGAATGAAGCTCAACATTAAGAAAACAAAGATAATCACCACTTGGCCGATTGGCAGCATCATGGTAGAAGGTGAAGAGATTGAGATTATGAACATATTTTGTTTTCTTGGCTATACAATCACCATTCTTGGTACTAGTAGTTAGGAAATAAAATTCTGCTGTCAGAGACCTCTCCAAAGTGCTGCAGAGCAACAATGTCAGTCTGGAGACTAAGGTAGGCCTGATCAAGGCCATGATATTTGCAATTGGAAAGCTGGACAATGACTAGGGAGGATATATTGATGACTTTGAGTTGTTGTGGAGAAGAGAACTGAATATATCATGGACTGCTAGGAGAACAAACAAGTGTCATGCAGAGGGTGAAACCAGGCTGCTTTTTGGTGGCAAGGATTCTGAAGCTTCATCTGACATACTTTGGACATGTTGCAAGGTAGGACCAGTCCTTGGAGAGGGACTTCATGCCTGAGAGTGTGGAGGGACAGCACAAGAGAGGAAGACACAGTGAGATGTATTGATTTAGTGACTGGGGTAATGAGGGAAAATGTTGGAGACAGTAAGATAGGCACCAAATAGAGCAGATTTTATGGCTGTTGTACATGAGGTTTCTGAGTCGCAGAAGGCTCAATGACACATAATAACAACAAAAGCAATGTCTCCAGCTACCTTAATTACAGATACATAACCTTGCAAATCAGCATTGTCTTCCATAAACAGCTGTGGGACCAGAATAAGATAGAGTACATCCCACACTCAACAGCAAGACTAGCAAGACCTTGGTAGTGATGGAGAGACTGTGGCATTGCTGTGAAGAAACTGTGGAGAAACTGTAACTTGAGTCTTCTTGCATTTGTGCTGGCCGTGGTTAAAGGATTGCTTATTCTTGCCAAAAGGAAAGACTGACTTATAACTACTCTGGGCAAAACTTGCTAGATGATTTGAATTTGAATGCTGAACAGAATCTGGAGCCTAGACTTATTGAGGAATTGTGCCTTTGAACTATTGAGTTGGACTTGTTTTTTTAAGATATTCTTTGCCTCCCTCAGTTACTTCAATTAAAACAAACAAACAAACAAACAAATCCCCAACCCTAACTGATAAACACCTCATTCTCTGTTCTAGAAATGTGAGTTTTTGTGTTAGCAATGAATAAGCAAATCTCTTGATGTTGTTGTGGCTGTAAAGGCACCATAGGGTGGGGCTATTGTTGTTGTTGTTATGTGTCATTTAATAACTTGTGAGTCATATTGACCCTATGTACAATAACACTGAATCCTGCTATATCTTGACCAATTTCACTCTCTCTGACACATCCACCTCAATTAAGTCCATCTGTCTTATCAAGGGTCTTCCTCTCTTATGCTGTACCTCCGCCCTTCCAAACAAGATGTCCTTCTCCAAGGACTGGTCACTCCTGGCAACATGCCCAGAGTATGTCATACGGAACTTCCTTTCCTCTAAGGAGCAACCTCTCCAGGACTAACCTGTTTTTTCTCTTAACAGTAGTTAGTATATTCAATCCTCTTCTTCAGTGCCACAACTTCAAGACATTGTTTCTTCTCTCACCTCTACCCATTATCAACCTCTCTGAAATATACTAAATAATTGTGAAGACTGTGGCCTACATCAGGCACACCTTAGTTTCTATACTGAAATCATTGCTCTCCAGGACTCTGGAGAGAACCCTGACCTATTTTCCCAATGTAATTAATCTTTTAATTTCCTGGCTAGTGGTACTGAGAGTGTTTCTTGTGGAGTCAAGCAAGCTGAAGTGCTTAATAATCTCTTCACTGTCTACCAGGATACTGCCAATTGGAACAGTGGTGATAATCTTTATTTTCTTGATGTTGAGCTTCAATCCATATTGAATGTTGTAGTCTGTGACCTTCTGTAGTAAATGCCTCAAGTGCTCCTCAGTTTTAGCAAGCAAGGTTGTGTCTTCTGCATAAAACAGATTATTGATGAATATTTTCCCAATCCTGATGACACATTCCTCCTAACAGAGCTCATCTACCTGGATGATCTGTTCTGCATATAGATTGAAAAGATATAAAGATAGGATGCATCCAACTGTACACCTTTCCTGATTTTGAAACATGCACTCCTTCCTTGCTTTGTTCTGATGAGTATATCCTGGTCCACGTGCAGATTTTGCATAATCACCATCAAGTGTTCTGGGATTCTCATTCCTCTCAGAGTTGGCCACAATTTGTTGTGATTAACACAGATAAATGCCTTTGAATAGTCAATGAAACACAGAGAGACAGTCCTCTAGTACCCTCTGCTTTCAGCTAAGATCCATATAACATTGGTTATAATGTTCCCAGTGTCATGGCCTATTTTAAACCCACCCTGCACATCAAACAGTTCTTTGTATGTGCTGTTTTAGTCATTTTTTGATGATTTTCAGTAATATATTGCTTGTATGTTATAGCAATAACATTATTCAATAATTTCCATGCTCTATAAGGTCATCTTTTTTAAAAAAATACAATAAATACGGAAATCTTCCAATCAGTCGGCCAGGTGGTTTGGTTTTCCTCCAGATTTCTTGGCAAAATCTGGTGAGCATGTCCTGGGAAGTATTTGTTTGTTAGAATATGTCATTTGGCATTCCATCAATTGATGTACCCTAGTGTGAAGTTTTGGGTTTGTGGGGTTTTTTTCCAATTCCTTTAGAGCAGCCTGAACTTTCACATTTATCACTATTGCCTCTTGATCAAATGTTCTTTCATGAAATTCTTATCTAGCAACCAATTATTTTTGATATAGTGACTCTGTGTATTCTTTCCATTTTCTTTTGTTGCTTCCTGGGTCATTCAACATTCTGCCCAAAGTATCCTTAAGTATTGAAACTTGAGGCTTGGATATATCCTTCAGTTTTGTTTTGATATATTTTTTTTCAGTTCAAGAAAGGTTAAGAGATTTCATCCCTTTTGATTTTCCAACTCCAAATCTTTGCACATTTCATCATAATATTTTATTTTGTCTTCCCATACTGCCCTTTGAAATCTTCTGTTCAGCTCCTTAATATCTTGATTTCTTCCCTTTGCTTTGACTTCTCAGTGTTCTGGTTCAATATTCAGACTCTCTGCCATCCAGTGTGGTCTTTTCTTCTTCCTCTATCTTTTAAAAGACATTTTGAATTCTTCATAAATGATAGTCTTTATATCCTCCCGCGGATCATTTGGTCTTAAAATCTGATTCTGAGATGGTTTTTAAATTCAGGAGGGTCTGACTCAGGGCCAATCTTTGGTTCTTATGAATTTTATTTGGTTTTATTTAGCTTCAATTTGAACTTGCATTGCTGCTGTTGTCGTTACAAGTAGTTAATGATGTGTTCCACAATCAGCACATGACTTAGTTTTCACAAATGCTATAGAGCTTCTCTGGTGATTTTTTCCTCACAGATGTAATCAGTCTAATTCCTGCGTAGTCTATCAGGTGAAGTCCATATGTATAGTCACCATTTGTGTTTTTATGCCGGGGCTACAAGCTTTCTACTCTACAAGTTATTTACTTACTACTCTGAGGTAGTGAGGGACTATGTTATTCTTACTTCCTCTGGCTTTTTCAGAGAAACACTAATGTTCCCATGCTCTCATGTACAGTTTTCCCCTAATTAGACAAGCCAACACCCCTCTGACATTGTACTAATACGCTTCGTTTCACAGCATTTTCTGAACCCGTATTGAATTTCTAGCAGTTCATTGTAAATATATTGTTCCAGTAATGGTTTACTAATCTTCAACAGATTTTACTTGCATAAGATATTAAAAATATTGTTTGATAATTTCCACATTCAACTGGATAAACTGCTTTGGGAATGGAAACAAATATCAATCTTTTCCAGTCGGTTGGTCATCTAGCTGTCTTCCAAATTTTCTATACCAGGTAAGACATTTAATGGCTGCATATGTTTATTGAAGCATGTCAATCAGCATCCCATAAATTACTGGGGACTTGTTATTTACCAATGTCTTCAGTGCAACTTGGACTTAGTCTTTCATAATTGTTCTTTATCATATGGTGGTTTCTGAAATAGTTTTGTGTCAATGAAACACTTTTGGTAATGTGACTTTGCCTATTTTCCATCATCTTTTTAATGCTTTCTGCATTATTCAAGATTTTGTCCACATCATTTTGCCCATTAATCTTTAGTGTTCTAGGAAGCATGTTGTCCATACACTTCTTATATAACAGGTCTTTGAAAGACTTATGAACATTACATCAATGATGATAGTTAAAGTAGTATAGTGGTAGAGTGCAGATTGGAAGTAAATTGAAATGAGGATAAATAATAAGAAATATTGTTTAATATTTGGAACATGGGATATATAAATAGTCGTCATTTATTATTCAGGGAAGGAAAAACAGAAGAAGAATGGTGTTGAATTCTTAGTCAAGAAGTCAATTTCAGATTCTATCCTGAAATTCAATGTTGTGAGTGATATTATCCATATACATATGCGGAATAGCCATTAATAAGAGTATTATTCAAATATATGCTCTTACATCTAGAGCCAAAGAGAAAGAAATTGAGATTTATTTTACCAAATCTTGCAGTCTGAAATTGAATGATCATGCAATCAGGATGTGTTAATTATAATTGGTAACTGGAATGTAAAAGTGAGAGACAGTGAGAAAGAATAGTAGTTGGAAAATTTAGGCGTGGTGATAGAAATGAGGCTCAAAATAGAATGATTGAATTTTTTTTACTCACAATGATTTATTCATTGCAAACACCTTTTTAAAACTACACAAATGATAACTTCACACATGGATATTACCTGATAGCCTGAATAGGAATTAGATTATCTACATCTGTGGAAGAAATTATTAGAGAAGCTCAATACTGGCTGTCAAAACTAAGCTGGGGGTTGACTGTGGGTCAGACCATCAGTTACTCATATGCAATTTTAAACTGAGGTTGAAGAAAATGAAAGTAAGTCCACAGGAACCAAGAAGTAATCTTGAATTCCATCTGAATTTCAAGATCATCTTAAGAACATGTTTAATGTATCAAGCATGAATGATCAAAGACAGATGGGTTGTGTTGTAATATCAAGGATATCATCCATAAAGAAAGCCAAAGACCATTACAAAAACAGAAGAGAAA
>NW_006399909.1:950824-951386 GCF_000299155.1 Elephantulus edwardii
CTGATCCCTGTTTCCTTTTCACAATCTCTGCCTGCATAAGTCCTTTGATACAGCTGTGGTGTCAATTTATCTCATTGAAACTTTTCCTATCTTTTGCAGATTCTCTCATTTAAATCTACATTACTTCATCAAGAAAAAAAAGGGGATCAATAAGGTATACTGTATTGTAACAGATGAGGAAAAGCACTGCTTAAAAGAAATATAGTTGTTTTGTTGTTGATTGCCTTTGAGTTCAACATGACTCATAGCAATCGTATGAACAAAAGGCCCGAAAGACCCTGTACAACTATTGCCATTTATCAAAGTTCGTAGAGTTTCCAGAGGCATGTTGTTTAGTAAGTGGATGCCACTCCTGCTTCCAAACCTGTCATTGTTGTTGTTGCTGTTGTTATGTGCTGTCGACTCGCTTGCGACTCATAGCGACCCTATGTACAACTGCCCTAAACCCTGCTCTATCCTGTGCCAATCTCACTGTCTCTGACATATCCATCCCGATTACCCCAGTCACTGAATCAATCCACCTCATAGAGGGTCTTCCCCTCCTGTGCTGTCCCTCCACTCT
>NW_006399909.1:953238-960947 GCF_000299155.1 Elephantulus edwardii
TATGTATACTAACTCTGAATCTTGTCCTATCTTGAGCCAATTTAAACTGCCTCTGACGGTCCATCTCATCTGGGTTCTTCCCCTCCTGTGCTGTCCTTCCACCTTTCCAAGCATGATGTCCTTCTCCAAGAACTGGTCTCTCCTGGCCACATGCCCAAAATATGTGAGATAAAACTTCAAAAGCCTTGCTTCCAAAAAACAGACAGGTTTCACCCTTTCCAGGACAGATCTGTTTATTCTTTTGGTAGTCCAAGGTATGTTCAATATTGTTCCCCAACACTGGAACTTTCTATAATCCTTATTCATTATCTATCTCTCTGATGCATAGCAAGTAATTGGGAAGACCACCTACACACACATCACTGCCATCAAGTAGATTCCAACCCATAATGATACTCCATCAGATTCCTGAGGCTGTAAATTATGATAGAAGGTGATTGCCTGTCTTTCTCCTGAAGGGAATTTTAATTATCAAGTCAGAACTTACCCATAGCTCATCCTAAGGTAGTTTATCAGAGGTTGTAAATTGAAAAAGAGAATATGCCCTTTTGCCCCTAGAACAGTTGGTGGATTCTAACTGCATGTCTCTGGTTTGACAGTACAACTCCTTACCACTAAACTACTACTATTATTGTTATGTACCATAGAGTTACCTACAGCTCATAACAATTCTGAAGCCTGCTCTATCCTGAGCCAGTCTCACTCTCTCCGATACACCTACCACCACAAGTGAACTGGAATTGCCTTTTGGAGTGGCAAGACATACTATAGACTATGCCCCAAAGAAGTAAAATCTACTAGGAACTAAGCACTAGAGCTCTTTCTCTTTCACTCTTCCACTTTATTTTTTTAAAATATGTATATTTGCAGACATATATAGATACAAAAGTGCAGATATATAGTTAAATATAGACATAACATACATATGACTGCTATATTAATATCTTTTCCAATTTTCTATAATTAAGGGCTATTATTAGTTGTCCTATTTGTTATTTGGAGCTTTCACAACTAGGGCATGAAGTGTTTGAATTACAGCATCTTCAGCACTTTCTTTCAACTTTTTTGCTTTCCGAGTTCACAAAGGAACTTTGACTATCAGACTAAGTTCTCAAGAGTGACTGCAGAGCCACTGCTTCCATCCCTTATTAGAAAATAACTAAGTTCAAAATGCTGAGATTGAGCAGAGCAAAAAAAATTTAAGTGAGATATTTTCTATTTTTATTTTTTGCTATTGCAGTATAATAAAATAGTGAAAAATATGGTACCTTCTAATACATATTTAATAGGACTGGCTTCTTTTCTTTAAATAACTACTTTGTGGCAATTTAATATATCAATTTGCATGACCTTAACTAATAAAGGGTCTAGTTTATAGCTAATAGTTTGAATAATATGTCTTAGGGAAAGTGCATCAGGGTGAACCTTAGAACAAGATGCTGTCAAAGGTTTGTTGTTAAAATATCTTTTCTATTCATTGATTAACTGTTTATTTGGTACTGAATTATTTATTATATTATGGAGAAAAGATCTGACTGGGATAAAAGCCCCACACTACTAGAGGCTTAGTGAAGCTCACGGGAGCTCAATGCCAGCTCTCTCTTTTGGAATGCTCCTTTTCCGGGACACAGCATCCAGCTACATTGCAACTGACAGTCTACAATGCTCACCAGTCTCTGTAATACCAACCTACATCACTCAGTTGAGTAAGTGATTTTTTAATGATATGAGCCTCGGTGAGATTTTTCAGGAAGCTATGCAATTCGAGGACATAGGGAGCAACTGGGTAAACACCTTGAAATGTCCTTTGTTTGGTAAGGGAGTTAGGTGCTTCAGTTGGGTTTAGGTGGAACAGAAAAGCAACCCTTCTTTTTAAACAGTTATAGAAAGAGGCCTTCGTTTTATTTCTAGTTTAAGGTATTGTGAAAAGTTAGTATTTATAAATTGAAGAATTTGTTGTTGTAGTTAGGATCCAATGATGTGGCTATAACTCATAGTGACCCTGTAAACCATAAATCTGAAACTTCCCCCATCCTGTGCCCCCACATTATCTCTGTTATACTTGAACCTAACGGTGTCTAGCCTAGTTACATCTAACAGTTCCACTGAGAGAAGGGATGAGGATGGAATGAAGATGCAGTGTAGAGAGACTATCTGCTGCTGATGAACAGCATTTTTATTATTTAGGAAAAGGCCTATATAGGTTTTAGAAGCATGCCTGCAGGGGTAATCACATTGTCTCTTATCTATCCAAGATGTTGACTGTTAGGTCAAACTCTCCCAGACCTCAGCACCAAACAAAGATATCTTCCAGAACACCTTATTGTGTACTTTGAAGAACAAAGAGTCTCAGAGGATTAAGAGCATCACATTCTTCAAGACTTGAGACCTTTGGTCACTCCCTATTCATTAGCATTCTGCTTCCTCCAGTTGTTTGTTGCCAAGCAGATGTTCTAGCCAAGATGGAATCAGTCCTTGTGGTTTTATAATGCAGTGCTAATCTTGCTTTTCAAGTTAGCTAGGCTCCTGACATGAGCCCATTGTTACAGTTGTTGTGTCAATCTATTTTGTTGAAGTTCTTCATCTCTTTTATTGACATTCTGATTATGTGTTGATTTTCTGTCCATGGACTTGGGTCTCCTAACAACACGCTCAAAGTACAGATGATGAAGCTTCTTCATCTTTCTCTGCATTAATAATCCGTTCTACTAAGATTAATAGCAGATCAGTTACAACAAAAGGGAATTCAACAGTATCCCAAACATTTGATCTGCTTTATAACTCCTTGATTTCCCTCACCAACTGTTTTTCTTTCATTCAATTCTGCTATTTCTGTAATTTATTGGTTGGTGCTTTGCTTTATTTTACCTGATATCTGGCAAAAATTAAAAACTGGTAGTTGGTAAATATATCTTTAAGTGGTAGAAATGAGGTTGGAGAGCAATTATTTATTCATTAAAATACTTTAGAAGAAAAATTTTAAAAAAATTTTAAAAAAAACAAAAAAATCTCAGCCACGTCCCACAAATGGTGATTATTCATGTGGACTTCAGATGACGATACGGAATCATATTGACTACTGTTGAAAAGAGATGTTAGAGAAGCTCAATATCAGAAGTCAAAACCAGGCTAGAGGCTGACAGTGGAAAAGACCAGTCAATAGGCAAGTTAAAAATGAAGTTGAAGAAAATGAAAACCAATACCTCAGCACAGATTGAACTTCTTTCTTCATTAATATTGGCTCCTGATCATGTAATACTTTCTGAAATGTTCCAATGTTGGTCAATTCTTTTTTGTACTGTGATCCTCTATATTTCCTACTTCTTCTTTTGATACTTCCTAGATCATTCATGATTTTGAACATGGTAACTTGAACATTTTTGTTATTTCAGTTTGAGAAACTACAAATGAGATTTTCCTTTTTTATTCTCTAATTCTGGCTCTCTGCATATTCAATTGTAATACTTTGTTTTGTCTTCTGGAGGTGCCCTTTGAAACCTTCTGTTCAGCTCTTTTACTTCAACTTTTGTTTTGGTTTCTCAGTGCTCTAGTGAAATTTTCAGGATGTTCTGACATCCAAGTTGGGTGTTTTGTTCTTTTTTTCTTTCTCCTCTATCTTTTGCTCTCTTAATGGATGATTCCTTGATGTCATTTCACATCTCATCTGGTCTTTGATTACTAGTGTTCAATGCTTCAAAACCTATTCCTAAGATGATTTTTAAGGTGAGATAAACTCAAGATCATATTTTGATTCTTGTGAACTTGTTTTAATTTTTTCCAACCTCAATTTGAACTTGCACAGGAGTAATAGATTGGCCAATATTGATTGTTGCTATTGAGATTCTTCAATGATTCCTTCCACAGTGGTAGTCAATCTGATTTCTATGCAGTCCATCTGGCGAGGTCTGTGTGTAAAACCGACCTAATTTTTTTGTGGTTCGGGTGGTTTTTTTAAATGATTTTTTTATTAATAAATCATAGAATGTACAAGATTTGATTATTCTATTTCTAGCTTCATTACCGTCACTAAGTCAAGTTTTCTGATGGCCATTCCTTCTTCATTCTTTTTTCTGACTTTTGCATCTCTGTCGCTGATTATCATTAATGCATCATGACTGTATATGTGGTCAATTTTGGACTACAAAATTTTGTAAACATTCTTCAATTTCCTTCCCTTTGACTTCAGCTAACTATTGATGTGTGTTTTTAAATAATAGTTATAGGAACAGGTCTTCCTTTTATGCATGTAGATAATATCTTATCATTCAAAACACTGAACTTAGGGATGGAACTTGAAACTGTTTATGGATGCAACACCATTCTTCTTCTGTATGTCATTCATGGAATAGTATATCACATGACCATCTGATTAAAAATTACTAAAGCCAGTCCATCTCATCTCACTAATGCCTAGATTGTTGAACTTTATGTGCTCCATTTCATTTCTCACATCTTTTAGTTTTCCGCTATTTATACTTGATTCCTTCCCTGTCCCAAATGTTAATGAATGCTTGCAGCCATTTCTCCTCCTTTTGATTGACTTTCAGTGTATGTTCTATACTATATTATACTTATAGTTATATATATATTATAGTTATATTACTATAACTGTTCCTTTCCATCTATTGTTCTATAGGGCTTTTACAGGCCTTTTACAGGCTTATTATTTCAGAAGTGGATATCTAATCTGTCTTCATAGTCTTTCTTAATCTTGGAGCTCAACTAAAACCTGTACACTATAAGTGACCCCTTTGGTATTTGATATACCAGTGGCATAGCTTTCACTCTTACAGCAATCCAGAAATTACCTCAGTGCAACAAACTGATGATAGACAAGTGTTATACTACTTGTATAACAGTGATGAACAAGAATATAGATATACAATATAAAATAATTATAGAATATATAAAATAATTACCAAGGTGAAGATAAATTTCCCTAATAAAACAAACTGAAAGTTAAGTATTTTACCTCTAAGATCAAATCATGCATATAGATACCATGTTGCTTCTTCAAACTGAAGACTATGGCAATGTGACAGAACGAGGCCTTGGGTGGGTATTGAAGCGTTCGGCTAAGACCCATGGCTAGCATAGTGGGGTAATACAGAAGCACACTACTCTGAAGCAATGTCTCAGCTGGATCTCCAGCGGTCTTCCACATATTACTCCAAAGGTGCATTATTGGAAAGGCCAACTTCTGGATTGATGCTGTTCTAAATAAGAGACCCAGTGTTGTCTGACATGAGCGGAGTCAAAAAAAGACTAGCAAAGTGAGATGTGGTTTTTCTAGAGGGCTAAGAACTCACTCAGGCAAATAACCCACACAGCTTCAGAGCCTCTACTTTTATTAGCATTCAGAAACAAATAAATCGTTCAAAAAAACTGGAAACTTGGAAAAATGGAAATTAATTACTTCATAGGGTCAGTGTGGGCCAAGTACACTGATAGATAAAAGACATATTCAAGCAAGACTTCTTTGTATTCATAAGCTGTGTTTTCTTATATTTATATTAACTTTATATGGAACAAGAATATCTGCTTCTATTTTCAAGGGAGTATGTGTCCCAGGATGTACAAGAACTGCTTGCAGTTCTCCTTTTTGGCACTCTTGCATGCAAGTCATGCAGCCAAATCCTGAAGACACAGATCTCTTGTCTTGAAGTTATGCTATACCCAGCAAGCAAGGGAACTGTTGGAGGGCATGTTATGAGTGGCTAATATCTCTAATATGCCAGATTATATTATTAATATAAATAATAAAATACATATATTTATAAATTATTTATCTTTCTGTAAAAGAAGTATCATAAGTGTTAAAGAATATAAATATGCAGATAGTTAATATTCTTAATTTTGGATGCAGCTTTAGAGGGAGATCTTTATTTCTTCTTTTCATCTTCTAGGAAATAATAAACCTTGGAGTTCTTGGTTTTGTAAATTAATCTTGTTCCATTATTGACAGGTAGAATCTGTCTTCTTCTTGTGTCTGGATGTATATGCATGTTCTTTTATAACTCAGGAGCCCTACTAACGTTATGTGCAGTCTGGAGGGCTGCTAACCAAATGGTTGGTAATTCAAATCCACTAGCCACCCTGAGGGAGAAAGTTCCTACATTAAAGATTTACTGTCTCAGCAGCCCAATGGACAGTCGCAGTAAGTCAGAACCAACCTAATGACATTTTTAAAAGAGAAAATATTTTTATGTAACTCAAGTAACTAAGGTTGTATCATGAATCATTGACAGTGACACAATTGAATAATTCCATCCCATTAAATTACATTAGTAGAGATTATTGTGTCACATGAGACTAGCTTGCCATCCACATGTATATAGTAGGAGTTTGGATCCTAATACATAGTTTGGGAGGGCACACTTTAATCCATAATGATCTTCATAATCTCAATACCATGAAAATTACATTTACATATTTATAATATAAGAAATAATCCCCCTCAAAAAAAGAAATAATCCCTACAATTCTAGCATTTTTTAATATTAAAAATGTCTATAATAATTTCAATACCTTCTTGGAAGGAATCTAAATGCAAATCTAAATGATTGAAGGCATCTGTTTATCATTAAAATTTTGTTATTTTCTTTAATAGCAGTATCATTTTATAGATTATTTATTTAAATATGGGAAAAATCATAATTGTTATCTTGTAGCATGATCTTGACATCAGTTTCCATTGTATGTACAGTAAATAAGTAGAAATACACTTTGAGTGAGGTGGAAGGAAAAATACCTAGTTATTTGTGTGGAGTCTTGACATTATAAAGTTTCCTTTTTTTCTTTGATTTGAAATAAAGTTGAGCACTTACATAACCTTCAACTACTTGCATTCATTCATGTATCAAGGCAGTATCTTTGAAGAAATCACATAATATGAAATTATGCCACAAAAGGTAAGAAAGCATACCAAAAATATATTCTTTACTGATCAAATTATTCAAGCATCTCATAAAGATTTGTTTAGACTCATGTCAAAACAATAAAGATTTTACCAATCTTAGTACATACGTTTATAGTATGTCCGTAAAGTTCTTTGATCTTAATATTCAGAGGCAAAACTTAATTGATCTGACAATAAAACATAAAAACAACGGAGGTTTTGGCACCATATTGTTTAAAAAGCTGGTAGCTTATATTTATTATAACTAAGGTTGCTGTTATTGTTATGGACCCTCAAGTTGACTTTGCCTCATAGAGACCCTATGCACAAGAGTTCTGAACCCTGCTCTTTATTGAGCCAATTTCATTGACATGCCTACCTCTATTGCTCCAGTTACCAAGTCTATACACCTCATCAAGGGTCTTCTACACTTTTGTTGTTCCTCCACATTCCCATGCCTAATGTTCCTCTCCAGAGCCATGTCCTTGCTGGCAACATATGCAAAGTATGTCAGATGGAGAAGTATGGTTTCACCCTCTACAGGACATACCTGTTTGTTCCCTTAGTAGTCGATGGCATATTCAATACTATTCTCCAGCACCATAACTTAAAATCATTGATTCGTCTTTTTACACCCTTAGTCATTGTCCAGCTCTTCCATGCATACCAAGAATAGTGAAAACTATGTCCTAGATCAGGCACCCCTTACTCTTCAGATTGACGTCATTGTTTTACAGTACTCTGGAAAGGTCCCTGAGAGCAGATTTTCCCAGCGAAATTCACCTCTTGATTTCCTGGTGATTGGTACCAA
>NW_006399909.1:962547-964443 GCF_000299155.1 Elephantulus edwardii
TTGTCCTTTTGTGACTGAGATATTTCACTCAGCATAATGTCCTCCAGGGTCACCCATTTTGAATAATATTTCATGAGTTCCTTGTTTTTCAATACAGAGTAGTATTCCAATGTATGAATACACTACGACTTCTCTATCCATTTGTTTGTTGATGGGCACTTAGGTTATTTCCAAGTCCTAGCTATTGTGAACAAAGCAGTGATGAACATGGGTGTGCATATATCTGCTTGGATGTCAGTTATGGTCTTTTTAGGGTATATTCCTGGTAATGGAATTGCTGGGCCAAAAAAGTATCTCTATTTGCAACTTTTTGAGAAAGTGCCACAACACTTTCCACAGTGGTTGCACCATTTTCCACTCCCACCAACAGTGAATAAGTTTTCCAGTTTCTCCACAACCTTGCCAGCTTTTGTTGCTTGTTGTTGTGTTAAGTTTTGCTATTCTGACTGGGGTGAGATAATATCTTATAGTTGTTTTGATGTACATCTCTCTTAGAGCTAGGAATTTTGAACATTTCTTCATGTGCTTGTTGGCCACCTGAATGTCTTCTTTCGTGAAGTGTCTGTTCATATCCTGTGCCCATTTTTCAACTGGATTATTTACCTTTATCTTGCTGTGGTTCACAAGTATTTTATAAATTCTAGATATAAGTCCCTTATCTGACATGTCATTACCAAATATTTTTTCCCAGTCTTGGCTTCCCTTTTTACCCTTTTGGAGAAGTTTTTGGATGTACATAGGGATTTGATTCTTAGAAGGTCCCATTCATCTATTTTATCTTTTCCTGGTTGTAGGTTTTTCAGGATACTTGGAAGATTCTTTATGTTGTGTATTAGGACTACTAGGGTTCGTCCAAGTTTTTCTTTAATAAAGCTTATAGTCCTTGGTTTTAGTCCTAGGTTCATGATCAACCCTGAGTTGGTTTTTGTATATGGAGTGAGGTGTGGATCTTGCTTGGGTCTTCTGCAGATATTTTTCCAACTTTGCCAACACCATTTGTTAAAAAGGCTGTCATTTCCCCAGTTAATTGATTTCATCTCCTTGTCAAAAATCAGTTGACCATAGGCAGATGGGCTGATTTCTGGGTTCTCAATTCTAATCCATTGATCTATGTGTCTGTCATTGTACCAATACCATGCTGTCTTAACCATCACAGCAGTGTAGTAGAATTTTAAATCGGGGAGTGATATGCCTCCTAACTTTTTTTCTATTTTTAAAGAGTGTTTTGCTTATTTGGGGCTTCTTTCCATTCCAAATGAAACTGGAGATTACCTTTTCCATCTGTGAAGAATGGGATTGGTATTTGTATTGGGATTGTGTTGAACATGTAAATTTCATTTGATCGTATTGACATTTTCACAGCATTGAGTCTTCCTATCCATGAGCAAGGGATATTCTTCCACTTCTCCAGGTCTTCTTTTTGTTTCTTGTAGTAAGGTTTTGTAATTTTCTTTGAAAAGATACTTTGTGTTTCTAGTTAGATTTACTCCCAAGTATTTAATCTTGTGATTAGCTATTGTGAAGGGTATTGTTTTTCTTAGCTCCAGCTCTGTATTCTCTTTGTCACTGTAGAGAAATCCAACTGATTTTTGTATGTTGATCTTGTATCCTGCTACTTTGATGAATTGGTCAACTATGTCCAATAGTTTTCTTGCTGAGTCTTTGGGGTTTTCTAAGTATACTATCATGTCATCTGCATAGAGAGATAACTTTACTTCCTCTTTGCCAATTTTTATACCTCTTATTTTCTTCTCTTGTCTTATTGCTATCACTAAGACTTCCAATACAATATTTAATAGGAGAGGTGATAGTGGGCATCCTTGCCTAATTCCTATTCTTAAAGGGAATGCCTTTAACCTCTCTCCATTGAGAACAATGTTGGCTCTCGGGTTCGCA
>NW_006399909.1:964953-976291 GCF_000299155.1 Elephantulus edwardii
TTTCAATTTCTTCTTTTGTAATGGGTCTGTTCAGATATTCAGTTTCGGTTTGTGTTATTTTGGGTAGGTTGTGCATTTCTAGGTATTTGTCCATTTCCTCCAGGTTTTCGTATTTGTTTGAGTGTTGTTGTTGTTGTTGTTGTTGTTGTTGTTGTTGTTAAGTGCCGTCAAGTCGCAGACGACTCATAGCGGCCCTATGAAGGAGAGTCCTCGACGCTTGGGTGCCTTTCATCCTCTTTCCAGCTTCATAAGGTTTCCGGAGGCAAGCTATTACAGAAGTGGATGCCACTCCTCCTTCTAAGCTTTTTTTAATCGGGGAGCTCCAGCCCACTCTCTGTCCTCATTGGGTAGCCAACCATTAACGCATTTGACACATCCATGTGTTTGAGGACAGTTTTTCATAATATCAGCTATGAATCATTTATGTATCCATTGATTCAGCTGCCTTTACTATTCCATTCAAGTATTTGCCTGTAATTGGTATGACCGGCCGACCCACTTCTGCATATGTCTTCATGGATTCTCCAATTTTCACTATCTTCCTTTCCTCCATCTCTTGCATCTTCTGAAAGATGTTAGTTATGTATATATGTTAATACTCATGTTGCTCATGTTTGAACTTCTGGAGAACTGAAGAGCATCCTGCTTTGTTGTCTTCTGCCATTTTTGATGACGTTTTGAGCTTGCTGTCATGCCTTTTCCACATCAGCTTTTGTCATGTTTAGCATCCATTTTCTCAAAATACTGTTGTGCTCAGTCAGCCTCTTTGCAATCTCACTCAAATCACCTCTTACTTGCTTCAAGTTGCTTCCATTAAGTCTCTATGTGCTGCTGTGCTTTGTGTCCATAGTGGAAATATGATTTCCTCTCTTGCTTCGATTCCTGGACATAGCATGGTAATGCCACAGTGACCTAAGATGTCATGTTCTCTGACATCACTTCATGTTGCCCAACATAGTCATTCATTTCATTCAGGGTGGAAAGGAAGGTTTTACATGACATATACATACTACAATATCCTCATTGTCTCTGATATGCTTGCAATGATATTATAGTCACCTTTTTAAGCCATATTGTAGGAGATATTCCACCTTTTCAAATAAAATGTTTTTTAAGAACTGGCCACTCTTGACACCGTATCTAAAATACATGAGACAGTGTTTCATTCTCTTTGAACTTCATCTAAATAAAATTTATTTGTTCTGTTTTCAGTTAATGAGATTATAAGTTAAATTTTCCAAAACCATAACTCAGAAAAATTAATTATTTCTAGTAATATCTCTAATAAAAGGATAGCCTAAAAACTCCTCGAGCAATTCTACATTATCACAGGGTGTTATTAGTCAAAATGGATTCAACAGAACACAATAATATGTTCTTCCTCTGTATATGTAATCCTAAGTAAACTACACTTGTGAACTTGTGTTTCCTTATCTTCTGTCTGTGACACTCTTCTTAATTAAAATAATCAATATTTGTTTAGAAAGCAATGAAAACTAAGTTTTCACTACGAAAACAGTTTGACTGAAACAGTCATTGACCTTGTTCCATGAATTTAAACAGCCATCATTAAGCTGATAGAATTTAAATAGTTGGATTAAATAATAATAAACCATGATGTCATAAAATGGTAGAGCCTAAGAGGACCAGAAACTACACAGCAATACCGAAGGTATGCAGTTCGGATCCTCTAGCTTCTCCATGGGAAAAGGATGACCAATCTCCTTCTGTGCAATTAACTGCTCTGAAAATTCAGCTATGGGTTGGTTCTGATTCAATGGCACACAATTACAACAAGAATTTCAATATTCTTTATTTTATTGTAGTTTTATTTCATAATGCAGCTACTTTTATTGGTTATAGTGGGGAGCAATGAAAATAATGTGATAATTTTCATAGTCATGGCAAGAAAAAAGAGAAAAATGTTAGTTGTTTCTTTCTTACTGATAAAAGGCATGCACCAATATGAAGAAAATCTACAGGGGGCATTGAGCTTTTTTTTTTTAATGAAAAAGAAACCCCACAAAACTACTGTTAGCAATGTGAAACATAAAATATACTTAAAGTATCTTCTTGTTGTTGTTGTTGATTGCCTTTGAGTCGAACGTGACTCATAGTGACCCTATGAAAAAAAGGCCTGAAGCCTTTCTGTAACTATCAACATTTTTCAAAATTCACAGAGTTTCCAGAGGCATGTTGTTTAAGAAGCAGTTTCCACTCTTGCTTCCAAAACTGTCTTAAACTGGGAGCTCCACCAAACACTGTTTACCATGGGTGACTTATGGCATTAGACACCTCAATGGCACAAGGTTGAGCATCACAGGAACTCCAGGTTATCTCAGTACAGCTTATTGATAGAAGAGTGCTATTCGGATAAGAAAAATGTTCCTCTAAAATAAAACAACCAACTTTAAATACAAAGGTACTCCCTGAGGTCTTGTTGACTCTAAACAGGAGGCTTAAATGAAAACAACAACAAACAAACAAACCCACAAAACAAAACACAAACAGAAAAACAAATCCAAAACAACCAATATAGTATATTATTGCTATGTGCCCTTGAGTCATTTGCTATGCATAGCAACTCTATGTACAGCAGCTCTGATCCCTTCCCTGTTCTGAGCCAGTCTTACTAATTCCAACACACCAAGCCTCATATAGTAATGAAATATACTTATTTCAATTTATTAAATTAAATTCTGAGCCTTGCAACTACCTAATGTTTTTTACTCATTCATTGTCTACAAAAATCAAGTGTGTTCCACTCAAATTTTCTATTTAGAATAGTTTGCTCAGCCAATTTTGAAAGAATATTGTATTTAACATAATAGATAAGTTACAATAAATACTATAAATACAACTTTCACTTGATAAAATAAAATAATATTTCTAAGAACCACTGTTATGGGTTTTATTACTATTTTTCTTAACTGGAATGGTGCCAGGTTGTTCTCAATTGGAAATATAAAACAAAAACAACAACAACAACAAAAAAAACCCCTCACTGCATACTCTCAATATATTTAGTTGAAAACATCCTGAATATTAAATTTCCAAGCATTACTTTCAGTAATGAGTAAATTCTGTTGAGTTGATAACACATAAATGAAATTTAAGTTATCTGGGTGGAAAGACCTTGGGTTAAGAGAGGATGAGATAATTAGTGTGAAACTGGCAGTTCAAAAAGTAATGCCTGAATTCTAAATCCCTAAGCAGCAGAACAGGTGCTGGGAAGAATCCAGGAGGTCAAAATTGGCCAGCTGCATCTTTAGCCAGCAGTGCTGAGGGTCATAGCCCTTCCCAAAGCACAAATGACAGTCAGGAGGTTAAGAAGCCTTATCTTTTCAACTGAAATAGATGTAAAAATTTCCCAATAGACTCTCTCTTCTTGTAGATGTTATACTTTATGGAAGGCAGATGATGATTTTGTCACAGAGATTGTATTAGAGAATCCATTCTTTCTGAAATTATATTTTTTAAAAAATACACTCAACAACAACAAAAATTTCACCTGAAATTTCACATTATCAGAGTTCTACATTGTTATTAAGTAACAGTGGAATGCAAATATATTTGTCAAGACATTTTAAAAAATCAAACTAGAAATCAGAGAATCTTTTGAAATGGAATAAGCAAAAAGAAGAACTTTATGAAAGAAATGGATGATAATATAGCATCTGTATGAAAATTAACAAGTAGAAATAGGATGTGCAGTTCGTAGTGAATTGGAGGAAGGGCAGATAGGAAAATGTGTATCAATGAACGAGTGACAATCCAACATTTATAGACATTTTCACTAAAATCACAGTGAAAGCAAATATATAATATCAGTTGAGTATATTTTAAAGAAAAAAGTAATTACAAATACAATTTCCAATTATTGTGACAGTACAGTAGAAAGAAATTACTAGTTTTCCATAAAATTCATGCAGATTCAGATACAGGAAAGTATAGTATAGTAGTAGTAATAGAAATGGTAATAATAGTAGTAGTATGTTATTGTTGAGGACCATTGAGTAAGAACCAACCCATAGCTAACACTGCCAAAGGTTTTCAGAGGAAGTTAATTATATGAGAGATTGTTAATATGGCACTTAACAATTATTAATATATCAAATATAAATCTAAAATAGTACAAAGAAATTCTCAACTATCAACAGTTATGTGGTAGAAGCAGCCTTGGTAGGAAGGAGTTTAGGACTGTAGACAGAGAGCTCTGAGAATATAGATGAGTCTTAGGGACCCTTCTGCCTCAAGATAAACAAACATGAATACGATCATCTTTCACAGTCATTCTCCAGTCATTGGACAGAGGCAATTGTCTAGACTAACTAGCTTTCTTTGGTGAAAAGAAGTTCTTAGAAAGGGTTTCATATGAGAACTGCCTGTCACTAATGTTACCAATACACAATCCTATTAATTTACTATTATTGGAGAGATTCAGAAACAATATATTCAGAGTAACACTATTTAAAATAAGAAAATAATTTAAGCCTTTTGACTGGTATTGTATTAGAAATGTATTTCATTTAAAGGAAAGCACCCTATTTTTTTAATAAATGGTTATGGAAAAAAAAGATTTTTTTATTTTAAAGTAAATTTTCTGTTTCAATGTTATTGTAATTGTTGTTATGTGGTTGACTTCTACTTATAGCAACCCTATGAAAAACGTCTCTGAACCATGCTCTATCTTGAACCAATTTTATTATCTCTGACACACCTACCCTCATTACCCTAGTCACTGAGTCAATCTATTTCATCCAGGGTCTTCCTCTCTGGCACTATCCTTCTAATTTTCCATGTGTGATATCAGTAGAACGTATTCTTTTATTTGGTATCATTTTTGTAATCTACATAATTACTGACATTATGACAACTATAAAATTTCTTCGGTTAGGATGTTTTTGTTATTTTTAGGCACCATTAAGTTGAGTACAATCTATAGCAACAATATTTAAAAAGATACATGAACCTTGTACTGAAGCCTGTGACAGTGATGTGCCAATCGTGGTAATGGGCACCCATGGTGGACAGTGTGGGCTGGAGCTTCCCGACTAAATCAAGCCTGGAAGCAGGAGCGGTATCCACTTCCGAAATGGCTTGCCTCCAGAAACTCCATGTACGAACAGTGCTCAGGCTGTCGCAATGAGTTGTCTACGACTCGACGCCATTAAACAGCAACAACAACAATGCTTACCGTTAAGATTCTACTTTCTCCCTGATTATGATTGACTCCTGCTCGTAGGTTATTTCCTGAAATTTTTTAGAGTCTATCAATTCTTTCTGGTACAGTGACTCTGTATTCCCTTCATCTTTTTTTGATGCATTCAATATTGCCCATAGCTTCTTTCAAAATTGCTACATGAGGTTTTTATTTGTTTTTCAGTTCTTCAGGCTTGAGTAATGCAAAGCAAGTTCTTCCCTTTTTATTTTCCAATTCAAGTTCTCTGCATACTCCATTATAACATCTTGCTTTGTCCTCGCAACCTGCCCTTTGAAATTTTCTGTTCAGCTCTTTTTCACTTTGACATGTTTTCCATTTGTTTTGGCTTTTTGACACTCCAGTACAATCTTTAGTCTTTTCTGATATCCATTTCAAATTTTTTCTTTCTCTTTTGATTTTGTAATGACCTTTTGCTTTCTTCATGGATGATATAACTGCTATCAGATCACAACTCATCTGGTCTTCGGTCATTGGCATTCATTTTCTGAAAATTATTCTTAAGATGATCATGAAATTCAGACACAGTTGACTCTGGATCATGTCTTTGTTCCTGTGGACTCATTTTCATTTCCTTTGGCTTCAATTCAAACTTGATTATAAATAATTATTCTGACCAACAATTTGGCCTAGTTTTGACTGGTGATATTAGGCTTCTCAATAATTTCTTCCACAAATGTAATCAACCTGACTCCCATGCAGCCAATCAGGTGAGATCCACATGTAGAGTTATCATTTGTGACTTTTAAACAGGTAATTGCAATTAATAAATCATGTGATTACAAAATTCAATTATGAGATTTTCAGCCTCATTTCTATCACCAAGCCCCTGTTTTTCAACAATTATTCCTTCTCCACTGTTTCCTACTACTACATTTCAATCACCAATTGTCATTTACGTATCTTGGTTGCATGCTCAGTCAATTTTGGACAGCATGATTTGGTAAGTGTTCTCAATTTCTTCTTCTTTGGCTCTAGATATAGGATCATATATTTAAATAATAGTAGTGCTAATGGGTCGTCATTGTATGCATTGATGCTTATTCTATCACTCACAGCATGTATTTCAGGATAGTACTTGTAATCGACTTTTTTACTATGAATATAACATCATTCTTCCTGTTTTTCATTCCCTGCATAAAAAATGTACCATGTTATTTTCTGATTCAAAGTGGTGAAAGCTTGTACATCTCATCTAATTAATGCCTATCATGTCAATGTTCATGTGTTTCATTTCATTTTTAACATTTTTCAGTTTTCCAACATTCAAGCTACACACTTTCCATGTCCTAATTGTGAAATAATGTTTATTATTGCTTTTACTTATTTCAACTGACTTCCAATCTGGGCTCTACCATTACACTACTATAACTATCCTTTCTTTAGTGTTCCTAGTGTTGTCAGTGGCCTGTTTTTTAGGAAGTAGATAATCCACCCTGCATTCTAGTCTGTCTGAATCAGGCAGCTCAACCAAAACCTTCCCACCATGAGTAACCATTATAGCATTTGACACACCAGTGATACAGCTTTCAGTATCACAGCAACCCCAACTTAATACAGCAAACTGACCAACAAGTGGTACCACTTAGAACAATATTCTATCCAAACAATCAGTTTACACTTAAGTTTCACTACCATGACATTATGTTAGCAGTTACAGCTAAATATTTCTTCTCTGACAAGGCCTCAGGGCCTAGCACACGTGGCCTAGGAAAGCAAAACAAAACAAAAACAAATAGTTGTCTTTGGAGGCGAGAATGGAACAGCTTCATCTCACATTCTTTGTGCATGTTGCTAAGAGAAGCTATTCCTTAAAGAAGGCTATTATACTTGAAAAAGTGGAGGGATAGCAAAGGAGGAAAAGATGTTCTACCAGGTAGATTAACACAATGACTGTAGCAGTGGGTTTGAGTGTGTCAGAGATTGTGAGGATGACACAGGATAGGAAAAGATTCAGATCTGTTGTTCATAAGGTCACTATGAATTGGACTCTATTCGATAGCACATAACAACAATAATAATATAGACTTGACATCACCATATAAAAAAAACAACAAAAATTCTTATAACTGGCATCATGATGTTTGGAGAAAAGGGAAAGCTGTGAGAAATTTCATTTTACTTGGATCCACAATCAACACCTGTGTTAACAGTAGTCAAAAAATCAAAAGATATGTTTCAATGGGTATATCTGCTGTCAAGAATCTTTTGAATTGCTAAAGAGTAAGGATGCCATATAAAGACTAAGGTATATTTGGACTAAATTATAGTATTTTTAATATCTTCATATGTATAATAAATTAAGGCAATGAATAATAAGATCAAAGAAGAACCAGTATATTCAAATTATGGTGCTGGTAAAGTTGAATACCCTGTATATTAAGAAAAGTGCAAATAAATCTGTATGGACAGAAATACAACCAATGTGGTCCTTGTTTGTCGTTGTTGTTATGTGCCATCAAGTCATTTGTGACTCATAGCGACCCTATGTACAAGAGCCCTAAATCCCATTCTATCATGCACCAACCTCGCCCTCTCAAACACATTCATTCCCACCACTCCACTTACAGACATGAATAGTGTAACATCATTTCACACACTTTGGGCACAGTGTCAGAATGTACTCCGTGTTTGGAAAAAGATATGATGTGAAAAGTAGTGTATTAGGGGGACTCTAAATAAGATTAACGGACACAATGACTTCAACAGGCTCCAACAGAACACAAACCTGGAGGATGGTAAAAGATAAAGAAAAGTATTGATCTGTTGTTCTTAGAGTTGCTATGCATCAGAGTTGACCTGATGGCACTTAACAACAAATTGTTTTTATCTTAATCCATTATGAAAGACCATGGTTTATTTACTACTAGAACTTTATACCTGGAAATATTTCTTGAAATCTAATTTCATATTAGAAAGTAATCAAATAAATCTAAGTATTATTAAATTGCTAGTAAAGTCTACATTTATTTCCACATGTGTTCATGTTGTGAACTTTCTCCTCATGGTTTTAGAGTTATTTATTTCTCAATTTTATGTGGACAATTTCAATTAAATTTTATTTTCATTTACTGGAAAGCATACAAATATTGTACTTACTGAGAAAACCGATAAGAAAATAATTTCATTCCAATTCACTCTGCTAATAAAGACACAGCAGATAGTGTATAGTAATTTTATAGTCAATTCCTTGAATATATAAGTGATTCAATTAATCAGAATATACCTTCTTTGGAATGTATTCTTTTTGTTAACTTGTTCTTATTAGATACTTGTCTTGCATTTCCTACTTGATTTCCCTTTTGTTTTTCATACAGTTGTTATTCATAGACATTTGTTCAATTTATAATCTACTGTATTTATAAACATACTATATTTATAAACATGTTTTGCTTAAATAATGGTATAGCTTCTTATATGAATAAACCGGTAGGTACTAGATTATTCATTTATTAAAAAAGAATAAAAGAAAACAGAAGAATATTTCTAGTAAAAATTTAGATACACAGACTTTATTTTTAAAGAGTAATTTAATTTGATATTCACAGATAAAGTGACTGAATTTCAAACTCTTTTTATATGCTATTTGCATGCAAAAGTATAGAGCATTAACAAACTACTCTGCAATCTGGTATAACTGCAACACCAATGTAACACTTATGTGACATGGATACACTTATATGTAAAACAGCTATGATACTGGCATAACTGAGAAGTATAAGTTGGAAGATGGATTTTATTGAATAGGGAAGAGAAATTAAAGGGAAAATATGGAAATTGAGTTGTGCTTTCACTACTGATATCTTCTTTCAGAACCTACCAGCTGTTAGTTTCACAAAGAAAAAAGTTGAAAACTACAAAAGAATGTGCAAATCATTTCTTTACAATGTAAAATTAATGATCAATCCATTCACCATAAAATATAACTTTTTTTATAGGTAACTTTTTAAAAGAAGTAATGAATCATTAAAGTTAGCATTTATGCAACCCAGTGTGCAAAATTAAACGGTATCTTCCTCAAAATGTTGTTACATCACAAAAAAAGTGTCTATTTTTAAAATAAAAAAAGTATAATCATTCTCCATTCTAAGTAGCACCAAAGAACTCACCACAATTAATTAACTATATTTTAAAAGAATATAAATATCATTCATCTTTAAAATATTTTGTCTTTTTTCTTCTTTTTTTATACAGGTTTACTTACAAAGTTTGTATACATTGTTTTCCACACTGGATCATTCCCCTTTCCTTTATCCACCCAACCCTTCACAGATCAAATTGTACAACCTTTTGATTAAGCCCCCTCCCTCCTCACCCCTATGCTTCCCTCCCCTCCTAGGATCCTTGTACACATTCTACAATAATGGTCGTATACAGTATTTGTCCTTATGAGACTGAGTTAGTTCCCTTAGCATAATGCTCTCCAGTCCCTCTCAAGTTAGATAGTAATTTACACTCATTACTCCTGCATGCTGCACAGTATTTCAATGTGGGAATATGCTGTGATTTCTCAATTAATTCCATTGTGGTTGGAAATTTCAGCTGTTTGCATGTTCTTGCTATGGTGCGATGAACATTGGTATACAAGTTTTTCTTTGTGCCTCAATTCTCATTTTCTCAGGGTATATTACAAGCAGGGGAATAGCTAGGTTATATGGAATATTTATGTTCAGCTTTTTTGAGGAAACGCCGGACTTCCTTTCAGAGTGGTTGTACCATTTTATAATGCCACCAACAGCGTATATAAGGGTTCCTATCTCGCCATAATTTCTCCAACATTTATTACTTGCTTCCCTGTTAAACTCTTGCTGCTACTGGGATAAGATGGTATCTCATTGTGGTTTTTATTTGCATCTCTTTCATTGCCAGTGATTTTGAGCATTTCTTCATGTATCTGTTGGTCATTAAATGTTCTTTTCTGTGAAGAGTCTTTCCATATCTCTTTCCCATTTTGTAATTGGAATAACAGTCTCTTTTCTACTGGAGGCCCAGAAGCATTGTGTAAAATTTTGTTATAAGACTCTTCTCTGAGTTAGTATTGCCAAATGTTTGTTCCCAGTCAGTAGGTTTTATTTTCATCTGGTTGAAAAAGTTTTTGATGAACATAGAGATTTGAATCTTAAAAGGACCCATTTATCGATTTTATCCTCTTCAGATGGTGCATTTCTGGCTATATTTGGAAGTCTCTTTACACTATAGAATAGACCTTTGAAGGTTGATCCCACTTTGTCTCTGATAACCTTTAGGATTTTGGGTTTTATTCCTAAGTCTCTGATGAAGAGTTGATTTTTGTATATGGTGTGAGACGTGGATCCTGTTTCAGCTCTCTCCAGGTAGCATTTGAAATTTATTATTTCTTGCCAAACATCAGTTTACTGTAAATTAATTGGTCCATTTCTGTGTTCTCAATTCTGTTTCATTGGTCAAAGTGTCTCTCATTATACCAGCACCATGCTGTTTTGGTTACCACTGCTGTGTAGTAGGTTTTGAAGTCAGAGAGTGCTACACCTCTCACTTAATTTTTCTTTTTCAAAAGTACTTTGCTTATTGAGAGTCTCTTTCTTCTCCAAATAAATTTTAAAATTTCTCTGTCAATCTCCTTTAAAAATGAATTCGGTATCTATATTGAGATTGCATTGAACAAGTAGATTGTTTTTGGTAGGACTGTCATTTTCACAGTGTTGAGTCTTCTTATCCATAAACAGGAAACATTTTGCCCTTTATTTAGGTCTTTTATTGCATCTCACAAAAAGGTTCTGTAGTTTTCGATGCATAGGTCTTTTGTATAACAAGTTAGGTTCACCCTCAAGTATCTCAATTTGTGGTTGGTTGTTGGAAATGGTATTCCTTTCTTGATTTCCTTCTCTGAGTTCTCTTTGTTACTGTAGTGGACTCCCACTGTTTTTTTTTGTTTGTTTGTTTTTTGTTTTTTATATTAATCTTGTTGGTAGAATCATCTATTTCTTCTTCTTTGGCTCTGGTTGTTGGTGCATATATCTGAATGATAGTGGTATTTACGGGACTTCCTTGTAAGCGTATGGATATGATCCTGTCACTCACGATGTTGTACTTCAAGATGGATCTAGAAATAACTTTTTTTACTATAAAGGCAACCCC
>NW_006399909.1:978981-985050 GCF_000299155.1 Elephantulus edwardii
AAGATTAATCAACAATCTGCGTTATGCAGATGACACAACCCTGCTTGCTGAAACTGAGGAGGACCTGAAGTGCTTGTTGCAGAGGGTCAAGGACTGCAGCCTTCAATATTAAATCAGGCTCAATATCAAGAAAACAAAGATTCTCACCACTGAGCTGATTGACAGCATCATGATAGATGGTAAAGACATTGAGATTGTTAACAGCTTTATTTTGCTTGGCTCAACAATCAACTCTTGGCACCAGCATCCTGGAAATTAAAAGATGTATTGCAATGGGAAAGTCTGCCGTTAGAGACCTCTCCAAAGTACTGAAGAGAAGCGATGTTATTCTGGAGACAAAGATGTGTACCTGATACAGGTCATGGTCTTTGCAGTCACTTGTGATATGTCAGAAGGCTGGACAATAACTAGGGATGATAGAAGGAAAATTGATGCCGTTTAGTGGAGGTGTTGGAGAAGAGCATTGAATATACCATAGACTTCTAAAAGAACAAAGAGATTCACCTAGAGTGGGTTAAACCAGGCTGCTTCTTGGAGGCAAGAATTTTGAAGCTTCATCTGACATACTTTGGGTATATTGAAAGGAAGGACTCCTTGGGGAGGAACTTCATGCTTGGGAGCATGGAGGGACAGAGCAGGAGAGTAAGACCTTTGATGACATGGATTGATTTAGTGACTGAGGGAATGGGGGTAAATGTGTTGGAAACAATGGTATTGGCAAGGGCTAGAACAGGGTTTAGGGACGTTTTACATAGGGTTGTTATGAGTCACAAGCAACTCGACAGGACATAACAATACCATCACCACTGAGAATGATATTGTCTCTTTGTTTTACATATATACTTTGCCCAACGTTGAGGAAATTCGTTCTATTCCAAATTTACCGAGTGTCCTAATCAGGAACATATGTTGGATTTTGTCAAATGCCTTTCTTCATCAATTTCTAAGATTGTATATTTCTTGTTATTTGCTTTGTTAATGTGGTGGATTATGTTTATTGTTTTTCTTATGTTGAACCATCCTTGCATAACTTTTATGAATCCCACATGGTCATGATGAATTATTTTCTTTTACTTGCTTTTGGATTTTGTTACCTAGGATTTTGTTAAGAATTTTTTTCATCTATATTCATGAGATATGTTGGTCTCATTCTGTATTATTGTTACATGAAAAAGTGTGTATTAAAAAACAAGAACAACAAAACAGCTTGATAAACTCTACTTTCCATATGTTAAGAGTGGAAAAAGTTCACAGGATTTTTTCATTACTACAAACTTCGGAGATTGATCCTCTGTACTTTCTGCAAAGGCATGTCTACATATACTCAAAGTGAGTTGTTGTTGTTTGATGCCGTCGAGTCGTAGACGACTCATAGCGACCCTATGAAGGAATGGCCTGAACACTGTTCATACATAGAGTTTTCGGAGGCAAGCCATTTCGGAAGTGGATGCTGCTCCTGCTTCCAGGCTTGATTTAGTAGGGAAGCTCCAGCCAACCTGTCCACCATGGGTACCCTTTCCACGATTGGCACATCACTGTCACACTCTTCAGCATCACAGCAACCACGAGTTACCTCTGTACAGCAACGCACAGATCAGTGCTATACCACCTAAAAGAATGTTTGACAGGAAGAGAATTTGAACCTGGCCGAGGGCCACAGAGGAAACTCACCCACCTTCAGCTTGGTATCAAAGCTTCCTTTTCACTTGGCCAACGTAGCTCTTTCTTGGTCATCTCATTGTTATTGTTGTTTGATGCTGTCGGTCAAAGTGAGTACCTTTTCGTAATTAATATTTTTAACTGTGTCATCCAAGAATTACAAAAAATTTTGAAGATATTTTATAGCTGTTTAATCTTTAGGTAAATTGATGTATTTACATTAAAATAATTTAAACTTTTAAGTCTCAGATTCCATTGCTATTTTTTCTAAATTTTGAAATCTTTGTATATTAAAAAGAACTAGACTTGTATATAAAACTCTATTTCACATTTAATTGACTCTATATAGTGAAACATCTCCAAGCCGATGCATTTAAATGAAATGTACATCAATTTTAAAGTAGGAAAATTTTACAAATAATTTATTAAGAGTCTTAAAAATAGCATGTAGCTAATCTTTTCTATTAGTGCTATAACTATAAAGAGGAATAAAATGTCATAATTAAACATGATTACAGTAAGTCATTCTTTCATTAATTTCAAGAGTGAATTAGTTAAGAAATGCAATTTTTTTTTGCTAGCTTACTCATTACCAAAAAATGTGACATTAACTTTTTATATTACTTTGTTTTCTTTTTTAATGTGGAGGTCGATAAAATTGGAATTTGTCACATATTTTTTTAATGAAAAAGGAGTACTTATGAAAAATCTGTTATTACACATGGAAAAGAGTCAAAAGTTATAATAATGGAAAAGAATTACTCTTTATGTGCTACTTGTCTAAAATGTTCTAAGTTGTGCTTAATATTCTCAATTTAACTTCGGCTTTCATTGATATCAATTTTTATCATGAAAAAATGAAATTGTTCTGTTGCTGTTATGCACCGGTAAATAGACTACTAATTTACAGTCTCCTTATGAACATCAGTTTGTATTCTTTCCCAATTCCAACATGCTTCTGTCAATTGTTACAGATATTATGTCAATATATCTTGTTGAGGATCTTCCAATCTTTCTCTGATTCTCTATCTTACCCAGTATTATGTTTTTTTATTTGTTTGTTTGCTTGATTGCTTCTTTACCCAAAGATGTTGCACTGCAATCCTGAAGGCACAGGGTTTGAAGCCAATAGCTGCTCCGTGAGAGAAGGATGGGCAATCTCCTTCGATACAATTAACTTCCTCTGAAAACGCACTGGAGGTTCAGCTATAGGTAGGTTTCAACTCGACAGTAATCCCAGTTATTGGGTCATTCTAGAGACTAATGTGAAAATTATAGAATTAGAGGGAATATTATCTATTAGTAATAAAATGAGGATTTTGATGAAAGTTTCAAAATTTAAAGTTTAAATAGCTTAAAAATAATCTAATTTGTAAAGTATATGTTTAATCTAATTGATGAGTATACATATTCATTTCTCAAAATTGTTGTTGTTGTGTGCCGTCGAGTTGCTTGCGACTCATAGCGACCCTATGTACAACAGCCCTAAACTCCGCTCTGTCCTGTGCCAATCGCACTGTCTCTGACACTCCCATCCTGATTATCCCAGTCACTGAATCAATCCACCTCATAGAGAGCCTTCCCCTCCTGCGCAGTCCCGCCACCCTCCCAAGCATGATGTCCTTCTCCAAGGACCGGTCTCTCCTCACAACATGTCCAAAGTATGTTAGATGGAGCCTCAGAATCCTTGCCTCCAAGGAGCCACCCGGTAAAAAATAATTATCTGAAAAACAAACTACACATATTAAATATAAGTTAAAAAAGATGCAAAATAAATTTACAGAGTACATTACCTAATATTGTCCCAGACATTTAAAAATAACTAATGATATAATATGTCAAAAAATGGGAGTGTATTGTTGGTAGAAGTGTTGCAGTTAGGTGAAATCTAATACTTTAAAGACTTCCTGGATAAGGAGATATGCTCTCAACACAAGAGCAGTTCAATTCTATAAGCTGTTCCTCAGGAGAAAGATGGGCAATCTCATTCCATGTGATTTATAGCCTCTGATAACCTGTGGAAGGATCACTTATGAATGTGATCCCACTCCACAGCAATGGCGGAGTGAATGCTAATTCACAGAGATTTCATGCAAACAGAAATGAAGCCTGCACCTACTTGACACACTATTTGAACCCACTGTTGCAATCACTGTTCTGATTCACCCTGTGGATGTTCTTCCTCCTTCCTTTTTTTTTAACGTTGTATCTAGAAAGTGTTCTCCTTGAAAATATGCCCAAAGTATGTGAGAGAATTGTTGCCATCCTGACATTCTTGCACTTTTTCTAGGACAGATTGTTTGCTTCTTTGGTAACCCATGGTATTTTAAATATTTTTTACTACACTACAATTTAAAAGTATCCAAGTTCCTTTTTAATCTCTCTTATTCATTATCATTTTTATGTGCAAAGTTTTGAAAATACAGTGGCTTGAGTAAGGCTCATTTTACTCCTATAAGCAATATGCACAGACTTTTAGGACTTTAAAGCATTTCTTGACAGCATATTGGCCTGTATGGTATTTGATTTCTTGATTGATACTTCTAAGCACATTTACTGTAGTTCTAAGCAAAATTAAATTTTGAACAACTTCAATATTTTTCCTCTTTACCATGATGTTGTTTATTAATGCAGTTGTTAGGATTTGAGTTACTTTCTGCTTAGGAGTACTGAAATATTTGAGCTCAATCAGTGAGGGCTTCAAGTCTTCAACAAAAACTTACAGAAAAATTAAATTATAAGAACAACTTCAAACATAGTCATATATACCCTCTTTGTACCCTTGTTCCTACTTTCTATAATGAACATGAAATGAAACTTAGAGATTGAAATATTTTTCTCTTTTTGCCATGTGGCTTTTTGTGTCTGGTAAAGTCAGATACTTTCTTGCATGTTACTGTAAACTTTATATACGTATCTTTCCTGTAAACATAAAAGTTCTAATTCACACAGTAATCTGTTCCAAAATTTTAAGTTAGAATAAAAAATATCTCAGATGGACTTAATATGAAAGAAAACTTAGGTCTTTTAAAAGAAATATTATATCAAATTTTGATGGGTCTCTTTGATTTAGTATGACTTTGAGTAACTAAATGTAAGCTTCAGAGAGTTGAACAATGACTAAGAATAAAAGAGGAAGAATTGATGCCTTTGAATTATGGTGCTGGAGAAGAATCTAGAACATACCATAGACCAAAAGAAAACAAAGCAGTCTGTTTTGAAAAGGGTGAAACCAAACTTCTCCTTGGAGGTTAGAATTTTGAAGCTCCGTCTTACATACTTTGGACATGTGGCAAGGAAGGACTGATCCTTGAAGAAGGACTCATGTTTGATAAAATAGAGGGACAGAACAGCAAAGAAAAAACCCAGATAAGATGGATTGATACAGTAACTAGGACAACGGTGGTAAGTGTATCAGAGACAGTGAGACTGGTTCAGGAGAGGGCAGGCTTGAGAGCTGTTGTACATAGGGTGGCTATGAGTGGCAGGTGACTAGATGACATACAAGCAACAACAACAACACACATAGCTCTTTTCCAAAATGCCCTCTAATTGTTATTGTTGTTATTTGCCATTTTGAGTCTTCTGTTAATCATAACAACCCTATGCACAATAGCTAGGAACACTGTCCTGTCCTGATCCAGTCTCACAGTCCTCACAGTCTTAAACACACATAGCCCATTAAACTAGTTACATTACTGTGTCAATTCATATCATCCAGAGCCGTCTTCTCCTGAACTGATTCCCTGGCCTCCAATTCCAAGCATGATATCCTTCTCCAAGTGATAGGGTGGTATTCATAAACTCAGGATTATTTAAACTTGTGACTTACTCAGAAGAATGGGAACCTCAAAACACTTGATTGTACTTATGTGAAACCTATACTTGGACCAGGAGGCAGTCATCAGAACAGAGAAAGAAAACACTGCATGGTTCAAAATTGGGAAGTGTTTAAGCCAGGGTTGTGCCCTATCTCCATACCTTTTCAATCTAAATACAGAGCAGATTATCTTGGAGGCTGGGTTCTATGAGGAGGAATGTGGCATCAGAATTAGAGAAAAACTCATCAAGGTTTGTGTTATGCAGATGACACAACTTTACTTGCTGAAAGTGAGGAAGTACTGAAGTGCATGCGGCAGAAGATCATGAAGTGGAACCTTCAATATAGATTGAAGCTCAACATCAAGAAAACAAAGATTCCCTCTACTGGACAATTTGGCAGCAGCATCATGGATGGTGAAAAGATTCAGATTGTTAACACCTTTAGTTAGGCTCCACAATGAGGAGCCAAGAAGTTAAAAGACTAATTGTATTGGAAAAGTCTGCTATTACAGACCTCTCCAAAGTACTGAAGAGCAAATATGTCAATCTGGAAACTATGGTGTGCCTGTTACAGGCCATGTTGTTGTT
>NW_006399909.1:987855-990762 GCF_000299155.1 Elephantulus edwardii
ACAAGAATGATGAAACTTCATCTGACATACTTTGGACATGTTGCAAGGTGGGACCAGTCCTTGGAGAGGGACATCAACTTAGGAGGGTGGAGGGACAGCACAAGAGATGAATACCCTGGATGAGATGGATTGATTCTGTGACTGGGGTAAAAAGGGTAGGTATGTCAAAGACAATAAGATTGACACAGGATAGAGCAAGGTTTAGGATTTTTGTACATAGGGTTGCTATAAATTGCAGGCAACTTGAAAGAACATACAACAATAACAGTGTAATTATAAAATTGATAACATATGACTCCATCCTGCAAAAATGGTTAAACGATCTAACTATCTTTTGTTTGGTCTTCAGACCCTGCTGTAACTTCTACTTATTCCTTTAGAGCACCTTAAGCAGTTTGCTTACCAGGATGGAAAATGCATTAACTTTATCACTTCTCAGTCATTTGTCAATTCTACCCCTGGTTGTGTGATATAGGCATCTCAAAGCTATATTTTTCTCAGTCAGATGTGAACTGTATTGTTTACTTGTAAGGTAAATACATCTTTCCTAGACTAGCATTTATGTCTTTGAAACTGTTATTGTCAGCCAAATGGTAAGCAGATTAACACCTACTCACGTTTGTTTAAACTGTTTTCTTTGAATATAAAAATCCTTTAGTTTTGAACTAGCAACAGTGAAATATTTAGTGAATTAAACATCTATGTCAATTTTTTTTAATTCTTTAGCTTTGAAGCTAATGTTAGAGGGATCTTAGCTGAAAGCAGGGCATACCAAAGGAATGCATATCTGTGTTTCATTCACTATGCTAAGGCATTTGACTGTGTGGATCATAACAAACTATGGTCGACTTTAAGAAGAATGGGAATCCCAGAACACTTGATAGTGTTAATGAGAAACCTATACTTGGACTAAGAGGCAGTTGTCAGTACAGAGGAAGGAAACACTGCATGGTTCAAAATCGAGAAGGGTGTACGACAGGAATGTGTACTGTCTCCACACCTTTTCAGCCTGTATGCAGAACAGATTATCCGGGAGGCTGGGCTTTATGAGGAGAAATATGGGGTCAAGATTGGTGGAAGATCTAACAAAAATCTACATTATGCAGATGACACAGCCCTGCTTGCTGAAACTGAGGAGGACTTGAAGTGCTTGTTGCAGAGGGTAAAGGACTACAGCCTCCAATATGGATTGAGGCTCAATGTCAAGAAGAAAAAGAATCTCACCATTGGATCAACTGGCAGCATCAGGATGGATGTTGAAGAGATTGAGATTGTTCAAAGCCTTAGTTTGCTTGGCTCCACAGTCAACACTCTTGACACCAGTAGCCAGGAAATGAAAAGACAAACTGCCATAGGAAAGTCTGCTGTTAGGGATCTCTCCAAAGTACTGAAGTGCCGTGGTGTCACTCTGGAGACTAAGGTGTGTCTGATACAGGCCATGGTTTTCGCAATCACTTGTTATGCATCAGAGAGTTCGACAATGACTAAGGAGGATAGAAGGAGAATTGATGCCTTTGAGCTGTGGTCCTGGAGAAGAGTATTGAGGGTACCATGGTCTACTAGGAAAACAAACAGATTCATACTGGAAAGGGTTAAACCGGGTGGCTCCTTGGAGGCAAGGATTCCGAGGCTCCATCTAACATACTTTGGGCATGTTGTAAGGAGGGTCCAGTCTTTGGAGAAGGACATCATGCTTGGGACGGTGGAGAGACAGTGCAGGAGGGGAAGGCCCTCTATGAGGTGGATTGATTCAGTGACTGGGGTAATTGGGATGGGAGTGTCAGGACATAGGACAGAACAGAGTTTAGGGCTTTTGTACATAGGGTCTCTATGATTCACAAGCAACTCAACAATAAATAACAACAACAACAACAAGTATAAAACCCCAAAACCAACCTTAGAAGCGGAGGTAGCTTTTGAGATCATTCTCTCTTCTCTTCCAGATCAGAAATAAAGAGCTTTGGGCATTGCAATCAGTCTGTTTAATTGGCAGCTGACTATGGATAGAACCCCTTGTATCCAGTAACATAAGGATTGGTCCCTCCTGGCAACATTCATGAAGTACATCATACGGAGCTTCAAAATCTTTGCTTCCACAGACAAACTTCCCCCCCCTTGGCTCTTCATGGAATGTTCAATACGCCAGCACCACAACTCAGAGGCACCGATTTTTTTTTTCTCTCATCCTTAATCATTGTCTAACTCTCTAATGCATAGTAAGTAATTGCAAAGGCCTTGCCTGGACAAGGCATTCCTTAGTCTCAATACTGATATTGTTGCTCTTAACACTCTGAAGAGTTTCCTGCCAATAAATTTTCCCATTGCTATTTGCCTTCTGATTTCCTGACTGCTGTTGCCAAGAGTGTTGGTTGTGAAATTGACCAACTGGAAATTGTTAACAATCTCAGTCTCATCACTGTTGATCATGATGCTGCCAATCGTTCGAGTGGTGAGAATCTTTGCTTTTTTGTTTGTTTTGATCTTGAGTTTCAATCCATGTCTAAAGCTGCAGTCCTTGACCTTTTGCAGCAAATGCCTAAGGCTCACCTAAATTTCAGCAAGCAAGGTTCTGTCATTTGCATACACCAGGTTTTGGTGAATCTTCCTTTAATTCTGATGCCACATTTCTCCTCATAAAGTCTAGTCCCTCGAATGATCTGTTGTGCATGTATTTTGGATTAAAACTTACAGAGTCAAAAGAAGAAAAAGCAGTATATACATATGTTGTTGCTGTTATGTGCCGTCCAGTCGTTTGCGACTCATAGCGACCCTATGCACTACAGCCCCAAACCCTGCTCTATCCTGCGCCAACCGCACTGCCACTGACACGTCCATCCCGATCACCCCAGTCACCAAATCAATCCATCTCATAGAGGGTCTTCCCCTCCTGCGCTGTCCCTCCACCCT
>NW_006399909.1:993292-999906 GCF_000299155.1 Elephantulus edwardii
CCAATGCCTAATATGTCAATATTTATGCGTTCCATTTCTTTCTTAACAATTTCTAATTTTCCTACATTCATGGCTCTCCCATTCCATGTTCCAATCACTAGTATATGTATACATATACACCAAAATTTAAAAAAAAACCCAAAACACAACACACCACTCTTTTCCATATATTTTAAGACCCAAGATTTGATTCAAATCCTGTTTATACGGTATTTTAGGAATGACATAAATGTCCTTTCCTTTATGAAGAAGAAAAATTGTTGTTGCTGATTTTCATCAAGTCAAATATGGCTCATAGCGAGCTTATGAATAAAAGACCTTAACCCTGTTCTATAACTGTTGTTTCTCTATATTCATAATTTCCAGAGGCATGTTGTTTAGCAAGTGGTTGCCACTCCTGCTTCCAAATCTGTCTTAAACTGAAACATCCACCAAACACTATCCATCATGGTTTATCATTTTTGCATTTGACACACCAGTGGTACAGGATTTAATATCATAGCAACCCAAGGTTACCCCCCATACAGCAAATTGACAGACAGTGCTGTACCTAGTCAATGATAATGTTATGGTGAAATTAAAAAGGTAAAGTCTGTTATTCAGAGCAATCCAATTATTATTGTAGATACACTGGCCAGAAGAACATTTTTTGATGTGAGCAGAGATGAAAAGGAAGAGAGAGCTTGAACTTTCTTTTATCCCTGGAAAGGAAGAGAGAGGGTTGAATACAAATGTGTTGAGATAGGATATATAATCATGTAACATAAAGTGTAATGTGGGGAGCTCTGGTGGACTAGTAGCAAGAAGCTGAGCTACAAGCCTGAAGACATGCAGTTCTAACCCACCAGATGCTCTGCTGGAGAAGGAGAGGAAATATCCATCTCCTCTTGTGACAGTCAGACCTGATTCAACGGCATACTGAAGAAAATAAAAAACTGATGTGTGTTTTTGTGTTCACATGTGCACATGTATTTTTGCATGTTAATAAGGTATAGTGTAGGGACTCAAGGGTAGAGTAGGAGTTGATGAGTAGAATCAGATTATTAAGGGTCTTACAAATCACTGAAAACTCTGACTTTTCTATTAATACAGTGATAAACCATGAAAAATTTTGCTGAGAGAGGGGTGTCTTATGACACATTGATGCCTGTTCACAGAGACTAAACTGAGCAAAACACCAAAGACGGTAAATATGTATGGAGGGTATCCAATTCATTCAGAGGATGGATAATGTTTGTTTCACATCAGTGTTAATAATCACTCTGTGCATCTCAAAATCAATACAGGAAATCTAGTCATGAAGTTACTTTCAAACTTTAAACAGCACATATAAATCATTGACAATCCTATCCCATCCTTATTTTAGCTAAGGGTCAGTAGCTGACTTTCTGGTATTTTTGGAGAAAATTGTAAAGCAATTCTGAAGTAGATATAGCTTCTTTCTTACAAAGATCAAATTCCCCACATTTCATCAAATATTTTAAACTCCAGAGTACTGAAGAGTAATGAAGATTAAGGTGTGTACCTGATCCAGGTCATGGTCTTTGTAATTACTTGCTGTGCATAAGAGATCTGGATAATGGCTAGGGATGATAGAAGGAGAGTTGTTGACTTTGAGCTGTGGTGTTGGAGAAAAGTACTGAATGATAGGAGAACAAACAAGTTTGTCCTGGACAGGGTGAAGCCAGGCTGGTATTTGGAGGTAAGGATTCTGAAACTCCATCTGACATACTTTGGGCATGTTGCAAAGCAGGTTCAATCCTTGGAGAGGAATGTCATGCTTGGGAGAGTGGAGAGACAGTGCAGGAGAGGAAGACACTTGAGATTAATTGATTCAGTCACTGGGGTAACGGGGATGGGCATGTTGAAACAATAAGATTGACAAGGGATAAAGCAGATTTTAGGGCTGTTGTACTTAGGGTCACTATGAGTCACAGGTGACTCGACAGCACATAACAACAACAACAATAACAACAACATACTCAAACCAATATGAAAACCTAGAAGAAATTACCATTCTCTTTTTGATGAATTGCTATGCATCTGAAAGCTGAACAAAAAATATGGATAATAGAAGAAAAGTAATGCCTTTGAGCTGTGGTGTTGGAGAAGATCACTGACTATCCCATGGACAATCAAGAGAACAGATAGGTCTTAGAGAAAGTGCTCTTTTGATACAATAATAATGATGTTTTACCTTACATACTTAGGGTATGTTTCTAGGAGGGCCTATTCCTTGGAGAGAGACATGATTCTGTGAATGATGGAGGGGTGATGAAGGAGAGGAAGATCCTCAACCAGGTGGATTGACATACGACTGCTGTAATGGGCCTGACATGTCAGAATGGCACAGAGTAGAGAAGGGACTATATCATGTGTTTATAAGGGTCACTGTGAGTTGTATTTGATTTGATGGCAACTAAGAACAACAACAACAACCAGATATATATTGTATATGTTATTTTCATTGGTTTTTCCTTCTTACTAAAAATGTACTTCATGAAAACAAGAAATCCTGTGAATAGTTTTATTCTTAGAACTCCCAACTAACTTTTCACAATAAAGCATGACTGCTTTCTGTCATCCATGGCAGTGCTCTTTCAGTGTAAAAGTAAAATGAAAACAGCCTTAAGCCATTTTGTACTTTTCAAATCCTTATTTACTCACCCTAACCCTCACCACCTAATTGTTAAAAACCAAACAAAACCCAGAAGGAATTAATAATAACAGCAAGTAATTTCCTATTAAGCTGAATTACCTATTTAAAATTGTGCTGCTTTTACAAACTACCAGGTAAGTTTATAACTATACTAACCTTCAATTATTTTTCTTAATTTAATAATTATTTTTTTACCTGTTAAGAATGTATGCACCAAATAATGTTACAGTTTAATTGTTTTCAGTGGCCTTGTTAAATTCTCTGAATTCCTTCTTAGAAAATTATCATGCTTACTAATTTAACTTTTCTTTTTTCCCTTCCCTTCCCTTTCCTTCCCTTCCCTTCCCTTCCCCCCCCTTCCCCCCCTTTTTTTTTCCTTCTTCCCATTAAACTGAACTCACTGTTTCTCAATGTAATAGCTACTACAAAATGCTTTTAAGTTGTCGTCTGTGGGAGACAAAAAACCATACATAGATTTCAAAAGAAAATATAATACTGAGTCAACATTCTTTATTAGTTAAGTCAAACTTTTGGTTGTTTATAAAACATCTTCTGGGAATATTTTGGGTTTAAGTTTTAAATTTTATCTTAGGGTAAACATCTTAGGAATAACACAGGCTGCAGGGCTTAAGACATTTTGAATTCTATGGCATTTTAATATCTACTCTGCGTTTTCTCTTTTGATTAAGATTTATCTCTGGGTGTTTTTTTTTCTTATTTAAATTTGTTGTAATTTTCATGAAAGTTTACAAAGCTATTTGGTTATCTATCTAGTTACTCATACACATTTTGGTTTTTTTTGTTGTTCCTAAACTTTCTTTCCAACAGCCCCCACCCTTTGCCCGAGTGATTTTCTTCCCCTCCACCATCATTTTTTCTGTCCTCTTCATTTCCATCTTTGGACATTTATATACATCTTAATCTTTATTCTTCTATATTTATAATAATGATTTATGCAATATTTGTCCTTATAAGACTGAATTAGCTCACCCAGCATAATGTTTTCTACTATTTACCATGTTGTGCAGTGCTTTTTTGAAATAATTTAGCCAGACTGCTGCATAGAATTCCATCATGTGAGTATACCACAAATTCTCTATCTATATTTATGGGTGGATATTTGAGGTTACTTTTAAATTTCTTTATTTTTCATTTCAATGAACATCTACAGAGATTTCGGAATTCCATTCATTCATTGTTGCACCCCTCTCCCCGCCCCCCCCCCCGTTTGCTCCTCTCCTTCAAACGCAAAAGAAAAACTCCCTCATTGGTATGCAATCCCGCACACATATCCCCAACCCCAAATATAATTTTTCTATTGTTAATAACACTGTTATGAACATCATTACACAAATCTCCATTTGTGTCTCAGTTTTATTTTCCTTGTGGACCTCTCCAAAGTACTGAAGAGCAATTGTGTCTATCTGGAGACTAAGGTGCGCCTGATAAAGGCCATGGTCTTTGCGATCACTTGCTATGCATCAGAGAGTTGAACAATGACTGAGGAGAATAGAAGGATAATTGATGCCTTTGAGTTGTGGTGCTGGAGAAGAGTATTAAGGGTACCATGGACTGCTAGGAAAACAAACAGATTCATCCTGGAGAGGGATAAACTGGCAGCTCCCTGGAGGCAAGGATTCTGAGGCTCCATCTAACATACTATGGACATGTAGTAAGGAAGGACCGGTCCTTGGAGAGGGACATCATGCTTGGTAGGGTGGAGGGACAGGGCAGTGGGAGGAAGGCCCTCTATGAGGTGGATTGATTCAATGACTGGGGTAATCAGGATTGGTGTATCAGAGACGGTGCAATTGACACAGGGCAGAGCAGAGTTTAGGGCTGTTGCACATAGGGTCGCTATAAGTCTCAAGCGACTCGATGGCACATCACAACAACAACAACATATTCCTAGCAGTAGAATAGTGGAGTCATATGGAATTTCTATGTTCAGTTTTTGAGGAAATGTCAAACTGCCTTCCATAATGGTTGTACCATTTTAGAATCCCAGAAACAATGTAAGAGAGTTTCAATTTTTTCCACATCACCTCCAGTAATTATTATTGTCTGCTCTGTTAAAATTTGCCAGTGGTATTTGGATGAGATGGTATCTCATCGTAGTTTTTATTTGTGTCTCTCTTATTGCCAGTGATTTTGAGCATTTCCTCATGTGTCTATTGGCCATCCAAACGTTTTCTTCTGTAAAAAGGCTTTCCATTTATGTATTTATTTTTCTTAAAAGACTATAGAATTTTATAGGGTTTACTTTTACAGTTTTACAGTTGTTCACATATATTTATAGTTTCATTAATAAAAACAATAATGTGATTAATATTCTTAAGACTAAAAATATTTGCATATAGTCGTAATAATTTTCTAATGAAAAATTCCTGGGAATTGAATTACTGCATTATAGGGTATATTATACATTTAAGTTTTAATATACAATCTTCTTAAATTGTCATTAATATATAGAATGCTAAACTGCCTTTGAGGAAGTGAAACACATTTGCATTTGCATGAAAGTAACTATTCACTGCTTCATTAATTCTTTAGTATTGTCCTTGAATAAAAATAATTGTTATTCAATCATAGAAAGTCTCTGGCTTTGGTTTGAATTTGTTAATTACTAAAATTTTTGAAAGTTGAGGGTTTGTAATATATTTATGTATTTGTATTTCCGTATTCTATTATCTTTTGTTTATTTTAAACTAAGTATTTATCTTTTTTCTCTCTCATCCATAAAATTGTCTTTTTTTTAATCCTGTACCCATAATTTACTTTAGTACCTACAATTTATCCTGCAATTTGTATTATAAATGTATTACTACTAGCTTTTAATATACACTTTACTCTGTTCATTCATTCAGAAATGTTGAACTTTTAACTGCTTGGATGTATTAATTGTTTCCTTTATGGTTTTATACGCTATTATGTATCATGTATGAGAACACCTTTCCTTTCACAAGGTTACTTAAATATGCATATGTATTTTCATTTAAACTATTATTTTGGTAAATGGTATATACAAACCCATGTTCTTTATCAAGTTGGCCAAATATAATTTATTTTATTTATATATTTTTACATTTGGGGTATTTGTTTTTGCTTTTTAATACATTAAACATATCTTTTTATTTTATATTTGTTTACTTACACAATTCATATACATTGCATTTCACACTTTTCTTCATTTAAGTTGTATTTCATTCAATCATTCCCATTCATTGTATTTTATAAAATTAATCAATATTGGAGTATTCCCACCATTACCCTGTCTTTTCAAATCCCGAACAGATCTTTTCCATGCTCTTTACATACCCCTCTTCCCTCAACAAATTGTGTGATGCTGTGATATTCTCCCTGCCCTTCCTCAACCCTCTGTTCCTACCCTCCCCCTCTTTGATCCTCATACACATTTTACCACTTATCATTTTATTTATACAAAATGATGTTATGTAATATTTGTCCTATGATACAAAGTTAATTCACTGAGCATAATGCTATCCAGTGCCTCCCAAGTTATGTAGTCGCTTTTTAAGTTGTTTTCCTGAATAATGCATAGCATTACATCATGTGTTTGTACCACCATTTCTCAATCCATTCAACTGTGTTTGGATATTTGGGATTTTTCCATACTCTTCCTTTAGGTAATAACACTACATTTGTGTTTAAGTTCTTATTTTCTTGTGGTATATTCCAAACGGAGTTTGATCGAACATGCAACCAAGATGCATTGATAATAATGGGTGACTGGAATGCAAAAGTCGGGAACAAAGAGGAAGATTCAATACTTGGAAAACATGGACTCAGTGACAGAAATGGAGCTGGAGAGAGAATGATCGAATTTTGCACAATCAATGACTTATTCATAGCAAATACACTTTTTAAGAGGCATAAATGCAGGTTATATAGCTGGATTTCACCTGATGGCATGCATAGGAATCAGATCGATTAC
>NW_006399909.1:1001881-1008629 GCF_000299155.1 Elephantulus edwardii
GAGACAGTGCGATTGGCACAGGACAGAGTGGAGTTTAGGGCTGTTGTACATAGGGTCGCTATGAGTCGCAGGCGACTGGACGGCACATAACAACATCAACAAGATATTCCAAACTGTGGAACAGCAAGGTCATACGGAGTGTTGATGTTCAGCTCCTTGAGGAAATGCCAAACTGTATTCCAGAGTAGTTGAACCGTTTTACAATCTTCTCAACCGTGTATGAAACTTTCCATCTCTCCACATTTGTTGTCTGGTTATACTTTGCCTCTGTTACAGGGGTGAGATTGTATCTCATTGTAGTTTTTGTTTGCATCTCTATTATTGCCAGTGGTTTTGAACATTTCTTCATGTGTCTGAAGGCCATCTGTATGTCTTCCACTGTGAAGTCTTTCCATCAAATTTATTCATTTTGTAATTTGATTATTAGTCTTTTTTCTTCTGGAGGCCCTATAAGATTCTGTAAATATGAGCCCCTTGTCTAAAATGGTATTGCAAAATATTTCCCCCCCCCAGTAGGTTTTCTTTTCACTCTGTTGGAAAAAGTTTTGTTGATGTGCACGGTATTTAATCTTTTTTTTTTTCCTCGCCTCACAATGGTGGTGTAACTCTAGAGAATAGGTGCGCCTGATACAGGCCATGGTCTTTGCAATCACTTGTTATGCATTCAAGAGTTAGACAATGACTAGGGAGGATAGAAGGAGAATTGATGCCTTTGAGCTGTGGTACTGGAGAAGAGTATTGAATGTACCATGAACTGCCAAAAAACAGATTCATCCTTGAGAGGGCTAAACTGGGCTTCTCCTTGGAGGCAAGGATTCTGAGGCTTTGTCTGACATACTTTGGATATGTTGTAAGGAGGGACCGATCCTTAAAGAGGGTCATCATGCTTGGAAGGGTGGAGGGACTGCGCAGGAGAGGAAGGCCCTCTGTGAGGTGGATTGATTCAGTGCCTGGGGTAATCAGGATGGCATGTTGGAGGCTGGGTGATTGGCACAGGATAGATCAGGGTTAAGGTCTGTTGTACATAGGGTCACTATGAGTCGCAAGTGACTTGACGGCACATAACAACAACAACAACACAGTGGTGGAGTTTATTAGAGATATAAGTTGAAGGAAGAGGGAGGCAAATAATAGAAGTTCCCATTCATCAATTTTGCTCTCTCTTGATTTTGTTTTTATCCTTTCCTGCTTTCTAATTCTGGTCGTATATTTTCATGTTCTTTTAACCATTGTTTAGGCTTTCTGAGTTTGATCCCATTTTTTTCTATTACTATCTTTATGGTTTTGGGCTTTAACCCTAGAAATCTGCTCTACCTTCACTTGATTTTTGTGTATAAAATAAGTATCCTGCAAGTTTTCTGCATGTAGCAATCCAGTTTTTCTAGATGGCTTAGTGGCAAGAAGCTGCACTGAAATCCCAAAGGCACTTGGTTTGAATCCAGTTGCTGCTTCACAGAAGGATAGACTATCTCTTCTCGTGCGATTTGTTGTTGTTATGTGCCTTCAAGTCAACCAAGACTCATAGTGAACCTATACACAAGAGCTCTGATCCCTGCTCTATACTAGGCCAATGACACTGCCTAAGACACACCTATCCTCATTATTCCAGATTTCATGTTAATCTATCTCATCTGGAGTCTTCCTCTGCTGACTGGCCCTTCACACTTCCAAATCATGATGTCCGTCTCCAAGGATTAGTCCGTCCTGGTTATATGTGCAAAATACATGATAAAAAGACTCAAAAACATTGACTCTAAGTTGGCTTCACCCACTCCAGAACAGACCTGTTAGCTCTCTAGGCAATTCATGGTATGTTCAATACTCTTGTCCAGCCCCCAAAGGCATCCATACTTCTATCATTTTTGGTTACAGCTCAGTTCTCTGATGCATAACAGGTAATTGAGAAGATCATGGCCTGGAATACATGCAGCTTAGTCTCTCGATTTACATTGTTGCCCTTTATCACTATGAAGAAGACCCTGACAGCAGAGTTTCCTAATACAATATTTATCTGGCAATGTGATTACTGCCTCTAAAAACCCACTGGAGGGTCAGTTATTAGTTGGTTCCAATTGGATGGTTTAAAATAAAATTGTTGAAAAGTGTGGTTTTCCCATTTGGTTGGTTTCATTTCCTTGTTGAATATCAGTTGGCTGTAGGTAGATTAGTTAGTTTCTGCATTCTTGACTCTGTTCCCTTGTTCTACATGGCTGCCATTGCACCAGTACCAGGATCTTTTGGTTATTTCAACTATGTGATAAGTTTGGAGATCAGGGAGTGCTATGCTTTCCCCTTCATTTTTGTCTTCCAGAAGTGATTTTCTCATTGAACATCTGTTTCTTTTCCAGATAAACTTGGCCACATCTTTGAAAAAGACATTTATTATCTGTATTGAGATTATGTTGAACATGTAGATTGTTTTTGGTAATATTGCCATTTTTGTACCATATTGAGTCTTTCTGTCTATGAACAAAGAACATTTTTACACTTAATTGTTGTTGCTATTGTTAGATGCAATTTACTCAAGTATGACTTACAGTGACCTTATAAACAAAAGATCTGAACCCTGTCCTATCGTGTGGTATCCTCACACTTCCTGACGGGCAAGAGCCCCTTGCAGCAGTGATCATATCAGTCCACCTCATGTAAGGTCTTCCTCTCCTTTGCTTACCCCTCACCCTTTATAGTATCATATCCTTCTCTAATAGCCCTTCCTAGCAACATGCTCAAAGTATATGAAGCAAAGCCTCATCGTTCTTGTCTCCAGAGAACATGCTGGCTGCACTTTCTCTGAGACATACTTGTTTGTTCTTTTGGCTATTCATTGGATGCTAGTGCTCTTCTTCAACACCACAGCTCAAATGAATAGATTATTCTTTCATCCTTATTTATTGTCTAGCTCTCAGATGCATAGCAAGTGATCGGAAAGACTGTGGTCTGAATCAGATGCACCTTAGTTTTAAATGGACTTGATTACTCCTCAATAATTTGGAGAGGTCTCTAACTACAGATTTTTCAGTGCAATGTGTCTCCTTATTTCCTAACAGCTGGTACTAAGAATATTAGTTGTCGATACAAGTAAGATTAAGTTATTGACAGTTTCAGTCTTTTCTTTATCCATTATGATGTATCTATTAGTCCAGTGGTAAGATTTTTTTTTTTAATTTTGTTAACAATTGAATGTAAGCTTATTAGTCATTTTGATTTAATTAACAATCACCTGTGGGCTGGAAGCTTCAATTTAATTAGGCTTCATTATTTCTCCCAGTAGAGTTTTGTAGTTTTGGGTGGTTTATTTTTTTTTTTTTCTGTTGTTGTTGTTGTTTGGTGTTTTGGGGTTTTTTTTTTGTTTTGTTTTTGTTTTGGTTTTTTTAAATGAAGGTCTTTTGTGTCACCATTTGGATTTTTTCCCAATCATTCTAGCTTGTGGTTGGTTATTATAAATGGTATCGCTTTGTTAGTTTTTTTATTGTCTGTGGTTTTTTTCTTTTACTATAGTAGAGAAAATCCATTACTCTTTGTACATTGAATTTATATCCTGCCACTCTACTAAACTGGTCTACTAGGGATATTTTTTTTATTGAGTCCTTGGAATTTACTGGGTACACTGTTATATTATTGGCACAAAGGGACAATTTTGATACCTCTTTGCCAATTTGGATGTCTTTTGTTTCCTTCTTCTGTCATATTGTCTTAGCTAGTACTTCCAATACAATACTGAATAAGAGTGATAAGAGAACATCCCTGTCTGATTCTTGTTCACAAGGGATATATCTTTAGTCTTTCTTCTTTGAGAATCATATTGGCTCTTAGTATTGCTTATATGTTTCACTATGGTGGACAGTGTTTGGTGGAGCTCCCCGATTAAAACAAGCTCTGGAGCAGGAGGGCTATCCACTTCTGAAATAGCTTGCCTCTGGAAACTATGAACATGGAGAAACGATGAAAGTTATACAAGTGTTCAAGTCTTTTGTTCATAGGGTTACTATGAGTCATCTATGGCACTTAACAACAACAATATGGTGAGAAAATCCCTTTCTTTTTAGGAAGAAGTGTTGGATTCAAAGTCAAAGGCCTCTTCTATATTCGGTTGATAGGATCATATGGTTCCTGTTCTTAATTTTGTTAATGTGATGAACTAAATAGTTTATTTTTCTTATATTGAACCATCCTTCCATACTTGCATACCTGTTATAAGTCATACATGGTCATAATGGTTTTTTTTTAAAAAAAATTTACTATTGAATTCTTTTGAAAGGATTTTTACATGGCATTCATGAGAGATAGTGATTTTTAGTTTTCCTTTTTTTTCATTCCTTTGCCTGATTTTGGTATTAGGGCTATGCTTGCTTTATAGGATGACTCTAATTTTCCTTATGTTTCTATTTTTAGAATAATTCAAGTAGAATAGGTGATACTTCATTTCTCAGTGTTTGGTAATATTCAACCATGAAGCCATCTGCACCAGGAGTGTGTGTGTGTGTGTGCGCACAAGCGCACGTGCCTTTGGGAAATTTTTTTATGACCTGTTCAATTTTGTCTTCTGTAACAGGTATGTTTAAGTTTTCTACATCTACCTGGGCCAAAGTACACAGATTATGGATTTCTAGGAATTTGTCAATTTCTCTAGGTTTTCAAAATTTTTGGAGTATAGATTTTAATAATATTCATTAGTGTCAATTTAATTTCATCTGGTTCTATTGTGATTTCACCTCTTTCATTTCTTATTAGATTTATTTGTGTTTTCTCTTTAACTTTTCCAATGTTTTTTCTATTTTATTGATCATTTTGAAAAAGCAGCTCCAGGTGTTGCTTATGATTTCATTTATTTTTGTGTTCTGTATCTCGATTTCTGCTTTTATTCTTACAATTTCCTTTTTTCTGGAGGCTGTAGTTTCATGTTGTTGGGTTTGTGGTGGTGTGTTTTGGGGGTGGTGTTTTCCCTCGTATCTGATAAAGGTTTTGAATTAGGCCATTCATATTTTTCTTTCTTTCTTTAGTATGTTTCCTAACATTATGAAACACCTCCTGAGGACTACCTTACCTGTTTCCCAGAGGTTTTGATTTGCCATATTTTCAATTTAATTAACTTCAAAGAACTTTTTTATTTTAGTATTTTTTTGTTTCTTCTGCAACTGTTTTACTAAGTCATTGTGTTAAGATTAATAACACAATATTTATGAGAAGTCTCAGGTCAATGTGGTTCAAAATGTTTAACCAGCTTTTTGTGTCCACAATTTCTAACACAAAGAGCTCCATTTACAGCTCAGTTCCCTAATTCCTCTATAGCCCTTGCTTTCAGATTTGCTGTAAGGTCTGCCAAGACTTAGATATGTCATGGGGATGACTCATCTGACCTTAGGTATGTGGGGGTTTTTTGGAGAAGGTAGGGAGCAATGGTGCAGGATTCTACAGACTACAACTGTGGCATAGCTAGATGATGTCTGTGGGTGATGCAGGCTGATGGTGTAGAAATTAGGAAGCTGCTGAATGCTATGTCCCAGGTGAGAAAGCTTTTCCAAAGGAAAAAAGCCACCTGGGAATAAGGTCCCATGAATTGATAGTAGGATAGAGCTTGAATTCCATCTTAATTCGCTCTCCTTAACACAATAATTGCTTTGTTGTTATTGTTTTTGTTGTTAAGTGCTGTCAAGTCCCTTGCAACTCATAGTGACCCTATATAAAACAGCCCTAAACTCTGCTCTGTCCTGTGACAATCGTACTGTTTCCAATACACCCATCCTGATTACCCCAATGACTGAATCAATCCACCTCATAAAGGGCCTTTCCCTGCTGCATTATCCCTCCACCCTCCCAAGCATGATGTCCCGCTCCAAGGACCAGTCCTTCTTTACAACATGTCCAAAGTATGTTAGAGGAAGCCTCAGAACCCTTGCCTCCAAGGAGCCGCGCGGTTTAACCCTTTCCAGGATGAATATATTTGTTTTCCTAGCAGTCCATGGTACTCTCAATACTCTTCTCCAGCACCACAGCTCAAAGGCATCAATTCTCCTTCTATCCTCCCTAGTCATTGTCCAACTCTCTGATGCATAACAAGTGATAGCAAAGACAATGACCTGTATCAGACACACCTTAGTCTCCAGAGAGACACCAGTACTCTTCAGTACCTTGGAGAGGTCCCTAACAGCAGACGTCCCCATGGTAATATGTCTTCTAATTTCCTGGCTACTGGTGCAAAGAGTGTTGACTGCGGAGCCAAGCCAACTGAAGCTGTGAACAAACTCAATCTCTTCACCATTCATCCTGATGTTGCTAATTGGCCAAGTGGTGAGAAGCTTTGACTTCTTGACATTGAGCATCAATCCATATTGGAGGCTGCAGTCCTTGACCCTCTGCAGCAAGCCCTTCAGTTCCTCCTCAGTTTCAGCAAGCAGGCTTGTACCATCTGCATTTCACAGATTCTTGATGAATCTTCCACCAATCCTGACACCACACTTCTCTTCATAGAGCCCAGGTTCCCGGATAACCTGTTCTGCATACAGGTTGAAAAGGTATGGAGACAGGACACATCCCTGGTGTACACCCTTCCCAATTTTGAAGCATGCAGTGTTTCCTTGCTCTGTTCTGAAGACTGTCTCTTGGTGCAAGTATAGGTTCCCATTAGCACGATCAAGTGTTCTGGGATTCCCATTCTTCTCAGAGTCAGCCACAGTTTATTATGGTCCACACAGTCAAAGGCCTTTGCATAATCAAAGAAACACAGATATACATTACTCTGATATTCCCT
>NW_006399909.1:1008934-1037204 GCF_000299155.1 Elephantulus edwardii
GTCCAGGGCAGCATCTGTTAGCTGAAATATGTCAATTGGTATACCATCTATTCCTGGGGCCTTATTTTTTGCCATTTCCTTCAAAGCAGCCTGAACTCCCTTCATCACTATAGGCTCTCACTCATATGTTGTTTCATCAAATTCTTCTGTGTCTGCCAATTCCTTTTGATACAGTGACTCCGTATATTCTTTCCATCTTCTTTTAATACTTCCTAGATCATTTAAAATTCTGCCTAAAGCATCCTTGATTATAGAAACTCGAAGTTTGAATTTTTTCTTCAGTTTGTTGAATTTAAGAAATGCTGAGCAAGTTCGGCCCTTTAGTTTTTCTGACTCCAACTCCTTGCACATTTCATTGTAAAATTTTCCTTTACATCCCGTGATACCTTTTGAAATCTCCTTTTATCCTCTTAGTATCTTGAATTATTCGTTGTGCTTTGGCTTCTCTGTGCTCCAGTGCAATTTTCAGAGTCTCCTTTGACATCCATTTTGGTCTGCCCTTCCTCTTCTCTCTTTTCAATGATCATTTGCGCTCTTCCTGGATGATACCCTTGATAACCTCCCACAACTCATCTGGTCTTCACTCATTAGTACTTTAGCACAAAATAAATAGTTAATTATTGACTTGAAAAGACATTTGAATGATACACCTTAGCCATCAAGACTAAATTAGTCATGTACTGTTGTTATGTGCCAGGGAATCCTTTGAGATTCATAAAGACCCCATGCACAATAGCTCTGAACCTTGTCCTATACTGAGCCAATTTCACTGCCTATGACACACCCACCTCCATTATCTCCATAACTATATCCATCCATATAATTCAGAATCTTCTTTTCCAGCATTGTCCTTTTACCCTTCCAAACATGAAATACTCCTTCAGTTACTGGCCATTCCCAGCAACACTCCCAATGTGACATGGAACTTCACAACTCTTACCTCCGGAGAACAAATTGGTTTTATCCTCCCAGAATCTGATTGGTTTTGTTTGGTTGAAATTTTTTGTAAGTTCATCGTATGTTAAAATTCTTCTCCAGCATCACAACTCAAAGACATCAATTCTTCTTCTGCCGTCCTTAATCATTGTCCAGCTCTCTGATGCATAGCAAGTAACTGTGAAATCAGGGCCTAGAACAAGTGCATCTGAGTCTCTAGACTGATATCTTTACTTTTAAGCTCAGTCTATGGAGGGATCCCTAATAGCAAACTTTCCTAAAGCAAGTAGTCTTTTGATTTCCTGAATGCTGGGGCCAATGGTATTTATTGTAGAACAAAGCAAGCTGAAATTGTTAACAATTTCAATCTCTTCTACATCTATGATGGTGCTACCAATTGGCCTAGTGGTGAAGAGCATCTTTTTTCTTCAAATAGAGTTTCAATCCATATTGAAGCTTGAAGTCCTTGACATTTTGCCACAAATGATCCAGGTCCTCCTCAGTTTTAGCAAGCAGCATTGTGTTATTTGCATAATGCAAGTTTATAATGTGTCTTCCTTCAATTCTGATACCAGATTCTTCCTCATAAAGTTCAGCCTCCAAATTAAAAATTTATGGAGACCTTATTTTTGAAACATGCCATGTTTCCTTGCTCTATTCTAATTACTGGTTCCTGGTCCAAATATAGGTTTACGTAAGTATAATCAAATGTTCTTGGGTTCATATTATTTTCAATAGTAGCCACATTTTGTTGTGATTCACACAGTGAAATGTCTGCATGTAGTCAATGAAACACAGACATTCTTTTGGTACTCTTTGCTTTCATGCAAGGTTTATCTGACATTGGCTATCATGTCATTAGTACCACGACATTTTTTTTAATCCAGATAATTCTTTTGATAGCTGTCTGTCAATATACTGCTTCTGTCATTTTAAGAATATCTTTAGCAGGATTTTCCTTGCTGGTGGTATTGGTGATATTGTTTAATAATTTCCATCCTGTGGGGTCACCTTTATTTGGAATGAAAATAAATATGAATCCCTTCTAACCAGGGTCTTTGCACAACCTAGTTGAGTATATCCAGGACTGCATCTGTTTGTTGAAATATATCAGTTGCTATCCCATCAATTGCTGCAGCATTTTTTTTTCTAATTCCATCAGCAGCACTTGAACTTCCTCCTTTATCATGATTGCCTGTAGAGTATACTTTGTTTCATGAAAGTCTTCTGTATCAGCCAGGTCTTTCTGGTACTGTGACTCATTGTATTTCTTCCAACTTTTTTTTTCTGGTAAATACATAGATAGATTAGATAGATAGGAAGATAGATAGATAGATAGATAGATAGATAGATAGATAGATAGATACTAAGTGACAGAAAAATTGCTTTTCATCTCTTAATAACTGTAAGCAATATTTCTATAACAGTTTCTCAAATAACAGGGTATAAAGAATAAAAATGTTTAGATTATTATACAAAATTACCTTAAGGATTCCACTTTGCCAACATGGCCCAGAATCTGTCTTAGTTTCTTTCCTCTTAATCTTTTCTTTAAAGCAAACAAACAAATGAAAAACACCTAGAAGGTGAGGCAGAAGATTGTTTCTGTGAGCGATCTGACATAGACAGTGGTGTGGCAGAGGATGAAAAGAATAGAATGATACATTTTTATACACTCACCCTAATCACAGAATGCTAGCTAGGAATAGCACAAATTTTGGAAATCTGCCTCTGTTGAAGGGTTAAGGTATCCCAACTCTCTGGTCATTTAAAATAATACTTCTTTTTTCTGTAGTCTTCTTTTGAGGCATTCTGTATCATTCAGTATTCTGCCCATTGCATCCTTCAGGATTGCCATTCGAGGCTTGAATTTGTTCTTAAGATCCTTCAGCTTATGATATGTGAGGCTAGTTCATGCATTTTGATCCTATGTCCCCAGCTCTCTGCACATTTCATTATAATATTTGGTTTCTCTTCCTGCACTTCACTTGAATCTTCTGTTCAGCTCTTTAACTTCTATGTTTATTCCCTTTGCTTTGGATTTAGAATTTCTTCTGACATTTATCTCCATCTTTTTTTCCCTTGTCTATCTTTGTTGGAGGTTGTTATTTAGCTTTTACATGAGTGGATTTTTAAAGCTTTATCTTAATGAAAATAGAAATTAAGGATTTCTTGTTACTGATTTCATGTTGTATGGCATTGTGTTATGAAAACATACTCTGTATCATTTCAATGCTTTCTAATTTTTTTAAGGCTTTCTTTGTGTCATAAGAGATAGTAGATTCTGGAGAAAGTGCCATGTGCACTAGAGAGGAGAGTAAACTGTCTTTCAATTGGGTGTAATACATTGAATACATCCACAAGGTTGAGGTGGCTAATTGTGTTGTTTAGATCTTCTGCATCTTTGTTGAGTTTCTTTTGACTGGCCTTATCCTTTGGTAAAAAGGGGGTGTTAAAATATCCTACAACTACTGTGACATTTTCTATTTCTTCTTTTAAGTCTGAAAAGGTTATCTTTATATATTTTGCAGGTCAATCATTTGGGACGTGTGTGTTGTCAAGGTAATGATTTCTCAATCTATTGTGCATTTAATCATAATAGTGCCCTTCCTGACCTTTTATGGTGATTTTCATCCTGAAGTGTATTTTAGAAGAGATTAGTATTGCCACTCTTCTTTTTTGTGGATGTCATTTGGTCAGTATTTTTTTTCACCCCCTGGTTTTCAGTCTTTTTCCTCATTTCTTAGACTTGTTTCTTGTAGACAACATATTGATAAGCTTTTGTTTGTTTGTTTGTTGGGTTTTGTTTTGCGGTTGTTGTTTTTTTAATATTCTTCAACTCTTGTCCCTTAATTGGTGCATCTAAGCCATTCACAGTAAGTTTGACTATTGACAGGCTTGGTTTTATCACTGCCATATACTGTTTTTCTTTTGTGTGTGTGTGTGTGTGTGTGTGTGTGTGTGTGTGCATATTGTTAGTTTACTTTTTATTATCATGGTTTGCATATTTTATTTTGGTATCTCTGAGTGAAGGAATTGCCTTAAAATTTCTTATACAATTAGTGTTGTTTTCACAGTTTCTTTAAGTTCCTGTTGTTCTGAAAATGGCTTAATTTCTCCTTCATATTTGATGGACAGTTTTGTTGGTTACAAGATGCTTGGCTGTCAGTTATTTTCTTTCAGCTTTCTGTATACTCCATCCCACTGTCATCTTGTTTTTTGTGGTTTCTGCTGCAAAATAAGTACCTAAACTAATTAGCTCTCCTTGGTAGATAACTCTCCAATTTTGTAGAATTTGACCATGATATATCTTGATGTGTTCCTTTTGGTGTCTAGTCTGTTAGGATTTGCTGAGCTTGACTATGGACTTCATTGTTCCTCATGTTGTTGTTGTTATGGACAATCAAGTCTCTTGCTGCTCATGGTGACCTCATGTACAATAGCCTTGAAACCAGCTCTATCCTGTGCCAACTTCACTGTCTCTGACCTACCCTCATTACACCAGTCACTGAATGTATCCATCTAATCAATAGTATCCCTCTCTCTCTGTTCCTCCAAGTATGATGTCCCTCTCCAAGGACTGGTCCCTCCTTACAACATGCCCAAAATATGTCAGACAAAGCCTTAGAATCATTGCCTCCAAGAGCACCCTTGTTTCACCCTCATCAGCATGAACCTGGGAAATTTTCTTCTTATAAAACTCAACAATTTTCTCTGCTTTCTCTATGCCCTTCTTGTTCTGGAATTCTGATTGTATGAGTGTTGTTACTTTTGATTTTATCCCACAAGCTTCTGAGGTTTTCTTACTTTTCCTTACATCTCCTTTCTGTTTTAATTATATCGTGTTCCCTTGACGTTCTTGTCTTCCAGCTCGCTTCACAGTGTCTCTGTTCTATCTCTTCTATTCTCCATTTTTGTCCCTCTGGCATGTTGGAAATGTCTCCTGTTTTAGTCTTATTTAATCTGAGGCCCTCAGGCCTAGTTTAAATTGTTTTTGTCAAACATTCTTCTAAGTGGTATAGCACGGATCTGTGCATTGCTATACAGAGGTAATTTGTAGTAATTGTGATGCTAAACACTATGACACTCATGAGCCAAATGCAATAATGGTTACCAATGGTAGACAGTGTTTGGTGGAGTTTCCTGATTAAAACAAGATTGGATGCAGGAGTGGCATCCACTTCTGAAATGGCTTGCCTCCAGAAACTCTGAACAGTGCTCAGGTCTTTCATTCATAGGATCTCTATGATTCATCTATGACTCGATGACACTTAATAACAAAAACAACATTCTAGAGTGCATTTTCATGCATTTATGCTATTTCCAGTGTGGAATTGTCTGTACCCTTTCTGTGTGGTGATGAATTTCTAAAGTCTTACACCTTTTATCTAAAGTTTCAATTATTTCTTAATTTGTTTGCAATTTCTTCAGTAGTTGTTCATGGTACTCTACATTAGTACATTTCTTTTGACTCCTGATTTCTGGAATATTCACTTTATTTATAGCTTCCACTTTTGCTTCCATCATTTGCACATCCTTCTATAAGTGTTCATGGAACTCCACATTAATATATTTCTTCTGGATCCTTGTGTCTTGGAGTTAGTTTTATTTATAGCTTCCATTCTTTATTCCATCATTTGTGCCCTTTTCAGTAGGTGTTTGTATAACAACTCAATATCAATATATTTTTCTACCTCCCTGTTTCTGAGACATTAATTGAGTCAAAATGAGTTCCGATTCTTTAAAAGAAATCATCTGTTGTATTTTTCCCCACAATGTTTGAAGCTCCTTAATTTATATTGTGTGTAGTTTTTCGTGGTATGTGTTAGGCTGTTTCTGTTGTGTCAGTATAGGTTAGTAACAGTTCTTTCACCCTATAGTGCTATTGATTAGTTATAAGGTTGAAGCGTTGCATCTATGGGGGTGAAAGTTCTACTGGAAATTCTTTCAGGGCCTTTGGAATTGGAAAGATTACCTTTTCTAAAGTTATCTGACTTGAGGGCACCTAACAACAATAACAATGACAACATAGAGAGAGCTCCATTGGCCTAGGGGACAGAAAGTTTTACTACTAAGCCCAAGGTAGGTGATTTTGTCTTGCAGCCATCAGGCCTGGTTCCAATTTTTTTTAAAACATTCTCCTAGGTGGTATAGCACTAGCCTTTGCATTGCTATACAGAGGTAACTCGTGGTTGCTGTGATGCTAAAAACTGTGACTCTGATGTGCCAAATGTGATAATGGTTACCATGTTCCCCAAGAAAAATTATCAGAGACTAAATTTCACAGAAGGAGATTGCTTATCTTTCTTTCACAGAAATGCCAGAGAGGGACTACCTATGAGTTGAAAGCACAGCCCACTATATACTATTTGCAGGCTTAACGATTGTTTGCTGATATTTATAAAGTAAACCTTACTTTCGCTTTGGTTTCTCTTTTACTTTCTAGATGGCTGTTAAAAATTTAGATGGAGAAAAACTAAGGAAAAAACCTGCTAAAGGGTGAGAACTATATGGTTGCTTCTGACTCTATGGTAAACAACAACAAAAACAATGTATATTTATACTTGTGAAAATTTGGTATTAGTTAATTTATTGTTCCTAAAGTAACTTGATGGATGATTTGAAAAGCCCAACAAACTTGCCTCCATCTAGATAAACTTCATATCTCTATAATTTTTCCCACCAAGAAAGTCGACATATCTGTATGGTTTTTTTTTTAATGTGGTTATAATTACAGCAGAGCTCACACGTATAAGTAATGTGAAATTTTAAATTATTCAATCACATATTCCCTAAAATATTTTACTTATTTTTACTTTTGCTAGCAGCTACTGAGAAATGGGTAATGTCATCTTTCTACTCAAGAATATAGCAGCAGGAAGGAAGACAAATGAATACATAACATTGCAGTAGATTAGAGAGAGGGAGTTATGAGAGTAAGATATATTTACTTTGCATATTTTTATAATATTTTTATGTTTATCACATCTGGAAATGATACTGTATATAGGCATATATTAATACACTGCATGTTATATATTCTATCATTTTGAAGTATTATGTGTGTTTAATATTTTTTCATCACTTTTTTTCCACCTGCATTTTTAACAGCCATCTAGAAAGCAAAAAGAAATCAAAACAAAAGTAAGATTTACTTTATAAATATCAGCAAACAATCGTTAAATCTGCATATAGTCTATAGTGGGCTGTGCTTTAAACTTATAGGCACTCCCTCTCTGGAATTTCTGTGGAAAAAAGATAAACAATCTTCTTCTGTGAAATTTAGTGTCTGAAAATTTTGCATGGGACACATGATGAAGGCGGAAAAGGGGCAGTGGTCTGTTCAGGTTCAAGTTAGTTCCAAATCCATGACAATAACTTTAAGAGGGTTTTTTTTTCATTTATTTTCATACAGTTTTGGATGTGTATATTTGCATACTTTCTTCTAATATTGGGTAATTGCAATAGAAATTAATTTGGAATGTAGAGGAATTTGAGGAGCTCACAATTTCTAATATTAGTATTTGAAAATTCCATTAAGATGATGTTGTCCTTGTTATTATTGACCCAATGAGTAAAGAATTGTGCTGCTAAACCAATGGCAGGTGATTTGAAATCACCAACTGCTTCTCAGGACAGAGATGGGCAATCTCCTCATGTAGGTCAGCTATAAGTAAGTTCCAAGTCAGTGGCACTCACAACAGAAATAACAATTTTGAAGATAATTTTGTCTGTTGACAATCTTTGAAGATGGTTATTTATTTATTTGTTTGTTTGTTTGTTTATATACTATTGGAAAGGAACAAGAGTGTTTCATTTAGACATTTCTATAGATTCATGCCTTTTCCATTTCATAAAATTTCTTTCCTCTGTCCCCCACATCTCAAGTAAACGTGGAGTCCCCAAACCACGCAGGATCCTTTCTAAGACCTCATAGAGGGAGAAAGAGAGAAAGAAATCCCGACAGGTAGAGAAGAGGGACACCAAGGAACTTTGAAATCCTCCACCCCCCACATCTCAGGTAAATGTGGAGTCCCCGGCAGTAGGATCTGTTTGGAAAGACCTATCTACACACCAGTTCTACAGGACACATCACCTCTGCTCGAAAAACATCGCCACTGAACTTCAGAGACACTGGTCCAAGAATAAGAAACTGTCAGAAACCGACGTATTTGGAATCACAGAAGCCAAGGAAGCTTCAGATATAAGCTATCTGATCAAGGGCGGGACAACGGGAGATGGATATTGAAGGGAGTGGGTAAAAATGGATGGGTATCCTGGTGGATGGTGGAGCAGGGAAATAAGTGTGTAAAGATACATGTGCTAAGGGCAGGAACAACACTGATAGGAATGATTAATTCCACAATAAGGGATATATCTTTCGCTTTTCTGTAAAACGCTGCTCTGTCTGATATTTCTCTCAATCTGAATATTCAGATTAAGACAGACTAGAAAGAATGATTGGCCATCCACTTCTGAAACCTATGTACAACAGAACACATGAAGATAACGGAAAGGACAACTGAGGTTGAGCTTTCAGGTATGAAAATAAAAAGGAAGAGGAACAGCTGTAAGCAGACACTAGTGATTGGGACATGGAATTTGAGAACCATGAATATTAGAAAATTTGATATTGTTAAGGAAGAAATGCAATGCATAAAATTGACATACTAGGTTAGGCATTGGTGAGATGAGATGGATTGGCATGGGGCATTTTGATTCAGAGGATCACATGATATGTTACTCTGGAGATGAAAAGGTGAGGAAAAATGGAGTTGCTTTCATATTTAAGAAAGCCACTGCTAGATCCATCTTGAAGTACAATATTGTGACTGACAGAATAATATCCATACACATACAAGGAAGGCCAGTGAATACCACTATCATTCAAATATACGTACCAACAACCAGAGCCAAGGCAGTAGAAATAGAAGATTTTTACCAACTTTTACAATCAGAGATCGACCGAACATGCAATCAAGATGCATTGATAATAATGGGTGACTGGAATGAAAATGGAACAGAGAAAAAGATTCAGTAGTTGGAAAACATGGTCTCGGTGACAGAAATGGAGCTGGAGACAGGATGATTGAATTTTGCACAATCAATGACTTATTCATTGCAAATACATTTTTCAAGGGATATAAACGCAGGTTATATACCTGGATTTCATCTGATGGTATGCATAGGAATCAGATTGACTACATCTGTAGAAAGAACCGCTGGAGAAGCTCAGTATCAGCTGTGAAAACTAGGCCAGGAGCTGACTGTGGAACAGACCACCAACTACTCATATGCAAGTTCAAGCTGAAGCTGAGGAAAATGAAACCAAGTCCACAGGAACCAAAATACTATTTTGAGTTTATGCCACCTGAATTTCAGAACCACCTCGGGAACAGGTTTGAGGCCTTGAACACTAATGAGCGAAGGCCATCTGAGTTGTGGGAGGATATCAAAAGTATCATCCAGGAAGAGTGCAAATGGTCATTGTAAAGACCAAAGAGGAAGAGAAGACCAAAATGGATGTCAGAAGAGACTCTTAAAATTGTACTGGAGCTCAGAGAAGCCAAAGCACAGGGAAGAATTCAAGATACTAAAGAGTTGAATAGAAGATTTCAAAAGGCAGCACGGGATGACAAAGCAAAATATTACAATGAACTGTGCAAGGAGTTGGAGTCAGAAAATCAAAAGGGCTGAACTCGCTCAGCATATCTTAAGCTCAAGGAACTGAAGAACAAATTCAAACCTCGAGTTGCTATAATCAAGGATGCTTTCGGCAGAATGTTAAATAATCCAGGAAGTATTAAAAGAAGATTGTGAGAATACTGAGTCACTGTATCTAAAGGAATTGGCAGACACAGAAGAATTTCATGAAACAACATATGAGCAAGAGCCTATGGTGATGAAGGAAGAAGTTCAAGCTGCTTTGAAGGAAATAGCAAAAAATAAAGCCCCAGGAATAGACAGTATCCCAATTGAGTTATTTCAGCTAACAGATGCTGCCCTGGACGTGCTTACCAAGTTGTGCCAAGGAATCTGGAGAATAACCACTTAGCCAACTTCCTGGAAGAGATCTATATTTGTTCCCATCCCAAAGAAGGGTAACCCAATAGAATGTGGAAACTATAGAAAAATATCATTAATTTCACATGCAAATAAGATCCTACTGAAGATTATCCAAAAACCACTGGAACAGCACATGAGCAGAGAACTGCCAGAAGTCCAGGATAGGTTTAGAAGGGGTTGTGGTACTAGGGATATTGTAGCTAATGTTAGATGGATCTTAGCTGGAAGCAGGGAATACTAGAGGAATGTATATTCGTGTTTCATTGATTATGCAAAGGCTTTTGACTGTGTGGATCATAACAAACTGTGGCTGACTCTGAGAAGAATGGGAATCCCAGAACACTTGATCGTGCTAATAGAAACCTATACTTGAACCAAGAGGCAGTCTTCAGAAAGAGCAAGGAAACACTGCATGGTTCAAAATTAGAAAGTGCATACGCCAGGGATGTGTCCTGTCCCCATACCTTTTCAACATGTATGCAGAACAGATTAGATGGGTTCTATGAGGGGAAATGTTGGGTCAAGATTGGTGGAAGATCTATCAAGTGTTATGCAGATGACACAACCCTGCTTGCTGAAACTGAGGAGGACCTGAAGGGCTTGCTGCAGAGGGTCTAGGAGTGCAGCCTTCAGTATGGATTGGAGCTCAATATCAAGAAGACAAAGATTCTCACGACTGGACCAATTGGCAGCATCAGGATGGATGGTGAAGAGACTGAGATTGTTCAGATTTAGTTTGTGTGGCTCCACAGTCAACACTCTTGGTAAGAGCAGCCAGGAAATTAAAAGATGTACTGTCATGGAAAAAGTCTGCTGTTAGGGACCTCTCCAAAGTACTGAAGAGCAATGGTGTCTCTCTGGAGACTAAGGTGCGTCTTATATAAGCCGTGGTCTTTATGATCACTTGTTATGTATCAGAGAGTTGGACAGTGACTAAGGAGGATACAAGGATTGTTGCCTTTGAGCTTTGGTGCTGGAGAAGAGTATTGTGGGTACCTTGAACTGCTAGGAAAACAGATTCATCCTGGAAAGAATTAAACTGGGCAGCTCCTTGGAGGCAAGGATTCAGAGGCCCCATCTAACATACTTTGGACATGTTGTAAGGAGGGACTGGTCCTTGGAGAAGGACATCATGCTTGGTAGGGTGGATGGACAACGCAGGAGAGGAAGGCCCTCTATGAGGTGGATTGATTCAGGGACTGGGATAATTGGGATGGGTGTATTAGAAACCATGTGATTTGCACAGGGCAGAGCAAAGTTTAGGGCTGTTGTACATAGGGTCACTATGAGTCGCAAGCGTCTTGTCAGCAAATAACAATTATTTGTTTGGAAAAATATTTTTGTATTTTCACATCATTAACTATATTGAAATCAACTAATTAAAATAGAGTGGCTTTAAAGTAAAACACATATTTACATTCCTAGCTCTAGAAAGAATGGCCATGAACATTGCTTTGATGCATAACTACAAAATGTTGTTGTTATTGTGTTAAATGTCATCGAGTCGTAGGTGACTTGTAGCAACCCTATGAACAAAAGACCTGAACATTTGTATAACTTTCTTCAATTCTCCAAATTCATAGGGTTTTAGGAGGCAAGCTATTTCAGAGGTGGATGCCACTCCTGCTTCCAAGCTTGTTTTAATAGTGGAGCTCCACCACACACTGTCTGCAGTAGGTGACCAGTATTGCATTTGGTTCATCAGGGTCACAGTGTTCAGCATCAGAGCAACCACAAGTTATCTCTGTACAGCCTATCAACAGACCAGTGCTATACCACCTAGAAGAATGACCAAAATCAATTAAAACCAACTCACAGCACACCATCCCTAAGCCGGAAGGCAAGGCCAAGCATATCCTCATTTAAAAATTCTGGCATGACCACATGCTGGTGGACTGTTAGCCGTAGACCACTCAGTTCATCTGGCAAGCCCCATCTGCTGACAGTCATTGGGGATGAAACAAAAAGGCATAAGAGCATCAAGCGTTCCATACCTACCCCTCCTCAAGATGTGAGAGGCCGTCGTAATTTCCAGCATAAAATAGACTCACAACATACTAGCCCAACTACAAAATCTTACTACTTTTTCTTTTTAGTCAAAGTAAAGTATCATTAATTCTTACTACATCGTTTGTAAAAATAGCTGCTCCGTAAGGATGATTATCTCCTAATCCAGGGATTCCTTATTATCAAAAGTGAATTACTTATAGAGCCGCAGGAGCTAACAAAGCATTAGCATAAGTTAAATATGCTTGGAAAATGTTTTGTTTTTCAAATTACTTGGATTATTTCATTTACAGAAAAAAACTAAGCAAGAAATTGACCTTTCAGTGCAGGAATTTTTGGCACCTTCCATGACATCACCTACCACCTGCTGCAACTGTCAGAAAAATATAAATTTTAGTTAACATTTAAGCAAAGCAAATTTAATCTAGTTTATGATTAAAGTTTATGCTGGTCATGCAAAATAATATTCACAAGTGCAAAGTACTTTTTAGAGTTAAAATGGATGTTTTATATTTGTATGTGCACACTCCTCTTATGTGATTTATTGCCTCTGAAATCCATTGGAGGGTCAGTTATGAGTCAGTTCCAACTTGACAGCACACAACAAAACAACAAGCATATTTTAAAGAGCATAGGCTTTTTTACTGTTGTTGAAGTCATATATGCAAACTTCAACTTTCCTAACTATATTTTCTGGAACCAGAGAGGCCTGTTTCATTTATCTCCATGAGAGGACACATTTTAAAAAAATGTCTAGCATGTTAGGCCTATCTTTCGATAAAGACTTTCTGCACATATATGACATTTTGCTGTACATCTGCAAAATAATACTAATTTTACTGACACAACTTCCATTGTACCATTCTATTTGTTGATCTTTAATCATGTAAAAAATTGCGTTTAAAGCAAAAAAAGGGGGAAAAAATCCATTTGTGCTTTTCTTTTCAAACCTCTAATTTTAGAAATGAATCAAACAAAAAAAAGATATGTTTACTATATCCTAAGTAGATTTTAAAATATAAAAAATACATATAGTTTTGGCTGAAAGTCTGCTGAAATAGAAATTAAATATAATTACAATGAATTTGTAGTAAAAGAAAGAGCTTTTTCCCCATTGTGAAATTCCCAAAGAAAAATCTAATTCATTCCTCATTAAGAGTCAATCGATTACATCCTTTTCCAGTTGCTATATTTCTCTGCAGTAACGATTCTTCAACAGTAACTTATATGATAAAGTAAATAGAAATAACAACTTCCATACTTTCTGAAAGTACATTTTTGTTGGTGTTGCTGTTGTTGTTACTTACCCTATGTACAAGAGCCCTAAACCCTGCTCTACCCTGTGCCAATTTTACTGTCTCTGATACATCTACTCCTGTTATCCATCAATCTATCTCATCGAGGGTCTTCCTCTCCGACGCTATTTCTCCACCATTCTAAGCATAACGTCCCTCTCCAAGGACTGGTCACTCCTTGAAACATGTCCAAAGTATGTCAGAAGAGTATTCAGAATCCTTGCCTCTAAGTAGCAGCCTGGTTTAACCCTCTTCAGTTTGAACCTGTTTGTTCTCTTAGCAGTCATTGGGATATATGCACCAACAACCAGAGTCAAAGAAAAGGAAATAGAAGATTTCTACCTACTTTTTTGGTCAGAGATCAAACATGCAATCAAGATGCATTGATAATAATGAGTGACTGAAATGCAAATGTTGGGAGCAGAGAAGAAAAGTCAGTAATTGGAAAACGTGGTCTTGGTGACACAAATGAAGCTGGAGATAGAGTAACAGAATTTTACACAATCAATGATTTATTAATTGTAAATACACTTTATAAGAAACATAAATGCAAGCTATACACATGGATTTCATGAAAGTACATAGCTACATATAAATTAGGAAAATCATTTTAATAGATTTCATTTCTTAATTCGATGACATAACAACAATAAAAAGTAAACTATATCTTACATTAATTTTAGATGCATGGTGAATTTGTGAATACAGAGAGTTCCACACGTCCCAAATTGATTTCCCTTATGATTAACATTGTACACTGACATGAATTAAGAAAGAACAAATTATACCAGGTAACATAAGTAAGTCATCACAAAGGGACAATTATGATATATTGTTCTTGTTAGATGCCATCAAGTTGACTCATAGGGACCTATGACTCATAGGGACTCCATGAGCAACAGATCTGAGTCTTGTCCCATTCTAAAGATTGAATATATTGAACCCATTGATGTTGTTAAGTGCCGTAAAATTGTAGATTACCAATAGCTACCTTATGAATGAAAATCTTGAACGCAAAACTTTCTTTTATCCAAGTTCATAGAGTTTCCAGAGGCAAGCTTTTTTTTGGAATTCGATATCACTCCTGCTTCCAAGCCTGTTTTATTTGGGAGATTCCCAAAAATAAAATCAGCTCACACTCAATTATGAACAACAGCCACACTTCAGTCTCAAACTCAAACCAAAAAACACAGATAGTACAGTCATTAGTACCCATTAATACAGTCATTATATCAATCAATCAATCATTTTTTAAGATCTTCCTTTCTTCCTTTGATCTTTTTCAGAAGATTTCAAAGAACATTAAAGGGGACATAATAAAGTATTATTGTAAAATATGTGGACACACAGAGTTATAAAATGAAAACAGAAATATGATCAGCTCTTCTTATGCTGAAAAATTTTAAGAACAGATTGTAGACCTAAGTTCCAACAGTGAAGCATTCTATAATCAAAATATTGGAAAGTGCACATTACAATGAAAATAAGAGTTTCTACAACCAATATAATTGATGGATGTATTTCAGAACATAGTGTATGATCAAGAAAAAAAATTGCGTTGAAGAAAGAAGTCTATGCTGTACTGAGAGCTTTGGTTAAAAGGGGGGAAAATATAATTGTTGGAATAACAACTGAGGGGCTTAAACAGGTTCAGAAATGGACATGTTCATTCATACATAGGTATTTGGAAAACAGCTATTTTACACACAAACTGAAAGAAATCATTATTTCTACCCATTCAATATAGCTGGAGCACTAAATTAACAGAAGAAGTGCCAAATCGAAGCTAGAATAAAAGTGACTGTGATACAAGTAATATCATTGCTGAAAGCAGGTGATATCAGCAAGATTTTTACTTATGTATTACTGACTATACAAAGGATTATTACTGTGGATCATAGTAAACTACAGATAACATTTCAAAGAATAGGGTATCCAGAACACTTAAGTGTGTTCATATGGAAATTGTACATAGACAAAGAAGCAATTGTTTGTGTAGAACAAGAAGATGCTGCATTGTTTAAGATGTGATAAGATGTGTAGGTGGGTTGTATCATTGCACTGTACCTTTTCAGTCTGTACGTGGAGCAAATAATATGAGAAACTGAGCTACGTCATCATAAAGATTGGAAACTGAATCATTAGCAATCTTCTATGTAGAGATGATATAATCTTTCTTGCAGAAAAAGATTTTAAACTTTTACCTATAAAGTTTTAATACTGTAGACGTTAGTGTGAAAACAGAAAACAGAAAAACCTTAACAACTGGGCCTACAAATAACATCATGAGAAATGAAGTTGTCTTTGTTGTTACATGCTGTTGAGACATAGATGACTCATAATGACCCTATGAACAAAAGACCTGAACACTTGTATAACTTTCATCTTTTGTCCAAGTTAATAGGGTTTCCAGAGGCAAGCTATTTCGGAAGTGGATGGCACTACAGCTTCCAAGCTTGTTTTATGCAGGAAGCTCCACCAAACACTGTCTACCATAGGTAACCATTATCACATTTAACAAATCAGTGTCACAGTATTTAGCATCAGAGTGGCTATGAGTTACCTCTGTACAGAAAATGGGCAGACCAGTGCTGTACCACTTAGAAAAATGTTTGACCAAAAAGTTTTGTGTTTATAGAAAGCCTAGATCATGTGAACAGAACAAGAGAACTGTTGTTGTTGTTATGTGCTATCGAGTCATCTGTGACTCATAGCAACCCCTTATGTACAAAATCCCTTAACTTTGCTCTGTCCTGTGCCAGTCTTATTGTCTCTGACACACCTACCCCCATTACCCCAGTCACTGAACCAATCCATCTTATCATGAGTCTTCCTGTCCTGCACTGTCCTTCCAAACTCCCAAGCATAATGTCCCTCTTCCAAAACTTGTCTCTTCTTGTATCATATCCATATTATGTCAGATGAAGCTTCAGAATTCTTGCTGCCGAGGAGCAACCTTGTTTAACTCTCTCCAGGACAAAACTGTTCCTTCTCTTGGCAGTCCATGGTATATTCATTACTCTTCTCCAGCAACATTCCTTGATAAAAGGCATCAATTCTCCTTCTATCATCCCTAGTCATTGTTCAGCTCTCTGATGCATAGCCTGTATCAGGTGCACCTTAGTCTCTAGACTGACATTGTTGCTCTTCAATACTTTAGAGAGGTCTCTGACAGCAGACTTTCCCATAACTATACGTCTTTTAATTTCCTGTCTGCTGGTGTCAAGAGTATGTATTGTGGAGACAAGCAAACTAAAGCTGTGAACAATCTCAATCGCTTCACCATCTATCATGATGCTGCCAATTGGCCCAGTCATGGAAATCTTTGTATTCTTGATATTGAGCTTTAATCCATATTGAAGGCTGCAGTCCTTGACCCTCTGCAGCAAGCATTTCAGGTCCTCCTCAGTTTCAATAAGCAGCATTGTGTCATCTGCATAACACAGATTGTTGATGACTTTTCCTCCAAACCTGATGCCACATTTCTCCTCATAGACCCCAGACTCCCAGATAATCTATTCTGCATATAAATTCAAAAGGTATGCAGATAGGAAACATCTCTGGTGTACACTCTTCCCAATTTTGAATAGTTCAGTGTTTCCCTGCTCTGTTTTGATGACTGCCTCCTGGTCCCATATAGGCTTCGCATTAGCACGATCAAGTATTCTGGGATTCCCATTCTTCTCAGAGTTAGGCACAGTTTTTTGTGATCCATTCTGTCAAACACCTTTGCATAATCAATGAAATACAGATAGACATTCCTCCGGTATTCTCTGCTTTCAGCCAAGATCCATCTAACATTAGCTATAATATCACTAGTACCATGACCCCTTCTAAACCCTACCTGGACTTCCAGTAATTCTCTGTTGATTTGCTGTTCCACTCATTTATGGATAATCTTCAGCAAAATCTTGCTTGCATATGATATTAATGATACTGTTTGATAATTTCCATACTCTGTCAGATGACCTTTCTTTGGAATAGCAACAAATATAGATCTCTTCCAGTCTGTTGGTCACATGTTTGTCCTCCAATTATCTGCAATCCTTGGGGGCAAGGCTGGGAGGCAAAGTACAGAGTGGAAGAGAAATTCAGGATGGACAAGGAGGCACAGGAGTCAAAAACTCAGCTTCCCACCATGCCGAAGAAGCCCGTGAACGGATCAAGGCGGAGTTAAGAGAAGACTACAAGGTTTAAACTTAAAAAGATGCTCTTGAAGAAAGATTCCTCTATCTGGGGATTCCTGCCACTGTGGAGCCATCTCAAGAACTGAAGAGGACAATAGACTTTGAAACAGGGAGCAAGAAGCAGGGCAAAGACTCATTTTCACAGCTGGCAGGCTGGGCTGAAGAGCTCTAATGAGAGCTGTCTTCAAACGCAGTGCATAGAAACTGCCTAAGTTTGTGCCTCTCTTCTCGTGCTTTTGTAGAAAGAGTAGAAAATGTCATAGAGACTCCTGAGACTGACCTCTACAAATCTCACATAGGGAAGCAGTCATCAGCAGCATATATTGTACCAAATCAACTCTCATATAGTCAAACATGGACTCCTACTTCCTACTTCTACCTTTGAATAAATCCAACACTTAGTCTCTGTTAGAGTAAAAAAAAATCCATTGCAATGTTCATATATGTGTAAAAGAATCAAACTTGTCAGTTTTCATCTTAATTAGGGAAAAAATATTGGTTTATATTGGTAGCAATATACATTTTCTCAGCCAGGTCTTCTCAAGCAGCACAGAGTCCCTTCAACCTGGAGCCTCGTTTAGGTCAGTCTTAAAAAGTTCTCTTGTTCCTTGTATCTTCCAGGTCTTCTAGAAATCTTGAGAGCCTGTCCTTCAGGTCAGCTTTATCTCATGGTTGTCTCTGACTTTCTATCCGATGCTGCTTCTGCTTTAATGTAAGTCCTAGTCCGACTGTTGGAATCTTTGGTCCTGAAGGACATACACTGTATTCTCTGCTTCTTCCTTGTTGCTAGTAAGACTCCCATCTTTGCTCCTAAACCCACTCAATTTAAACTTAATGACAAAAATGCCAGTAAATTCTTTCACTCGATGTATACCTATTTTAGGGTACCTGGTGACCTAGTGGTACATAACAACAATAAATATTTGACCCATGTTGTTGTTGTTGTGTACTGTTTAGTTGCATGTGACCAATAGTGATGCTGTGAACAATAGTTCTGAACCCTGCCCTGTCCTGAGCTAGTCTCACTAATTCTGACACCCCTCCCCCCACTGCCCTAGTTATTGTATCAATCCATCTCATCTGTGGTCCTTCTCTCCTGTGCTGTCTCTCTACCGTTTCCAGCATGAAGTCCTTCTCCAGGAACTGATCTTTCCTAGCCAAAATATATGCGATATTAGATTAGAGTGGTTTCACCATATCCAAGAAAAACCTATTTCTTTTCTTGGCAGTCCATGACATGTTCAAGACCATTCTGTAGAACTACAGTTCAAGGCATTACTTCTTCTTCTGTCATCCTTAGTATTTGTCGAGCTTTCTGATGCATAGCAAGTAAATGCAAAGACCATGACACGGATTAGATACATCTTAGTCTTTATATTGACATGTTTGCTTTGCAGAACTCTGTAAAAGTCCCTGACAGCAGATTTTCCCAATGCAATTTATCTTTTGATTTCCTGACTGCTTGTGTTAAGAGTATTGATTGTGGATCTGAGCAAGCTGTAATTGTTAAAAACCTTAATCTCTTCTCCAACTATCATAGTGTTGCCAACTGGTTCAAGAAGAGCCTTTGTCTTCTTGATATTGAGCTTCTATCCACATTGAAGACTATAGTCCTTGACCTTCTGCAGCAAGCGCTTTAGTTCTTCTTCAGTTTCAGCAAGCAAGCTGTGGCATCTACATATTGTAAGTTGTTTATGAGTTTTCCTTTAATTCTGATGCCACATTTCTCCTCATAAAGCACTGGTTCCAGAATGATCTGTTCTGCTTATAGACTCGAAAATTTGTGGAGACAGAATGCATCTTTGACACACTCCTATCTTGATTTTGAACCATACAGGGTTTCCCTGCTCTGTTCTGAGGATTGTTTCCTGGATCAAGTATAGATTTCACATTAGCACAATCAAGTGTTCTGGAATTCCCATTTTCCCCAAGATTAGAAGATTTACACTAAGCATCTGTTAAATAGGTGTGGAGAAAGGACAGATATAGCCCTGTATGTACTTACTTGTCTATGTTAGGAAATTTGGAGAAGAGCTGTTTGGTCAACTGGCTGGAAGAACTCCGTATATGTTCTCATGCCCAAAAAAATTATCCAACAGAATGTGGAAATTATATATAATTAATACCACATGTAAGCAAAACACTGCTGAAGGTCATTCAAAAATATCTAGAACTGCACATAGGAAACTAGTTAATGTTCAAGCTGAATCTAAAAGAGGCTGTGAAAACAGGAAGATCATTGCTGATGCCAGATGAATCCTTGCAAAAAGCAAAGAATATCAATCAAAAGAATATTTATTTGTGCTTTATTTAGAAATATTTATTGACTATGCAAAGACATTTGAATGTGTATGTTATAAGACATCATGGCTAGTCTTGAGAAGAATGGAAACCCCAGAACACTTAATTGTGCTCATGCAAACCTATACCTAGTCCAAAAGGCTATTGTGAGAAGAACAAGGAAACACTAGCTGGTTTAAAATTAAGGCTAGTGTGTGTCAGTGCTATATCCTTTTTCCACACTTATTTAATCTGTGTGCTGAGCAAATTATTTTGGAAGCTGGATTCTGTGAAGAAGAATGTGGCATCCTGAGGCAGACTCATCAATAACGTTCATTATGCTAATGATAAAAATCTTGATTGCTGAAAGCTTTAAGTCAAAGCTCTTGATACAGAAGATTAAATATTTCAGCCTTCAGTATGGACTACATCTCAATGTCACAAAAAAGAAAATCCACACCAATGGCCTGATAGGCAACATTGTGATAAATTGATAAAGGATTGAGACTGTTAATAATATCAATTTACTTAAATTTACAATCAATACACTTGCACTGGCAGTCAGAAGATCAGGAAACATATTGCTTTGGAAAGTCTGTAAACAAGGATCTTTCCAAATTAATGAGGAGCGATGATGTTAGTTTAAGAACTAGGGTGTACCTGATTCAGACCTTGAGCTTTTCAGTCACTGGCTATGCATCTGAGAGTTGGACAATGCATAAGGAAGACAGAAAAAAAAATGATATCTTTGAATTGTGGTGTTGGAGAAGAGCACTGAATAGCCCATGAACTGCCAAAAAAAATGAACAGGCGTGTATATCTTGGAGTAGGCAAAGCCAGAGTGTTCTTTGCAGCCATTGTTGTTGTTGTTGTTATGTGCCGTCGAGTCGTTTGCTACTCATAGCGACCCTACCCTGCTCTATCCTGTGCCAATCTCATTGCCTCTGACACACCCATCCTGAGTACCCCAGTCACTGAATCAATCCACTTCATAGAGGGTCTTCCCCTCCTGCGCTGTCCCTCTACTCTACCCAGCATGATGTCCCTCTCTAAAGACCTGTCTCTCCTTACAACACCAAAGTATGTCAGACGAAGCCCCAGAATCCTTGCCTCCAAGGAGCAGCCTGGTTTAACCCTCTCTAGGATGAATCTGTTTGTTTTCTTGGCAGTCCATGGTGCATTCAATACTCTTCTCCAGCACCACAGCTCAAAGGTGTCAATTCTCCTTCTATCTTCCCTAGTCATTGTCCAACTCTCTGATGCATAACAAGTGATTGCAAAAACCATGGCCTGTATCAGGCGAACCTTAGTCTCCAGAGAGACACTGTTGCTCGTGAGTATTTTGGAGAGATCCCTAACCGCAGACTTTCCCATCGCAATACGTTTTTTGATTTCCTGGCTACTGGTGCCAAGAGTGTTGACCGTGGAGCCATACATGATAAAATTTACCTCACATATTTTGTCCGTACCAGGAAGAACTATTCCTTAGAGAAGCATCTCATTCTTGGAAAGATGGAGGAATGACAAAGGAAAGATAACCCCTAAACCAGGTGGATTAGCACAGTGGCTGCAGCAACGGGTTTAAGTGTATCAGAGATTGTGAGAATGGCACAGGATAGGACACGGTTCAGGTCTATTGTTCAGAGGGTCTCCCCGAGTTGTACTTGACTCAAGGGCATCTAATAACAACATGCATGTTTTACTTAAAAAGATCACAATTTGCAGGACATGGCATCTGACTATACCCTTTGAATAAAATTTCCATACAACTGAACCATTTGGGTACAATTTCCATATTTACCAAGATATTCTACCTTGAATTTTAGAAATATTGCTCACAGTCTCTAAGCTTTTGACATAGCAATTCTAGCAGCACAATGGGTAAACACTTGGCTGCTTCTTCCCCTCAAGGAAAATAAAAAAAAAAATCTGGCAATCTGATCCCTCACAGATTACAATATAGAAAAGTATGGGGAAATTCAACCTTATTTTTTTTTTGTTTTAGATTTCTTAGTGTCGAAATTGACTTGGCAGCATGTAAGAACCCAATCTTTCCTTAGCAAAATATGCCCTCTAAAATTTCTAGTTGTTCCTAATTTTACTAATCTTAAAATTCAGAGCTTTCACTTTAACCACTGAGCTCAAATATATATTTCAGTTTCAGGCCATACACACAAAGTCAAGCCAAATCTATTTATGTTAACGATCACCAACAGCTGCCCTCTGCATTATCTGAGGCTTCTGGGAGATCTTCCAAGGAAACTCCAAATAGAGCATATTGCAGCCATCTAGTCTGGAGTGCTGAAAATAATGTCCCACCTGCAATGATTTTGTGCCACAGAAAACCACTCATGGTAGCTGTACAGTGCTGAAAATTAAGAGGAAAGATCTGAGAAATTATTTTAATTTGTTTCCAAAATTTTTCATCTTTCCTGTGTATATTTTTTGGCTTATTAGCAGTGATATGAAGTGATTATTGTTTACCAATCACCCTCACTGACTGTATTCTGATCCTTTTCGCCCCATATTCTGCGCTTTGCCTTTTATTGTTTCCTGTGATGTGAGCATCAGTCCCTGGAAAGAATGTGAGTGAACCACGTAGTGTCATTTCTATTAATGAGCTTAAAAACTCATGAAAATACTGTACTTCTGGAGGAGGAAAAATGAGTGAAGACTTTACAATCTATCATTCAAATGATAGATAGACACATTGAAGCCTTTTTGTAAGATAGATGAACAGGTAGAGTCGAAGAGGGTTGTTCAGAGGGACTGCATCAATGAAACCACCTCTCATGAAAAATGACTGCAGTACAATCTTGTATCAGTATTAATGGCGCTTAAAATGCATTCTTGATAGTACACATATGCTTAGACTTGCATGGAAATATGAAGACATTCACTCCCCTAGGTACCATTTAACCAACAGATTAGTGCAAGTGACTAGTGGAGCTCAGCATCATAACTTTTCTAATAAAAAGAAAAAAGGTTTCTTACATTTTGACAAATGAGTCTATCTGTGGAAATCCTCTGAACCATAATATATTTATATGTAGAGAGAGGCATGCCAAAATACCTGAAAATAATTTAAGCCACTGACAGACAATGTTATTCACAAGTTTAACACAGTACCCTTAGTCACTTGCTGCCTCTCTTTTCATTTTATATTGCCTTAGGTTGAAAATTACTCCTATAATAACACCAAATTCCATCTGAATGGATCCTGGAAAATGCATAATAAATTGGTTCTTGCAACTTATTTACCATTTGAGGTAGATATCTTTTATAAAATATAAAATTTCAAAAATTACCTATCTTTGATGAGACTTTTTCAAGATTTAAATCGAGGTTCAATGCATTTTTAGAAAACTAGTTTTAGAATGCTAAATTTTTTTTACCAGGTATAATTCAACATATTGATATTCCCTGAGCGTTATATGAGAAAATGACAGTTTATAAAGAAAAGCAGATAAGATGCTAATAAACCTATGTTTTGGTCTTGATTATGTTTTCCAATCGATTTAATAGGATGGGTAGAAAATAACCACATGTTTCAATGCCTCAAAGTAATTTCATAATGTTCAACATGAGTTATTATTTACTTCACATATTATGTTTGAAAATACTAATATTTTTGTTTATATCACAAGTGATGCATTGGCACTAAAAACAAAACCACACATCATGCCTTAACTGTTTATCGAATAGGCTTAGAAAAAAAGTATATATTCAGCAATTGTCTATTTATATAAAAAATAAATAATATGTATTACATGTGTAATATATAACTATATATACATACATATATACATAAATATATACAAATGTATGTATACATTACTGTTGTTAGATCCCATCCAACTGAGTACATGCCACAGAAATCTTATGAACAACAAATCTCAACTCTCTTCTATGTTGTGTTATCCTTATTTTCTCTTAAGCACTTGAATCCATTGCTGCAGTCAATCCGTCTGGTTGACAGTTTTCCTCTATGACTTGAGTAATGCAGAATGATTTAATACTATTTGATTAATTTTACTGAATGATTAATTACATTTACTGTGTGGATAAAAAAAAAATACAACAAAACAGACCAATACCAACTTTGGGTATTTTGATGGTGATTTTCTTTGAGTTTTATACCTTCATACAGTCTGAGAAACAAATTATTCATTATGTATGTTTTAAATGTTTATTTTTACATGCTACTTGCATTTTAAAGAAATAATTGTGTTTTCTTATATTTTTTTATGTTTCCTACATGTAATTATACTCTTGTTCAACACACAGTCTTACTGAAATAATGTCCTTACTAACATTAGTAAATCATAGTTCTTATCCATTAAAATGTGCACAGTGACTTATGAGCTCCAGAGTACTTGTGCTGTGGGAGGGAATACATTAACTACTCAAAGGCAAACCAGTGGGGTACATATTTCGTTTGAATTTACCTAGACTTGGGCAGGTAGGTAAAGACTAATGTTTTGCTCTTAGTGTGCCATTTATCAACAACCACAGAGGCTCAAAGCAATTTTGTGCTCTCTCCATGTCTCAAGGGTCCCAATATAGATTTTCATTTTGCTGGATGAAATGAACCTGAATACTAGACATGATGTTTGGTCTTGGCAGTCTGCTGTTCTTCAGTGACTGACCAAGAAATAATTATTCTGACACTCAGGAGGAGAAGGGATCTACAATTAACTGGTAATTCGTTTGTAATGTGTTACACTAAACTGTCCTGCATAAGGACAACAAAGTTTCCTTGTTAAAAATTGTAAGTGTGAATCACGGGATACACTTTCAGATTAAATCTGTTGTTTGGAAGTGATAAAATATAAATGAAGCTTCTCCTAAGCAGAATTTTGAAGAAGAATATAAATGCAAACACAGTCTAGGAGCGGCTGTGTATGACTTTCACTAGCTCCACAAGACAGAACAGCCCACAACACCCACAACACTAAAATGATTCCTAAAAAAAAAAGGTACCACATGCCCCTGTGTTCCCAAATGTACTTCTACCAATCATGTCAACAACGGTCCTTCCCAGGGCACTCTCTGCTGTACTGTTTGGTCTGACAATCCATTATAAAGGGAGGTCTGGTTGCCTAGTAATAAGAAACTGTGCTACAATCCTGAAGGTATATGGTTTAAATCCATCAGCTGCTCAACAGAAGAAAGAGAAGACAATCTCCTCCTTTGCAATTAACTGTCTCTGAAAACCCAGTTATGCATCAGTTCTGACTTGATGGTGTACAACAACAATCCATTACAAAGGATATAAAGAACTCACAGACCATATTCACAACTATACTTTTATAAGGAAATTTGACAGAGTACCTTCTCCTTTGAGGGAGTCTGAACTTAGTCTTTGGCTGTGGCTTAGTTTTAAAAATCTTTCTTTGTTCTGTCAATCACGGCTTCTTCCACTCCAACTTTTTGGTAAGCTTAGTGAAATCTGCCACTTCTCTCTCTGATTCTATGAGGCAGCTGTGGCTCACACCAGTCTCTGATTCTTTGCTGTTTTCCTTGCTGCTGATGCTGCTTTTGTTCATGCCCCTGTTTGACTCTTAAAGAAACTTCTATAAATAAATATTTTTTAAGATTCTATTTTGCAATTACTTGCTATGCATCAGAAAGCTGGGCAATGACTAGGGATGATAGAAGGAAAATGGATGTCTTTGAGTTGTTGTGTTGGAGAGGGGTATTGCATATACCACGACAGACTGCTAGGAAAACAAACAGGTTTGTCCTACAGAGGGTGAAACCAGACTGCTCCTTGAAGGAAAGGATTCTAAAGTTCCATCTGACATAATATGGGTATGTTGCCAGGAAGGACCAGTCCTTGGAGAAAAGCTTGAGAGCATGGTGGGACATCTCAAGAGAGGAAGACCCCTGATGAGATGGATTGACTCAGTGACTGGGGTAATGAGGGTAGGTGAGTTAGAGACAATAAGGTTAGCTCAGGATAGATCAGTTTTCAGAGCTTTTGTACATAGGGTCACCGTGAGTCACAGGTGACTTAATGGCACATAACAACAATAGACTGTACTTCATTCTTGGTGGTAGCATGATTCTTTTTTTTTTTTTTTTAATTTAGGCCATGAGATTTTAAGTGTAGCAGGATAACAAGACCAATCTCTTCATTAAAAGTCTACACAACATGTTGGTGAGTTCTCACACAAAAAGTGTTATTGACTTCCTTCACACACTTAACATAGTCCTATTCAACCATGTGGTGTAGGCAAAATACTCTTCTAATTAATTATCTTTGCATTCTAGTAATAATGTTGTTATTGTTGTTTGGTGCCTCAAATCCAACCTGACTCATAGTGATCCCATGAATCTTGCTCTATTTGTGTCATCCTAGTCATTTCCAATATACCTCAGCCTATTGTTTTGGTCATTGTGTCTATCCAGGTTATTGCAGATCTTGTGTCTTAACTAACCTTCCATCATTCCCAGAATGATGTTTTTTCTCAAGACCCCTCCTGAAAATATACCCAACATATGTGTTTTGAAATTTGCTCATCCTTGCCTATAAGAAGGAACATTTCCTTTAAGATGTAAGTGTTCTTTTGGTAGTTCATTGGATGAGAATTCAAATGTATCTCTTCTGCTTCTGTCCTTCTTATTCATTGTCTAACTTTCAGTTGCATAACGAATAATTTAAAAGACCATGGTTTGGGTATGATGCACCTAAGACTTTAAACTGACATCCTGCTCAATACCACTTTGGACTTTAGCAGATTTTCCCAATACAACACATCTTTGATTTCTTGACTTAACCAAGGGTGTTGATTGTGCATCCAAGTAGGATGAAAAAGTTGACAACTGCAATATCTTCTCCATGTAACAGGCATAATTTTTCAAGTGGTGATATTTTTGCTTTCTTGAAGTTGAAATGCAATAGATATTGAAGGCTGTATGTAGTCTCTGATATTCTGCAAGTATTTCTTCAAATCATCTTCACTTACAACAAGCAAGATTGTTTCATCTGCATAATTCAGGTTGCCTATGAGTCTTTCTCCAATCATAATGCCACATTCTTCTTCATGTAGTCAAGATTCTCCAATTATTTGTTCAGCAAACAGGTTTAATAGGTATTTTATTTTAAGCCAGGTAGATTCCATGGTTGCTTTGGAACAGCAGGATTTTTTGTGTTGTTTTTTTTGTCTAGATATAGATTTTACATGAGTATAACTAAATATTCTAGCTGTGAAAACAGGCTTGACCATATAAAAAATTGTGGGGATAACTCAAATAGGATACGGTTCTGATCTGTTATTCCTAGGATTACTATGAGACTCTAACAACTACAACAATACAGTAAGACAATTACAACAACACATAGTTATAATTATCTTTATTTACATTTATCTTCTCATGCAATGTTTTGGCAGATTTCTTTCAATGACAGAGGAAAAAGAAATAAAAAATAGAAATCTTTCCCTCTCTTCTATAATGGATTGGATAACCCATATACAGCAGTTGTAAATAGAAAAATCCTTTCTGACACATATGGCAGTGGATGTACATACATGTTCATAATAATATTAGGAGTTATACAACAGTATATACTAAGTCAACATATGATGACCTTTTTTATAAGATCTTCATCTATGAGGTTAATTTATTTTTCTTTCTTACAAATCTTAACAATTGAGTAGAAGTTTCTCTCATAAAACCAGTTTGCATGGTTTCTTTAGTGGCTGTCTACAACAGTTAAACAAATTTGATGTTTTCTTCTAAATTTTACTGATATACCTGCATAGTTTTGCATTACTTTTCTCTTTGAGAAATAGAACCACCCCACAACTCAAGTCACATTTTTTCTCTCTAAAACAACCCACTGTAAGGAGAAAAGTAGGAATGGAGGGACTCAGAAGGTCTTTATGACAATATAAATACAATTCATTTGCCTGCATTTTCTATTGATTTAGACCTAATTCAACTAAAGAAGTGCAGTTTTTGATACTCTCAAAACTCTATTGGATATAATTGCTTTCAATGCTTAGTCTAACTTATAAGAATAACTTGGATCAGCATTTTCAAACACCATCTTTAAGACTGAGATCAGTGGGCTTGCAAATACAATATTATGGTAGCACACACTGCATTTGTATTTGAGGAGTGTCATATATTATTAACCACATTGAGATTAATAAGAATAATAGCAGGACACTTTATTGTAATCATGCTATACCTTACATAGAGCTAAAACAATCTTTAAAGTAGGACAAAGGAGTATTGCAAAGTCTAGACTAAGAAAAGATGCATATGAAGATATTATCTTAGTCTTATTCCTCTTACATGTGTAAACTGAGCAAATAATTCAGAATTATATATAGATGAATGTGACATGGAAATTCAATGAAGACTTAATCAAAATCAGCAGTGGGCAGAGAACAAACCTTTGCTTGCAGAAAGTGAAGAACACATGAAGCACTTAGTGAAGAAAATCAAAGAATACAGACTTCAACTCTATGCTGAGCACCTTATTTG
>NW_006399909.1:1037684-1038830 GCF_000299155.1 Elephantulus edwardii
CTTGGAGAAGGTGCAGCCAAAATGTTTTGTGGCAGCAAAGATGATAAAAGTTCATACTACATTTTTAGACAGGCTACTAGAATAAACTATTCCTTGGAGAGGGACATCATTATTGGGAATCTGTAAGGTCAGCAAAAGAGAGGAAGATCTTCAGCCTGGTGGATTGGCTTAGTAACTGCAGGAATGTGTTCAAGTGAACCAGATATTGTGAGGATGGCACAAGACAGGAATGAGTTTGGTTCAGATCTGTGGTTCATAGGGTTATCATGAGTAATACACGACTCAAAAGCATATAACGAAAGCAACAGCCTTCAACAAAGAGCAAGACTCTCAACTAGATTAATTGACATAGTGACTATAACAATGGACTTGAGCATGTCACAATCTGAGAGGTCCATGAAGGACAAGTTTCATATATGTTGTTCACAGAGACACTATGAGTTAAATGACTTGATAGCACATAACAACAGTACAAAAGTCTTCAATGTAGATTATACTTCAGCATCAAGAAAACAAAAACCATTATTAACGGAGCAATAGACACCATTGTAGAGAATAGAGGATGATACATGTTATCAAGAATTTTTTTTAATTGAATCCACAACAAATGACTCTGGAATGCTCCTTAAAGGCAAGGGGGGGTTAATGTTTCAAATCATGTATTATTGGCATGTTGTCAGAAAATGTCAGTGCTTGGAAAAAAAACCCCATGATTGCAAAGTGAGAAGTCAGTGTAAGATAATAGGATCCTGAGTGAAATAGATTGGCGTTATTATAATAATCGATTTAAACATGGTGGAAAGTTTGAAAAGTGTGCACATTATATCAATTATTCCATCTGTGTTCATACGGTAATGAATTGCAGCTAATGCAAGAAAACGTAACAACAACAATAACATAGAAAAGTATGAACAGTAAAGTTTTACAAAAGTAAAGCACAATGTAGACAGATTGGTCCTACCTCTCACTGCTCAGCTTCTCTTCATTAATGTATTTGATGTTTATTAGTACTTACAATAGTGTATAACTTCCTTCTACCAAATCTAATACATCCAAATCCTCCTTTTTCTACTTGGATTTTCACATTTATCTCCTGCTCCTAGAATATCCTCTGAAACTCACAACTAAGCATTATACTTTAAAAAA
>NW_006399909.1:1040108-1044171 GCF_000299155.1 Elephantulus edwardii
AGGAATATCAATGTGTATTTCATTGCTTATGCAATGGTATTTGACTGTGTGGATCACTACAAACTATGGCTAACTCTGAGAAGGGTGGGGATCCCAGAACACTTGATTTTGCTTGTGTGAAACCTATATTTGGGTCAGGAAATAGTTGTCAGAACAGAACAGGGAAACACTGCCTGGTATGCACCAGTGATGTGTCTTATCTCCATACCTTTTAAATCTATACGGAGAACAGATTATCCTGGATGTGGAGCTCTATGAGGAAAAATGTGGCATCAGAATGGCGGAAGGCTCATTAACAATCTCTATTATAGAGATGATAAAACCCTGCTTTCTGAAACTGAGGAGGATTAGAAGTGCTTGCTGCAGAAGATCAAGTATTACAGCCTTCAATATGGATTGAAGCCCAACATCAAAAACAAAGATTCTCACCACTGGGCCATTTGGCAGCATCATGATAGATGGTGAACAGATTGAAATTGTTAACAGCTTTAGTTTTCTTAGCTCAACAATCAACACTCTTGGTACCAGCAGCCGGAAAATAAAAAGATGAACTGCATTGGGAAAGTCTGCTGTCAGGAACCTCTCCAGAGTGATAATGTAAGTCTGGAGAATAAGTTGTCCCTGATTCGGGCTATAGTCTTAACAATTACTTGCTATGTGCTAAAGCTGAATAATGACTAGGGATGATAGAGAGTTGATGCCTCTGAGCTGTGGTGCTAGAGAATAGTATTGAGTATACCGTGGACTGCTAGGAAAACAAACATATTCATCCTAGAGAGTGACACTGCCCAATTGAGGTAAGGATTCTGAGGCTTCATCTGACATAATTTGGGCATGTTGCAAGGAGGAACCAATTCTTGGAAAGGAGCATCATGCTTGAAAGTGTGCAGGATACAGCACAAGAGAGAAATACCACTGATGACTGGAGTAATGAGAGTAGTTGTGTTAGAGACAATAATTTTGACACAGGGTAGAGAATGGTTCCGTGCTATTGTACATAGGTTCACAATAAATCGCAAGTGACTCAAAGGCACATAACAACAAGAACATATACAAATTTTATTATAAATCACATTTTAAAAAATTAATCACCATGGAACCATACCCATCATTACCCTGTTTGCTCATGTCTCCACAGAATCCTTTGCATAATCTTTACCACATCCCTCCACCACCAAATTGTGTCACCATATCATTCTCTCCCCAGTGCACATCATTACACCTCTGTTCCCCTTTCCCCCACTTGGATCCACATATACATTTTACTAGTTATCTTTCATACTTTTCAAACAATGGTATTATTCAATATTTCTCTTTATTAGACTGAGTTGTTTCACTCAGTATATTGTTCTCTAATCCCTTCCAAATGATGCAGTTTTCAAATTTGTTACTCTTCAGTGCTGCATAGTATTCCATCATGTGAATGTACCACTATTTCTCCATCCATTTGATTCCGGTTGGATATCTGGGTTGTTTCTATGTTCTTGGGATGGTGAAGAATGCTGCTATGAATGTTGGTGTTCAAATCTCCATTTGTGTCACAGTTTTAAATTCCTTTGGATCTATTCCTGGCAGATCACTGATAACCTGAAAGTGAGAAAAATTTAAGTACTTATTGCAGAAGTTAAAAGAAGCACAGCATTCAGTCTGAATTGCTTTTCAATATCAAGAAAACAAAGATTCTTACCATTGGACCAATAGGCAACAAAGCTATGGGTGGAGAAGAGGAAGAAGCTATCAATTGCTTCAACTTGCTTGGATCCACAATTAATACCTTTGATATTATCAGTCAGGAAATAAGGAGATGCATTGCAGTGGAAATATCTGTAGTTAGCAACTTATCCAAAGTATTGAGGAACAATGATGTAATTTTGAGAACTAAAGTGTGTCTGATTCAGGTCATAGTCTTTCTGATCACTTGTTATACATCGGAGAGCTGAACAATGAATAAGGTGACAGGAGAAAAATTGATGCCTTTGAGCTGTGGTGTTGGAGAAGAGTAGCAAATATCCCATGGACAAACAGGTGTTTTGGAGAAGGTACAGTCAGAGTGGTCCTTGGTGCCAAGGTTGATGAGACTTTGTGTCACATACTTTGGGCATGTTTTAGAAGGGGCTATTACTTAGAGAAGGACATGATGTTGTGAAGGGTTGGGGGTCCGTGAAGGAGAGGAAGATCTTCAACCAGGTGGATTGACACAGTGACTGCTGCAATAGGCTTTTATGTGTCAGATGTATGCAGATGACACAGGATAAAACCAGGTTCAGATCTTTGTTCATAGTGTTGGTATGAGACATGCTTGACTAAACAGCACCTAACAACAGTGCCAAGATATTCCTGGCAGTGGGATAGCTAGGTCACCTAGAATTTCTACAACCAACTTTTTGAAAAAATGCCAGACTGCCTTCCAAAGTGCTTGCATCATTTTACATTTTAATCCCACCAACAATGTATGAGAGTTTCAATCTCTCCACACCCTCTCAAATATTTATTACTTTCTGTCCTATTTAATTCTTCCACTGCTACTAGTATGAGATGGTGTCACATTGTGGTTTTGATATGTAGTTCTGTTATGGCCAATTATCTTAATATTTTGCATGTGTCTGTTGGCCATTGTAATATCTTCTTCTGTGAAAAATCTTTCCATACGCTTTGACCATATTGATGATTGAATAATCAGTCTTTGTTTTGTGGAGGCCATGTGTGTGTGTGTGTGTGTGTGTGTGTTGTGAACTGTAGAGTCAGATCCCACCCACCCACAGCTGACTTTTTAGCAGGTTTTCTGAGGCATTTAATCAGATGGGAGGAGATTACTCACCCTTCTCCCATGAAGCAGCTGGTAGTCTTGAACTGCGTGCCTTCAGGATTGCCTCTTAGCTTCTTGCTACTAGGCAACCAGAGCTTATATGATCATAGGTAGATGTAGATGGGTTCATTTTCAGATTCTAAACTCTGTCCCATTGGTCTATGTGCTTGTCATTGTACCAGGACCATTTTAGTTTGCTTATTAAAACTGTATATTATGTTTTGAGATCAGGGAGTTCTCTACATCCTACTTCATTTTACTTTTTCAGAAGTGCTTTGCTTATTCAGAGTCTTTTTCTTTTTCAATAACCTTACCAGTTGCCTTCTTAATCTCTTTGAAAATGACTTTGTATTGGCATTGTATTAAACATGAAGATTGATTATAGCAGGACTGTCATTTTCACCTTATTGAGTCTCTTTCATTTTCACTATATGGATTCTTCCTATCTATGAACATTGTCCAGCTCTGTGATGCTTACCAAGTAATTGTGTTGTGAACACCATGGGCTGGATTAGGCACATCTTAGTCTCTAGAGTGACATAATCGCTTCTCAGTACTCTAGAAAGGTCTCTGACATATTTCCCCAATGCAGTTCAACTTTTGATTTTCTGACTGCCCGTACCATGAGTGTTGATTGTGGCGCCAAGCAAATTATAGTTGTTAACAACCTCAATCTCTTCTCCATCTATCATGGTTCAGTGGTGAGAATCTTTGTCTTCTTGATGTGGAGCGTCAATCCATATTGAAAGCAACAGTTTCTGACCTTCTGCAGCAAGTGCTTCAGATTCTCCTCAGTTTCAGCAAGTAGGGTGGTGTTATCTGCATAATACATATTGTTGATGAGTCTACCTCCAATCCTGATGCCACACTTCTCCTATAAATCTTACAGCCTTAAAAATTCCCTAAATTAGTACTTTGTCAAAAAACATCACTGTCAATGGGAATCAACTAAAAAGAAAAGGGTTATTAACAATGATTTTAATGCATAAAACTTATATTGGATAAATTATTATATGGTGGTAGGTATTTTTATCAATGTAAGATACTAAAATATATTTACAAACTAGTGCTTTTTTTTCCTCCTAGAGAATACTTTAAAAGGCTTCAGATGTTTTACAAACCATGTCAATTGATATTCCATCAATTGCTGGAGCCTTATTTTGCCAATGGTGTCAGTGCAGCTTGAACTACTTCTTTAATCATCATTGGTGTTTGGTCATATGCTAAATACAAAAAATAATTTTATTTCAAAGAGAT
>NW_006399909.1:1045457-1047000 GCF_000299155.1 Elephantulus edwardii
TTTGAAGCTCACATACTTTGGCCTGTGGCCAAGAGAGACCTGTCCTTGGAAAAGGACATCATGCTTGGAAGGGTAAAGGAAAAGACCTGAGAGGAAAACTTCAGATGAGATGAACTGATACAATAACTTGGGCAATGAAGGTACGTGTGTTGGAGTCAATGAGATCGGCTCAGGATAGATAAACTTCAGAGATGCTGTATATAGGATCGCTATGAGCTGCATGTACTTTGACTTCATGTAACAACAAACATATAGCTGATATAATCATTTGGATTCACATTGTGTTGAGGAAAAATCCATCAAAAGTCAGGATTTTAGATCATACAATTTTTTATATATAATAATTATATATATTTATTTCATTATTGTGAATTAGTCTATGGTTTTGTTCTTGGTATGTGCTGTGAAGTTGAAACTGACTTGTGACTGACACATTATCAGTTATGATGGATTTAAGCAGCCTGCATTTGTGTTAGCAGCTCAACTTGGTACTCACTTTTTGAGTCAAGCATAATTCTTAGCTAACCTATTAATAATGAATTTGAACTCTGTGCTTTCCTGTGCTATCCTCATCATCTCTGACATGATTGAGCTCATTAATGCAGTCACTCCGTCTAATTCAGAGTAGTCTTCTCTTTCGATGATCCTCCAACTTTCCAACCATGATGTCTCTTTCCAAGGAATGGGCCCTAACAATAACATGTACAAAATATGAGAGATGAAAATGTACCATCCTTATCTATAAGGAACACTGTAGCTGCATTTTCTCCGATACATATCTCTTTATTCTTTTGGAAGTCCATAGAATATTCAGTACTCCAACACTATGACTAAAATGTATTGATTCCTCTTCTATCAGTCTTACTAATTGTTAATCTTTCAGGTACATATGATTGAAATGATCATGACTTGAATCAGACACATCTTAGTCTTTAAACTGACGTCATTGTTTTTTAGTACTTTGGAAAGTTCCCTGATAGCAGACTTATTTCAGTTGCTCCTTTTACATCTGAAAGATGAAAAATGCCTTAGTATGGCAGAGTAGGATCAGTGTCTTCAAATTGTATTGTTGGTGAAGAGTATTGAATGGACTACTATAACATGACCAAGAGTATACCATGGACTACTAAAGAAATAAGCAATTATGTCTGTCTTTAAGGAAATGAAAGCAGGTGCTTGCTAGAGGTAAGGTTGGTGAAATTGCATACACATACTTTGGTTTTGTTGTTAGGAGGGATCGTTGGAAAAGACACCATAATGGGAGTGATAAGAGTTCAGAAAAAGAGAAGCTTTAAAAAAAATGGATTGACACAGTAACAATGGATTCAGACGAGATTATGAGGATGGTACAAGAAAGGGAAAAGTTCAGTTCTTCAGTTCATAAGGTTACTGTGAGCATCTGTTGATTACTGGGCATGTAATAAAAGATTAATTCATACGTGTATGTGTATGGAGTGTGTGTATATGTTGTTGTTGTTGTTGTTGTTATGTGCCATCGAGTCGCCTGCGACTCATAGCGACCCTATGTACAACAGCCCTAAAC
>NW_006399909.1:1048925-1049992 GCF_000299155.1 Elephantulus edwardii
TGTTGAGCTTCAATCCATACTGAAGTCTGCAGTCGTTGACTTTTTGCAGCAAGTGTTTCAGGTCCTTCTCAGGTTCAGCAAGCAGGGCTGTGTCATCTGTATAACACAGGTTGTTGATGAATCTTCCACAAATACTGATGCCACACTCCTCCTCATAGAGCCCAGCTTCCAAGATGTTCTGTTCTGCATACATATTGAAATGGTATGGAGACAGAATATATCCCTGGCAGACGTCCTTCCCAAAATTCAACCATGCAGTGTTTCTTTGCTCTGTTCTGATGACTCTCTCCTAGTCCAAGTATTGGATTCCCATTCTTCTCAGAGTTAGCCAGAGTTTGTTGTGAACCACACAGTCCAATGCTTTTGCATAGTCAGTGAAAGAGATAGACATTTCTCTGCTACTCTCTGTTTTGAGCCAAGATCCATCTAACATTAGCTCTACTAAGCTAGCACCAAAGGCTTTTTTTAAACCCAGTCTACACATCTCACAGTTCTCTATTGATGTGCTTTTCTAGTCTTTTGTTTGTTTGTTTGTTTATTTGTTTTTAATAATTTTCAGTATAATCTTGGCTGCATGTGATATTAATGATATTGTTAGAAATGCCCACACTCTGTCAGGTCACCTTTCTTTGGAATATTGGTCTTAGGGATGGTTTTAGTTGTATTGGGCTTGACAGTGTATAATAACATGTACATGTTTTGGTTTCTCTCATGTAAAATAATTCTATGTGAATGTAAGGCATTTCAGGACGTCAGTCTGGATAACCATCACGTGATTCATTAACAGGAAAAGGAAATTGAGTAAAACATTTAAGTTTTACATGAAGTCAGTGTGAGATGAGACAACTCCTTGTCACTTAACAAGTATATGTATTTGATAAAAATAAATGTAATTGAGGTATGCACATAATTATTAAAAAAAACAACTTTTAAAACATAAGAATCAAAAGGGTTGAATTCATTCAGCACGTCTTAAGCTCAAGGAACTGAAGAACAAATTCAAACCTCAAGTTGCTATAATCAAGAATGCTTTAGGTAGAATATTAAATGATCCAGGAAGTATTAAA
>NW_006399909.1:1050329-1056288 GCF_000299155.1 Elephantulus edwardii
CAAAGAAGGGTGACCCAACAGTGTGAAAACTATGGAACAATATCATTGATTTCACATGCAAACAAGATCCTACTGAAGATTATCCAAAAACAACTGGAACAGCACATTGGCAGAGAACTGCCAGAAGTTCAGGCTGGGTTTATAAGGGGTTGTAGTACTACAGTCATTATAGCTAATGTTAGATGGATCTTGGCTGAAGGCAGGGTATACCAGAGGAATGTCTATCTGTGTTTCATTGATTATGCAAAGGCATTTGACAGTGTGGATCATAAAAAAACTGTGGCTGAGTCTGAGAAGAATGGGAATACTAGAACTCTTAATTGTGCAAATGCGAAACCTAGACTTAGACCAAGAGGCAGTCGTCAGAACAGAGCAAGGAAATACTGCATAGTTCAAAATTGGGAAAGGTGTATGCCAGGGATGTGTCCTATCACCATACCTTTTCACCTGTATGCAGAATAGATTATCCGAGAGGCTGGGCTCTACGAAGAGAATTGTGACGTCAGAATTGGTGGAAGATCTATCAACAATCTGCGTTATGCACATGACACAACCCTGCTTTCTGAAACTGAGGAGTACCTGAAGTGCTTGCTGCAGAGGGTCGACTTTAGCCTTCAATATGGATTGAAGCTCAATATCAAGAAGACAAAGGTTCTCACCATTGGACCAATTAGTAGCATCAGGATGGATTGTGAAGAGATTGAGATTGTTAACAACTTTAGTCTGTTTTGCTCCACCTGGCTCCACTTTTAACACTCTTGGCACCAGCAGGAAGGATATTAAAAGATGTATTGAAATGGGAAAGTCTGCTGTTAGGGACCTCTCCAAAGTTCTGAAGAGCAATGGTGTCACTCTGGAGGCTAAGGTGTATCTGATACAGGCCATGGTCTTTGCAATCACTTGTTATGCATCAGAGATTTGGACAATGACTAGGGAGGATAAAAAGAGAATTGATGCCTTTGAACTGTGGTGCTGGAGAATTGATTGTACCATGGACTGCTAAGAAAACAAACAGATTCATCCTTGAGAGGGTTAAATCAGGCTGTTCCTTGGAGGCAAGGATTCTGAGGCTTCATCTGACATACTTTGGGGAGGGACTGTTCCTTGGAGAGGGACATCATGCTTGGGAGGGTGGAGAGAAAGCGCAGGAGTGGAAGACCCTCTATGAGGTGGATTAATTCAGTGACTGGGGTAATCAGGATGGGTGTGTCAGAGGCAGTGCGGTTGGCACAGGATAGAGCACGGTTTTGGGTTGTTGAACATAGGGTCCCTATGAGCTGTTGTTGTTGTTGTTATGTGCCATCAAGTTGTAGGTGACTCATAGTGACCCTATGAATGCAAGACCTGAACACTTATAACTTTCATCATTTCTCCAAGTTCATAGTGTTTCCAGATGCAAGCTATTTTGGAATTGGACGACACTCCTGCTTCCAAGCTTGTTTTAATTAAAGAGCTTGAATTTGAGAACCAATGCATGGTTCAAACTTCATGAGCTTTGTCATTCCAGATTTCTCCATAGTCAAGCATTTCCATTGTCTCTCACCATCCATAAACACCCACCTGGGAGCATTCTGCTGCTTTCCTAATCTCCTTCTATTGTGATGTCACATGTTTCTTCATATAGTCTAACTTAATGAATAATTTTTTTAGCATATAGACTGAATATATATGAGGGAAGGCTACATATATAAACAAAGGGCCTGAAAACTTTCAATAACTATCATCATTTCTCCAAGATTATAGCCTTTCCAGAGCCATGTGGTTGAGGAAGTAGATGCCAGTCCTGCTTTCAAACCTGAATTAATCTGCTACATAACTTCCTTATTGACACCTTCTGCAATGGAGCATGGAAACTGTGTATAAAATGTTAGCATAAATAAGTACACTGTGGCCAAACAAGGACAACACTTTTGGTGTAATGGGACTTTATACAGATGAATAAATTCCACCACAAAAGGGTCCTACTTCTCTGTAACAGTGTACCTTGTATGGTGAATCTGAATTGAATTGTTTCTTCCCTGTTCTCCAAACGAAGAGTGTGGCATTTCTCCCAAACACGTTTGAACTCAATCTAGCCTCCGCTCTTCCTGCCTATGGGCTGGTAGGAGGAGCTCTCAGCTGTAGTATTATTTCCTCCTGGGACTTTTATGACCACTTGTAGTTAGTTCTAGAAACAACATCGGCCTGTTTAGCCTTCCTACAACAACAGCTGACATTGTTGGCACAGGTTGTCCTCCAAAATTCGAGAGCTTTACGCCTCATGACTGTGGAGAAAGGGTACAACTGCTTATTCCTAAAAGAGAAGTGTTGTTGTTATATAAATGAATGAGGACTACTAGAAGAAAATGTCCTTAAATTCACAAAATTAGCTTAAAAATTCAACAAAATAAAAAATCACAAGGCTTTTCCCCATTTGGTTGGAGAACTGATTTCTAGCTTGTGTTTTTCCTTTCCTAGGAGCAGTAAGACCAATAGTAATCATAAGCATATTATTATTAGTTGCTCCATGCTTCTTTAAGTTCCTACTTAACACAATCAACAAGATGATCAACTTAATCTTAAACCAGCTGTTATTACCTCCATATTCTCCCTGGCCACTGATTCCAGACCAATTCACCCTAGCCACTGAGCACTCAGATCTCTGCCCCTTCTCAGCTGAAAATAGCCAGAACAGAAATGCATCTCCCCTTATCATCAAAGAGGCCAGAATGTCAGATCAATGTCAAACCAAAGCCATGGGTGGAGATGATGAATTTGTCTCGTCCTTTGATGACGTGTTGCATTCTTCAGTCCTTAAATGATCAACTGAAGAAGGTGGTATGCAGGCATAGAAAGCTGGAAATTGCAGCATGTTAGCAAGAAGAATGAACAGACTCACCCACCTGGTGTGACCAACAACTAACTACAGTAAAATGTCTTTACCTTTCCCCCTTCCCTAACACCCTGTTATAAAAATCTGCCCCAACCCACCTTGGGTGTAGGTTCCCTGGTCTCTCTCTTCACACCAAGGAACCTCACCTAGGAGCTCCCTTAATAAATCTGCCTTTAAGCTTTCTTTCTTTCTTTGTCTCTGGTTCCTTTCTCTCTAGTCCATGACCTAATAGTGTGGTGCTGGAGAAGAATATTGAATATACCATGGACTTCTAGGAGAACAAACAAATTCTTCTGGGAGAAGGTGAAGACAAGCTGCTCCTGGGAGGGATTCTGAAGCTTCATCTGCCATACTTTGGACATGATACAAGGTGGGATCAGTCTTCAGAGAGTGACATCATACTTAGAAGGGTGGAGGGACTGCACAGGAGAGGAAGACCCTCATTGAGATGGGTTAATTCAGTGATTGAGGTAATGGGGTTATGTGTATTAATTAGAGACAATAAGATTGGCACAGGATAGAACAGGGTTTATGGCTGTTGTACATAGTGCCTCTGTGAGTTGCAGGCAACTTGATGGCACATGACAACAACAGCAATAAATATATGAATTATTCTATTCAAATGTAACAATTCTGTAACTTTACTAATAAAGTGTATGTTAAGTGAGTTAGTTTCTAACTCTGGTATAAAAACTTAGTGAGCACTCCCAGATGAGGAGGCTGTTTTTGAAGGGAATTACCTGTCCTTCCAAATCTATAATAAAATACTTATAGATTGTTCAATCCAGCTTTTTTATTGGCAATTGAATATAGAAAGACCCCTTTGAATTCAGTAACACTCTAAGCAACTGTCCAATGTATGTGCAACAAAGCTTCATCATTCTTGCCTCCAAAAAGCACTCCAGCTGCACCCTCTCCAAGATCTGTTTATTCTCTTCACCTTCCATGGGAAGTTTAGTGCTCCTCTCCAACATCACAGTTCAAAGTAAATTCTTCTTCCTTCATCCTTATTCATTGTCCAGCTCTTGAATGAATAGCTAGTAATACCAAATTCTATAGCCTGAATCACACACACCTTGACATCACTATACCTCAATAATTTGGAAAGGTCCATTACTCTAGATTTCCCAGTACAATATGTTTCTTTATGTCCTGACTGTTGATTCCAAGGATGTTAATTGTTCTTTCAAGCACGATAAAACTTTTGACAGTTTCAATCTTCTCTCCATTCTCATGTGGTTTTATACTATTCAGTAATTCTTTATCTTCCTTTCAGGAGTTATAATCTCTGGTCTAGTTTAGGCAAAGCTTTTCATATTTGACCAAACAGCACAAGCCATCTTTATTCTCATTTTAACTCTTTAATATGTTAGTAATTTTGTTTATTAATGTTTTTCCTTAATCATAAACATGTTGTGACATTTAGAGAGATGAAAGGGAACATTTGTGAATGAATGAGTTTGTGTAATAAAAGTAACAATTTCAAAATGAAATATCATATAGACTGTTGACTGCACAGAATAGAGGGGTTGGTAACTATGCAGACTTCTCATTAGTGTCACACCTGCTTTGAGATTAAATTGCATCATTTTATGCTACATTAGAATTACATTTTCTAGAATCATATTTTACATTTCTAGTAGGCATTTGTGGATGCCTTTATTCACTAAGGACTATTCTGTTTTCTGCAGTGAACATTACTATCAGTAATAATTCATTGTTTTTTTTCAAAAAGGAAGTGTGAACTAATACAAAGTACATGTATTCTCTTTTCAGAAACCAAACTGATGAGACATTTTAACATCGCAAAATCCTAAACTAAAAAAAATGGAACTTTACTTCAATGCATTATCTCACTGCTTCTGTCACGCAAACGTTGTGTTATTGTTGCTATGTGCCCTCAAGTAGCCTGAAAGTCATAGCGACACTATATACAACAGCCCTAAACTCTGCTCTATTCTGTGCTGATCTTATTATCTCTGACACACCTACCACCATTGCCCCAGTGACTGAATCAATCTAATCTAGTGTCATCTTGTCTTGCACTGTCCCTCCACCCTCCCAAGTATGATGTTTCTCTCTAAGGACCTGTCCCTTGTTGTAACATGTCCAAAGTATGTCAGACTAAGCTTTAGAATCTTTGCTTCCAAGGAGCAGCCTGTTCTCACCCTCTCTAGGACAAACCTATTTCTTCTAATAGCAGTCCATGATATATTCAATACTCTGCACCAACACCACAGCTCAAAGCCATCAATTCTCCTTCTATCATCCCTAGTCATTGTCCAGTTTTCTGATGCATATTAAGTAATTGCAAAGACCATGACCTGGATCAGGCTCACCTTAGTCTCTAGACTGATATCATTGCTCTTCAGCACTTTGGAGACATCTCTGGCAGCAGACTTTTCCAATGCAATTTGTCTTTTAATTTCCTGACTTTTGGCACCAAGAATGTTGATTGTGGAATCAAACAAACTAAAGCTATTCATCAATCTTTTCACCATTCATCATGATGCTGCCAATAAGCACAGTGGTGAGAATCTTCCGGTTTTTAAACGTTTTTTTATTATGCAGATTATTTCCCCACATGTTCCTTCATTGACATTTTGTTTCATATATTCATTCCCAAACATTGTGTTTTATAAAATTAATCTCCTTTGGACTATGTTCACCGTGTCTTTTTAGATTACAAACAAATCTTTTCCATTTCCTTTACTCCCTCCCCCCCACCTGCCAATTTGTGAAACCTTGTGCTGTCTCCCCTACCCATCTTCACCCTTGTATTTCCACCTCTTCCCTCCTCACACTACAAATAGTTATCCTTCTATTTTTACAATAATCGTCTTATGCAGTATTTGTCCTTAAGAAACCGAGTTAGTTCACTCAGCACAATATTTTTCTTGATATTGAGCTCCAACCCATATTGAAGACTGTAGTTCTTGACCTTCTGCAGCAAGCATTTCAGGTCCTCCTCAGTTTCAATAAGCAGGGCTGTGTCATTTGCATAACACAGATTGTTGATGAGTCTACTTCCAATCTGATGCCTCATTTTCCTCAGAGAGCCTAGTCTCCTAGATAATCTGTTCTACA
>NW_006399909.1:1056558-1058654 GCF_000299155.1 Elephantulus edwardii
AAGTGCTGTTCCAGTTGTTTTTGAATAATCTTCAGCAGAATATTACTTGCATGTAATTTCAATGATCTTGTTCAATAATTTCTGCACTCTGTTGAATCACCTTTCTTTGGAATGGGAATATAGATCTCTTCCAGTCAGTAGGCCAGGTGCTTGTTGTCCTCCAGATTTCTTGATAATCTTGGTAAGCACATCCATGACACTGCCTTTTTGTTGAAATACATCAATTGGTATGCTGTTATTGCTAAATAAAACAAAAGAGAACAAAAATAAAAAAGCCTAACCTTTAGTAAATTTATGTTTTATAGTTCTTAAAAAAGAACTTAATATCCACGAATATTGTATTCTTATTTTCCTCACCAGAAACTATCTGCCCATGAGATGAATTGACACTTAACTGAAACAATGAGATTAAGGATGAAGTAGGATTTCAATCTGTTGTATTTAAGTTTCCTATGAATAAAGCATGCTTTATATTGCCTAACAACTACTATTCATGCGTCAGTTTGTTATACTGTAGAGGCTTGCAGGTTGTTGTGATGCTGAAAACTATGCAATCAGTGTGTCAAATACCAGAAAGGTATTCATGTTTCAGCAGAACATCCTGACTGCGATAGACTAGGAAATAGGACAAGTCATACCTTCTGAAATAATGAACTGCTGAAAACCTTTGGAATAACAAGAGTACTTTGCCTGATATAGTATTGAAATTTGTGACCTTCAGATTGAAAGCACTCAAAATACAATGAGAACAATTTAATTCCTTGCAATCACTACACAGACCTTACAGAACCATACTCACAATTTATGAGATTTATTATGAAAGTTAGCAGGTTAACAACAGGATGCAATTTCTCAGTCAGGAGATCTTTGGAAGCATGTTCACTTACTCTCCAGCCATCAGCTTGAAGGTTTTAGGCCAAATTTGTCTTAGTCCTGACACCTCACTTCTAATTATCTAACAAGCTTGTGTGAAGGCTCCTAGCTAGGGTTGCATGAGGAGCAGTCACAAGGTGAAATCTGTTTCATATTAAGTCTCCATTTTTTCCCTAAATTCCTGCTGTTCTCTTGTAGGTCTCACTGATACAAGACTCTCTGGTCCTGAAGGCAGGAAAAAAAAATTTAAAAAAAAAATATATATATATATAATTTTTTTCCTTCTTCCTCTCCTTGTTTTTCTCCTTTCCCTCCAATTCTTTCTCTTCCTTCTTTTTCTTTGTTAGGGGTAAGATTCACAAATTTGTGCTCACTGACCCTGCTATAATGGCAAATATTCTCAATCCCTTTGTGAATAGATTCTTGTTGTTATGTGCTGTCAGGTCAACAACTCATGACAGCTTTATGCACAAGATCTCTGGACTTAGTAGAGGTCACACATGGTACCCTCAACGTTGCCATTGCTCTTTTTATAAATACCCTTGTCTGGTAACTATATGGCTATATAAGTATATCATACTTTTCATTTGGTTCACATTATATCCAGATTCTATTTTAGATCTGTGGCATGCATATTGATTAGGTTTCTATGTATGTAGAGATTTTGCTGAGAAATAAAATTAACATCTAGACTCTAAGGTTATATCTTTAGATACAGTGAAGTTTTTTTCCCTTTTGTATAATATTTAGTGTAGAATTGAAAATTAAAATGATTCAAATTTTTATTTTAATAAAAACTTTTAAGAAAAAAATTATCTGACAAACTTAAATATACTATTTGCTAATGCTCACTGCACTTGAATGAATTGTGATTCATGTTCTGTCATTTGGTTTCTGAGATTGTTAATATTAAAGGGAGCGTATTGGCTTATCATTTTACCATAGACCAACTGGTGAGTTTGAATTAATAACCTTTTGGCTTGTAGACTAACCGGTAAAGTACTGCATAACCAGAATTTCTTTAAATATTTTATAAAACAAATCACGAATCCACTGCTACTAAGTCAGTTTCAACAAGTGGCAAACCTCTATCAGATTACAAGACTATTTTCACTATTTATGTAATTTCAAAACTTCCTGACAATTTTGCATCCTTTGGAAGAATCTATTATATAGCTATATTTGACAGTGAAGAATGAATATAAAATTTAATATAAAATTTA
>NW_006399909.1:1059749-1061423 GCF_000299155.1 Elephantulus edwardii
CTATCGCTTGAAAAACCACTGCAGTCTGTGTACGACTTTGAAAGATTGTTAATATATTCTCTGGAAAACATTCAGCACGAAAGCCCTCCTGCCCGCTCGTGGGCCCACACTGATGGAATGATCTGGAAATCCTGGAGCTCTGAAAGGTCCCTGGTCAGTCCTCGGGGAATGCAGGTAGCTATATAGGAAGAACCTGTTCTTGACGTCTGGGGAATCCTTTCAGGGAAGATCACTTCAAACTCAATAATTAGGTCCCCGCGTTTCTCGGGCGTTTTGGGGAGGCGCAGACCTTCCCCAGGTACTTTTCGTCGAGTGCCAGGCCTGATTGACATCTTTGAACACGACGGGTATGGTCCTGCTGTCCAAAGTGGGGACATTCACCTTGCAGCCACACAGAGCCTCCCGAAGGCTGATCCTGGCTGGGTAAATGACATCAGAGCCGTCTCTCTTGAAGATGTTGTGTGGTTTGTCCTTTAAAACAAAGACGATGTCAGCTGGAATGTTGTTGGAGGTCTGGTCTCCTTCCTTTGGAAAGGTGGTTTTGGTCCCTTCTTTCCAACCCCTCTTTACTTCGATGGTCAAGACCTTGTCTTCGTTGCGAATGCTCTTTCCGTTGGGGTTCAGCCGCTGGTGGGAGATCTTCATCTTTTTGGCACAGACATTGATCTCTTCAAGTGAGACCCTGAGGTCGTGGGTGATGGGAGGGTCTTGCTTCTTTTGGGTGGGCTCCTGGGTGGCGCGGGAGCAGCCAAAGTTCATGTTGGTGAAGTCCCCCTTGCGCGGGTCGCTGAGCACGTCAGAGGCCTCTGCGATCTCCTTGAACTTCTCGGCACCAGGCTCCTTGCTCTTTTCTGGGTGGTAGCGCAGCGCCTGGCAGCGGTAAGCCCGCTTGATCTCCTCGTCCGAGGCGCGGCAGGCCAGACCCAGGGTCTGGTAGTAATCCTTGCCCATGGCCACCACCCCAGGCCCGCCGCCCCGCTCCTGCCGTCCCCCACATATACTAAATTTGTGAACCAACATACATAGAAATATGTGTTTGTTTTTTTCAAACACATATTGTCAAGTGACAAGAAAATATAGATTGACATTTGTTCAATATTTTGAGAATAATTTTCTCCGGTTAAAAAGAAAAGATTACAAGAGGAAAGACTGGTAAATAAAGTTAAATAAAGTCAGTTGGATTTCTCTACAGTGAAAAAGAGAATACATATCTGTAATTAAGAAAAACAATACCCTTCACAATAGCTAATCACAAGATAAAATACTTGGGAGTAAATGTAACCAGAAGCACAAATGATCTATTTCTAAAAAATTACAAAACATTACCACAAGAAACAAAAAGAGACCTTTAGAAGTGGAAGAAAATCCCTTAATCATGGATAGGAAGACTCAATATTGTGAAAATGGCAATATTGCCAAAGGCAATTTACACATTCAATGCAATCCTAATACAAACACCAATCCCATTCTTCAAGGAGATGGAAAAAGCAATCTCCAGGTTTGTTTGGAATGGAAAGAAGCCCCGAATAAGCAAAGCACTCTTTAAAAATAGAAACAAGGTAGGATTTCAAATCCTACTAAACTGCCATGGTAGTCAAGACAGCGTGGTACTGGTACAATGAAAGACACATAGATCAATGGAATAGAATTGAGAACCCGGAAATCAGCCCATCT
>NW_006399909.1:1072023-1075667 GCF_000299155.1 Elephantulus edwardii
CTGCATACAGATTGAAAAGGTATGGAGACAGAATACATCCCTGATAAACCCCCTTCTTGATTTTGAACCAAGTAGTGTCTCCTTGCTCTGTTCTGACCACCGCTTCTTGGTCTAAGTATAGGTTTCAAATTAGCACAATCAAATGTTCAGGGATTCCCATTCTTCTCAGAGTCAGCCACAGCTTGTTGTGATCTACACAGTCAGAAGCCTTTGCATAGCCAATGAAGCACGTATAGACATTCTTCTGGTGTTCACTGCTTTCTGCCAAGGTCCATCTAACACTAGCTATAATATCCCTAGTACCACGACCTCTTCTTAATCCAGCCTGCTATGATAGTAATGATATTGTTTGATAATTTTCACACTCTATTGAGTCACCTTTCTTTGGAATGGGAACAAATATCGATATTTTCCAGTCAGTCGGCCAGCTGGCTGTTCTCCAGATTTCTTGGCACAACTTAGTGAGTACATCCAGGGCGGTGTCTTTTTGTTGAAATATGTCAATTGGTGTGCAGTCAACTCCTGGAGCCTTGTTTTTTGCCAATTCCTTTAGAGAAATTAGAACTTCCTCCTTCATCTCCATAGGCTCTTGCTCATATGTTATTTAATGAAAGTGTTCTGTGTCAGCCAATTCCTTCTGATACAGGTGACTCTGCGTACTCCTTCCATCTTTTCTTGATACTTCCTGGATCATTTAACATTCTGCCCTAAGTATCCTTAAGTATTAAATTTGTTTTTCAACTTCTTCAGCTTAAGAAACGCTGAGCGAGTTTCACCTTTTTTATTTTCTTTTTTTTTCACCTTTTTTATTTTCTAACTCCAGTTCTCTGCACATTTCATTATCTTGCTTTGTCTTCCATAGCTGCCTTTTGAAATTTTCCGTTCAGCTCTTTGATTTCTTGGTTTCTTCACTTAGCTTTGGCTTCTGTGCACTCTAATGCAGTACTCAGAGTCTCATGTGACATCAGTCTTGGTCTTTTCTTTTTCTTCAGCCTTTGCAATGGTCTTTTGCATTCTTCATGACGATTTTCTTGATATCCTCCCAGTGCTCATTTGGTTTACGCTCATTGGTGCTCAAGGCCACAAACCTGTCCCTGAGATGGTTTTGAAATTTGAGTAGGACATACTTAAGGTCAAATCTTGGTTCCCGTGGACTTGATTTAATTTTCCTCAACTTCGGCTTGAACTTGCATATGAATAGTTGGTGGTCTGTCCCACAATCAGCACCCGGGCTGGTTTTCACTGCTGATATTGAGCTTCTCCATTGAGTATTTCCACAAATGTCATCTATTTGATTCCTATGCATACCATCAGATGAAACCCATGTTTATAGTCTGTATTTATGTTTCTTATAAAAGGTCTTTAAAATGACTAAATCATTGAATGTGCACAACTGTATCATTCTATTTCCAGCCTCATTTCTCTCACTGAGCCTGTGTTTTCCAGCTACTGCTCCTTCATCCCTGTTTCCAACTTTTGCTTTCCAGTTGCCCATTATTATCAATGCATCTTGATTGCATGTTTTACGGACTTTGAAAAATGTTGATTCTTATAGAAAGTCTTCAGGCTTTTGTTTGTAGGGTCACTATGAGTCGTGGTCAACTCAACAGCAATCAACAACAACAATTTTCAGAAAAATGAGATTTACAGAGCACTTAATTTCCCTATTGTGAAACCCTATACATAGACCAAGAACGTAGTTTTCAAGCATGACAAAAGTACACTAGTTGATTTAAATGTGGAATGATGTGTTTCACAGTTGTATCATTTCCCCAAATCTACTGTCTACATAGAGAAAAAAAATAATTTGAGAAAATGCATTATAAGATGAAGAATGGGACATCAAAACTGTGGGAAAATACAGAAATCATACCCTCACTAGTAGGATGTGAAGCACTTGTTGAAGAAAGTCAAAGACTAGAACATTCAACATGAATTAACCTTAAACATCAAGAAAATATACATTGTCAAAACTATAATAATAGGTAGCACCATGATAAATGTAGAAAAGTTTTAAGGTATCAAGGATTTCATGTTATGTGGATCCACAATCAGCATCCATGGTCTAGTTGTCAAGACATCAAAACATATGTTGTATTTGGAAAATCTGCTATCACGGATCTCCTTAATTTGAGAATGTAATTTTAAAATTATGGTGAAGCTGATCCAAAACAATGTTTTCAAAAGTTTCATATGTATATGAAGCTTGAAGAAAACTAAGGAAGACTGAAAAACTGATGGCTTTGAGTGATGATGCTGGTGTAGTATATTTGTGAATTTAATATGTTATATGACTGTTAAAGAACAAACAAATTTGTCTCAGGAAACATGCAGTTACAGTGCTGATGAAACAGTCTTACATGCTTTATATATCCTGTCAAGAGGTGTGTTACTTGGACAAGACAGAATGCCTGGAAATATAGATCAAAGAAAAGAGTGGAAGAACCTTAAGATAGACATAATTACTTAAACAATATATTTGATATTAAGAAATATAAGGTGGGGAAAAATGTAGATCTGCTCTTCATAGTTATAACCACCTCAACAACAATCATAACTTGTCATTGATTGTTCCAGCATTAATGAATTAATTATTAAGTTTTAATATCCCACATTTAGTACAAGAATTCTTAGTTTATCAATACTTTTAGTACTAGCATCAAATATAAAAACTTTCTCAAAAGCACATGCAAATTTTACTATAGAAAGAGAGTAACAACAACTGTCTAACTATTATTCCTGGAAGAGATGAAAAAGCTTAACTTACAAAAACAGTGTGTCAGAGCTCATTTTAATTTTACTCAAGAATAATTTAGCAATTCATCTTCCTCAGTAAAATAAAATTATCATTTCAAATCTTATTTTTGTTTCAAACCTCAAATGGATGTCAAAACATAGAAATTAAACAAAAAACAGAGATCATACAATTAGTAACATCAAGCACTAAAATAAACACCAGTTATAAAACTGGAAGAAATTAAATATTAATAATCCATACACAAAAAAGCAATCAAAAATGATGATTGAGTGATGGATGTGTTTTCAAAATTAATTTTGTGCATACAAACTATTTTTAAAAATATATTAGTGAAAAATTTCATAAATGAAGAAAGCAAAATGTAGATGTAATTCACTGTTGGTTAATTGAAAGTCCCATCTTCAAGGAACTTCCACTTTTTATTTATACTTCACAAGTCCTAAAGATTAATTCTCATGGAATTTACATCTTGTCAATAATTTCCAGTTTCTTTCAAAAGAATGAACACATACTCATTATGGTCCATGACATGTGCCTTATTTTTCTCATTATTCTGCTTTTTAGACCTTTATGTCCAATTTTTCTTAAATCTCAGCTATTATGCCTTGTTCTTCCACTGGCTAAAATGTTCATGACACTTATTCCTAAGGATATCTTCTGCTTGTCTTTTAGGAAAGAAGTATATATATCTTTCATATTTTTCCCATAGGAGAACGATGGGAGTCTCCTGTATGATTATTTTTAAATTATTTTATTTTGTATTTGTTTGCATGCAAAATTCATATATGCTGTATTTTGTTCACATACAATGTATTTCATGTATCCCTCTATTCAGTATGTATTTCATAAAATCATCCCTATACATTGGTTTTTGCACAATTAATTA
>NW_006399909.1:1076287-1078240 GCF_000299155.1 Elephantulus edwardii
GCTATATGAATTGGTTTGTTGTTTCTGGAATTGGTTCTTAAATCTATCCACATTTAAAGGACAGATAAATTCTCACACAATTTGATAGGTGGAGGAGGGGAGTGGATAAAAGAAATGGGAAAGATACGGTGTGGAAAAACAATGCATGCAAACTTTGTAAGTAAACCAATAGAAAGTAAAATTTCTTTTTTTTTTTTTTTAAGGAGAGCATTGATGTTCCTTGACATCTGATTTTTCTGTTTTTGTAAGATAGAAATAAATACAGTAAATAGTACCAGTATGCACATCTAGCCAAATAATCATGGGAGAAGGCTCTGACTGTGTGATACAATAGCATGTAAAAAAATGAGGAAGGCATTGATTAGTTGTTCCTACATAGAGTATACAGGGTAAAAATAGAAAAAGAATATCATAGGGTTTTAAATGTCTAACACAAGTACTAGAGTAAATTATTTGAAGCTGTTGTGATGTACCCTGAAAGAAACCCTTATCTCCTATAGCTGTATTGCTGAAAATCAAACTCAATTTCATTTTACAAGTGGCTAAATAACTTCATCAATTAACTTCCCAGCAGTGTTAAGGCTTTGATGTTAGAGCAAAGGCACATATTGGGAAGAAATGAGATCCTGAAAATTGGAATAGTACCATATGGTTGAAGATTCTGAAGATATTAAATGCTGAATTCTGCCAGTAGAAGAAGACCTTACAACACTATCTACGGTGATTACTCTAGTCTTCCCTCAGGACACTGTTACGATCTCTTCAGAGATATTTTTTCTATAAAATTATCTGTTTATTATCTTTAGAACTCACCCTAACTTTGATTTCAGACTGGTTAACTAGACTCAAGTCCAATAGCTCCTGAGAGATAAAGTAAAAACTAAAATTTGTGGTGAGTTATACTACATTTCAAAAGACTTACCTATTTTACTGCCTCTGAAACTCACTGACTAGTTACCTTAGTTGGTTCCAACTCAATGGCTTACGGCAATGGTTCTTACAGTTCATATACACAGACAACAGGGAAACGTGTGGAAATAGACAATAAAGGTGTGCAATTTTAAGGGGAGGAACATAAAGTTAAATATAAATTTATTTACTAATTTATACAAGCTTAGTTAACAAGACTTCTATATTTAATGGCTCACTGTGAGGTGTAAGAAAGGTTTTGCAGGCATTTTACAAGAATAATAATTTAACGGGACAAAAGAAACAGAGTTAACCTGGCCCTGACCTGACACCAATTTTAGGAGCCATAAAATATTACCTTCTACAAATTACATATGGGAGTCCAGTAGATCCCTAAACCCATCCAGATTTTCCCAGGTCAAGGATACATATTTGTGGTGTTGTTGATGTTCTTGTTGTGTGAAGTTTAGTCAACTACAACTCACAGAAGCCCTATGCACAGTAAATCTGAACGCTGCTCTGTCCTAAGTCAGTGTCTCTGTCACCTCAGTTACTGTGTCAATTCACCTCACCAGAGTTCTTCTTCTGCTACGCTGTTTTGTCTATTCTTTCAAGCATGATATCCTTCTCCAAGGACCTGTTCCTCTTGCCAAGATGCTCTAAGTATATTAAACAGAGCCTCAAAATACTTACCACCAAAGAGCAGCTTGGTTTCACTTTCTCCTGAACAGACTGGTTTGTTCTCTCGGAAGTCCATGATATAGTCAATACTCCTCCTAAGAACCACAACTCAAAGGCACTGATTCTGTAACCCTTGATTATTGTCCAGCTATCTGAAGCACAGCAAATATTTTCAAAGATGATAGCCTGGACCAGGTAGAACTTATTCTCTAGACTGATATTGTTGCTTTTCAGAACTCTAGGAGGACCCTGACAGGAGACTATCCTAAAGTAATTTGTCTTTTTTTATTTCCAGACTGCTGATGCCAAGAGTGTTGGTTGTGAAAACTAACAAGCTGAAATTGTTAACAATTTCCATCTCTT
>NW_006399909.1:1078923-1081229 GCF_000299155.1 Elephantulus edwardii
AGAATTTGGATTTCCATTCATTCATTGCTGCACTTCTCTCCCAGCCCAGCCCTCTCCCCCCGCCCCCCAGTTCAACACCTTTTGTTTTTAAACCATGTATAGGTTTCACATTAGCACAATCAAGTAGTCTAGAATTTTCTTTCTTCTCAAGGTTAACCACAATTTGTTGTGATCTACTAAGTAAAATACCTTTGTATAATCAATGAAACACAAAAATGCATTTCTTTCGTATTGTCTTCTTTTGGCAAGTATCCATCTGACACCAGCAATGATGTTCCTAGTGCCACAGCCTCTTCTAAGCCCTGTTAACATCACCATCATTCAAATATATACACCAACAACCACAGCCAGTGAGGAAGAAATAGATTATTTATACCAAATTTTGCAGTTAGAAATCGATCAAATATACTATCAGTACGCACTAATAATAATGAGTGACTGGAATATAAGCATTGGGAACAGGGAAGAAGGATCAGTATTTGGAAAACGTGGGTTTGGTGACATAAACGAGTGTGGAGATAAAATTTTGTAGAGTCAATTATTTATTCCTCTCAAATACCATTTGTAAGAAACATAAACAGAGGCTACACACATGAATTTCACCTCATGGTCTGCACTGGAATCAGACTGACTACATCTGTGGAAAAATTCACTGGAGAAGCTTAATAGTTATGAAAACTAGGCTAGATGATGACTCTAAAACAAATCCTTAACTACTCATATGCAAGTTCAAACTGAAATTAAAGAAAATTAAATCAAATCCACAAAAACCAGAATTTGACTGTGTGTTTATTTCACTTGAATCAAAACATCATCTCAGTTAGAGGCCTTGAATAATAATAAGTGAAGGCCAAATGAGCTGTGGAAGAATATGAGAATTATTATCCATGAAGAATGCAAAAAAGTGATTACAAAGACAAAGCGGGAAGATAGGATCAAAGTGGATGTCCAAAGAAACCGAATATTGAACTAGAGCCCTAAGAAGACAAAATAAAGGAAAGTAATCAGGACATTAAAGAGATTAATAGAAAATGTAAAGTAGGCAAAACAAAGTATTATAACGGATTGTGCAAAGAGCTAGAGTCAGAAAAACAAAAGGGCCAAACTCACTAAACATTTCTTTAGCTGAAGGATGTGAAGAACAAATTTAAACCTCAAATACTTAAGGATGCTGTGTGTTGGCAGAATATTGAAGGATCCAGGAAGCATCAAAAGATGATGGAAGAAATAAACAGAATCACTGTATCAAAAAGATTTAGCTAACACAGAAGAATTTCAAGAACTAACATATCTTTAAGAAACAATAGTGATAGAGGAAATCCAAGTTGACCTGAAGGGATTGGTAAATATCAAGGCCCCAGGAATGATGGAATACAAATCGACATATTTTGACAAACAGAGCAGTCCTGGAAGTATTCACAAGACTTCAACAAAAAATCTAGAGGATAACAATCTGGACAGCTGACTGAAAGAGAGCCGTATTCATTCTCTTTCCAAAACAAGGTTACCTTGGCGGAATGTGAAGATTATCAAATTATATCAATAACATAACTAATGAGAACCAACGCTAAAGAAAATAAAATCAAATCTACAAGAACCAAAGTTTGACCTTCAGTCTATCCACCAGAATTTAAAAACCATTATTAAGAATAGGTTTGAAGTCTTGAGTATGAATGTGTGAAGACAGGATGAGGTATATCATGTGAAGACCAGGGAGGATATCAAGAATATCATTCATGAAGAATGCAAAAAGTCACTGCAGAGCAAGAGGAGAAATAAAAGACCAAGATGGATGTCAGAAGGGACTCTGAATATTGCACAAAAATGACAAGAAGCCAAAGCAAAGGAAATAAATCAAGATCTTAAGGTAGCTTATGCCCGTGTGGGAAAAAAATGTCACGTGATTAAGGAGATTAGAAAAAGCTCTCAAATCCCATCTTGTATGACTCCGTGAGTTCTTAACCCTCTGTGTGTGAAGAGGCCACCCAGTTTGAAATGTTCTTGAACATAGAGTTTTGTTGTTGTTGTTGTTGTTGTTGTTATGTGCCATCGAGTCTCTTGCGACTATAGCGACCCTACGTACAACAGCCCTAAAGTCTGCTCTGCCCTGTGTCAATCCTACTGTCTCTGACACGCTCAACCCGACTACCCCAGTCACTGAATCAATCAACCTCATAGACGGCCTTCCCCTCCTGCGCTGTCCCTCCACCCTACCAAGCATAATGTCCCTCTCCAACGACCGGTCTCTCCTCACAATATGTCCGAAGTATCTTAGATAGAGCCTCAGAATCCTTGCCTCCAAGGAG
>NW_006399909.1:1082389-1096509 GCF_000299155.1 Elephantulus edwardii
GGTCATTGCAAAGACGGAAGAGGAAGCAAAGACCAAAATGGATGTCAGAAAAGACTCTGAAAATTGCACTGGAGCACAGAGAAGCCAAAGCAGAAGGGAGAATTCAAGATACTAAAGAACACAGCGTAGCTAAAGAAAAAAGAAATATATAATGAAGACACTTGAACAATTTCAAATAACAGTACGATAAGGTTTTATCAGTACGATAAGGTATTATCATCTAATATGTAAATATCTATAGTTCAAAGAAAGAACTATAGACATTTGACTACAGACATTTGAATTATAGACATATGAACAACATTTCAAAATCTAAGAAAAAGTTAATTAAAATATTGAAGAATCTAAAAGAACAATAGAGTTTGTGAAGATAATGTAGGGTCAATTAAGACTTCAGTTTGTTGTACATAGGTTGCTATTAGTTGGAGTTGATGCAATAACACCTAACAACCACCAATAAAATATGCAAAATATTGAACAAGGTAGAAGATGATTGAAGAAGATAGAAAGAAGGAAGAGATTCACTGTAACAAAAGAATTACTCAACATTCTCAACAACTTAAGAGATCAATATACTTTACTGTGGACAATCATATCCTATAACTTTCTAAATGGATTATATCTTTCCAGTAAGAAGAAAAAGTTCTCTCTTTAGCTCAACAGGCAACATCAAAGTAGATGGAGAAAAGATTGGAGTTCTCATCAATGTCATCTTATTTAGGTCCACAATCAGTACCCTTGTACCAGAAGTCAAGAAAGCAAAAGATGTATTGCCTTGGTTAAGTCTATTGTCAAGGACCATTGTAGGATGTTAAGGTACAATGATGTCAGTTTAACCCTACAGTGCACCTGATTCTGCTATGTTCATTTTTAGTTACTTGTTATACATCTGAAAGTTTGACAATGACTAAAAAAGAGAGAGGAAGACATGGTGATTTTGAGCTGCGGTATGATATAACCTTGTTTGCTGAAAATGAGGAGGACTTGAAATGATTGGTGCAAAAGATCAGAGTCTTCAATATGGATTGCATTACAACATAATTAAGACAAAAATCTTTACCACTGGTCTGAGAATCAGCATGATGATAAATGGATAAAATGTTGAAATTGTCAACATTTTAAGTTTACTTGGATCCATTGTCACCCTTGAGACCAGCAGTCAGGAAATAAGTTGGTATATTGATTTGACAAAGTCTTTTGTCAGTTAACTCTCCAGAGTACTGAGGAACAATGATGTTAGCAACGAAAATTAATGCGCACTCTATTCAGGCCACTGACTTTTCAATAACTTGCTGTGCATCTCAGAGCTGGAAAATGAGTAAGGATGATAGAAAAAGAATTGATGTCTTTGAGTTGTGGTGTTGGATAACAGTACTGAATACCCAGGGACTGCCAAAGGAACAAACAGATATGTCCCGGAAAGTAAAAGTGTAGCCGGAGTACTCGATGGAAACTAGGATGGTGATACTTTCACATATTCTGGATATGTTGTTCTGAGGGAATGGTCTTTGGAAAAGAGATAACATGCTTACAAAAGTGGAGGGTCAGCAAAAGAGCAGAATATTCAAAACAACATTGATTGACATGGTGATTGCAGCAATGAGCTTAAATGTGTCAGATAATGAGAGTATAATAGAATAAGACAAGGTTCATATGAGTTCTTAAGGTCACTATGAGTCAGACTAGTCTTAATGATACCCAACAACAACAGCAATAACCTAAAAAAGAGTACTAAATAGATCACGGACTGCCAAAAGGATAAACAAGTATGTCTTGGAGAAATTTTGACCAGGGTGCTCATCGGAGGCAAGGATGGTGAAATTTCTTCTCACATATTTTGAGTTTCTTGTTATGGGGAAGGGAGCTCTGGTGGCCTACTGGCAAGAAGCTGCACTGAAATATCTTTCCATGTGATTAACTGACCCTGAAAACCCACTGAAAAGTCAGTTATGAGTTGGTTCTGCCTTGAAAGTACAATATAACAAAAACAGTCCTTGGAAAAAGGCATCATACTTAGAAGCATGGCAGTCAGCAAAAGAGGAAGAGCCTCGGTGAGATTAATTGACATAGTAACTGTAACAATGGGCTTAAGTGTATCTGAGATGAGAATAACACAGAGTAGAACAAGGTTCAGGTCCATAGTTCATAGTGTTACTATGGGTTGTAGTTGACTCAATACCACTAAACAAAAATAACAATAACAAAGCTCTCATAAGTGTTCATTTTATCTATAAAGTAAAAATATACTTTGTGCTAATTTTGTCATATGGAAATAAAATTTGGCAAAAACTATCATTATTCTTTCTTCTACTTACACATACAATGTTCCCTTTCCACAGTGAATAATAATTAAAATTGGAAATTTAGAAAAGTGAATTTCTTAACATATCTATATTTTGAACACATTTTAATATATTTATTATGAATTTTATGATAAAACATACTTATCACAATTTAATATGTTTCTCTGTTTTTAAATTGGAACAAATTAATAATTGGTCTTCTGCATTGAGTTTCCAAAGTTATAAAAACTAATTTGGTAGTGTAGGGATATTCTTAATCTGGTATTATTAATCTAAAATGTTGCAAGCCACTTTCAGGTCATATCTCCCACATAGTTATTTATTTTTTTTCAGCCTTATAAAATATATAATATTCTGGATAGAAATGTGTATCTCTTGACAGTTCTTACTGAAGGTATGCCAATTATGTTATAAAAGTCACATAATCAAAATATTCTTTGTTTTGGGTAAGAAAAGAATTTCTACAAGAAAAGAATTCCTATGAATAATTCTGTTTATGGAATCATTTACATGTCATAGTATTCACTGAACTCTGGTGGCCTAATGGTAAGAAGTTGCATTATAATCCCGAGGGCACACAGTCTGAGGCCATCAGTTTATCTGTGGGAAAAGGATGGGCAATCTATTTCTGTGCGGTTAACTTCCTCTGAAAACCCCCAGAGGGTCACTTATGGGTTCCAACTCTATGCTACACAACAAACAAAAGTATTCACTAGAAAGAATAAAAAAAGAAAATGTTTTTACCAATAATTTTGCTTGGTTTTTTTTTTAAATTTAGAAATAGTTTATGACTTCATGAGCAGAATTATTCTTTTTTTAATCAAATACTGTTGGTATTATAACAGAATTATTAATATATATTATCTAATTTTACATTATTATATATATTCTTCCATACTATATTAAATGTTTAACTTAAGTGCTAGTTTATCTACAAGTAACATTAGTGATACACTGGTTAAAATGGTTGATTAACTAAATGTGAGTCATTTGAACGCACTAGTTAATAAGATTTACACTTTTAGAAATACTCTTGGGAAATTCTTTTCTTTCTTATATGTTGTTGTGTACCATCAAGTTAGAACTGTTCCATAGCTGAGCCTTTGATGAGTTTTCAGAGGCAGTTAATCGGATTGGAGGAGATTGTCTAACCCTTAAATCACTACTTTAAGGGTTAAGGGTTAAGTTACACTTGAACAAAGTAATAATGTTTTGTTTTCTTTTCTTAATAATTTTTAACTGCAACTTTAATTAAAGTTTACAAACAAGTTGTATCTTTCATTCGTTGGTTGTTGCACATTTTCCTTGCACCCTACTCCCTCAGTTCAGTAAAAAAAATATGCTCATTCATTGGGTTTTTTTTAATTTCTTCCCTCCCCACCATCTCTCAGATGTACAGCAGCAAGTGATTGAAAAGACCAGAGCCTCAATCAGTTGTGCCTTAGTCTTCTAAATGACATCATTGCTCCTCAGTAATTTGGAGAGGTCCCTGACAGCAGATTTTGCTCTCCTGACTTCTGCTACCAAGAGTGTTGGCTATGGTTCCATGTAGGGTAAAATTGTGGACAATTTCAATCTTTTTCCATCGATCATGCTTTTGCTTAGCTGTCCTTTAGAACTGGTTTATCAGATCACAGGAGATCATATCATTGACCTATAACATTCAAATCATTGCTATCCTGTTGAAACAGATTCAAACGCTAACTATATAGCATGTTTTCAGAGGCAATAAATTTCATGGGGGCAGATTGCTCAGTTTGTGCTCTTGGAGCCCCTGGTGGCTTAGAAAGGCACCACCTGAAAATTAGCAAAACAGCTCCCTACAGTTGGCACTACTAAACATTGTTTTATTATATCTCTATGTTTTGGGGGCATGATTTTAAATCAAGTGATTTATCTAAGGGTTCATTAGAAGAAAGAATCTCCACTCATGAGGGACCTACAAACAGTCAAGGCTAATGAGAAAATCTAATCAGATGAGCTCTGGTGGCCTAGTGGTAAAAAGGCTTACCAGTCTAACCTGAAGCCATACAGTACAAATCCATCATCTGCTCTGAAGAAAAAGATAGGAAATCAATTCCCCTTACAATTTACGGCCTCTGAAAACCCATTGGAGGACAAGCTATGAATAGTCTATGACACAGCAACAATAATGTCAAATTTAATTTAATTAAATGAGGTGGAGAACTTACTACAGTTAACAGATTTATTATCTTTTAAATTTTTAATGGTTTGCATGCAATAATTTGTTTCTATAGTGTTTAATTTATGCACATTGTTTTTTGTTTTGTTCTAGTTTGATTTTTGCCTCTTCTTTCCACCCACCAAACCTTATATAGCCTTGAGATCTTCCCAATCTCAGTCCCGTTTTTGCCCTTTCCCTGTTTGGATATCTATACGTATCTTACTGGTTATCCATCTGTTTTTAGAATAATGGTTTTATAACAGTACTTGTTCTTATTATTAGACCACTCTGCATATTACTCCCTAGACTCCCTCATGTTATATAGTATTTTTCACAATAATTGCTCCTAAATGCTGCAAAGCATTCCTTTGCATTAATGAATCACAATTTCTAAATCCAGTCATTTGTTGATGGACATTTGGGTAATTTCCATGTTCTTGCTATTGTGAATAATGATGCTTTAAATATTGGCATACAAATCTCCATTTGTGTTTCAGTTTTGTTTTCCTTGTATCCCTAGAAGTAGAATGGTTGGAGCATATGGAATTTTTATGTTCCGTTTTTGAGGAAGTGCCACTGCCTTCTAGAGTGGCTGCTCCATTTTATAATCCTACCAAGAGTGTATGAGAATTCCAAGCTCTCAAAAAACAAAGTTAACATCTAGAGAGCACAAAATGGTATATGGGGACAGCAGGCCATGAGCATCTGAAAGGACCGAGGGAGTGAGAGTAGCACAGGTCTTCACAGCTCCGGAGAAGAAAGCCGATAAAGAGCCTATAGCCTAACCCTATGGTACCTCTATAGAGTTATAGCAGTAGCAAGAGGTCTGTTTATTTATTGTTGATTCAGACTCACAGTTGTGATACTGAGATGGGGTTTATTAAGGAAAAAAATTGGAAAGTGATCGAAGCAAAGAATATCACTCAATACAAGTCCAGGTTTTAGCCCAAATTTCAAAGCACAATTCCTCAATTAGTCCAGGAACTGGTTTCAGTTTCAGCAGTCAGCTCCAAGTCATCCAGCAAGATTTACCTCAGAATGGTTATAGGTCAGCTTTCCCTTACTTATTTGGCAAGAACAGAAAAAACCTTTAACTGTGGCCTTCATCTCAGGGTTCCTCTGCCAGAGTTTCTCCACAGCAATGCCATGGTTTCTACACTACCATCCCCAAGATCTTGCCACCAGGGTTTTGCTCTCAACAGGTTTTTGCTCTCAACAGGTTTTTGCTCTAGTCACCCTCAAGTCTTTCCTGCTTCAAGTTTAGCTTTTCAGTATGGAAAACACTCTTTCTCTTATCTTAGTTCCACAGCTGTTGTTGCTTTGCAGTCTATGTGTCTTCAGTTAGGGTAGCTGGAGATCAGAGAGGGCTGAGATAACGGCTAAAGGAAGCCAACTTTGGGCTCACAGTGTAGTTATTCTTTTGACAATTTTGTCAGGAAGAGTCATTCTTCGGAAAAATATATTGTGCTGGGAAAGGTGGAGATTCAGAGAAAGAAAGGATGGTCTTTGATACAGAGGCTGTAAAAAAAAGGACAAAAACATAATAGAAATAGTGAAGATGTTGCAGGAAGATGTTGTAAAGCAATAGTTTTATTGTTCATATTGTCTCTATGAATCATAGTTCACTTGATGACACCTAACAACAACAGCAGCAACATAATTAATAGTGTATCAAATTATCAAATAATTTGCTTTAAAAATTATATGACATTTAAAGAACCTCTGGTAGTCCAGAGAGTAATGCTGGGCTACCACTGAACGGCAGGATGTCTGAGTCTATCAGTGTCTCCATGGGAGAAAGATGGGCATTTGCAGCCTCTGAAAACCTGGTGGAGGGTTACTGATGAGTTGGTTTTTACTTGATAGCACATAACAATCGCTTTACTTTTTAAAGGCATTATTCACAAAGAAAAGACAAAGATAAATATTGATTATTAACATTTTTGGAGTAGTCAGTCCCTCAAAGATAACCAATGATTTTTTTGTTTTTACATATTACTTTTTTTTTTTTAATTTTTGTGTGAGTGTACCGTCAAATCAGATCTGACTGGTACAGGAGGAGGTTGTCCCTCCTTCCACGGCAGAGCATCTGGTGGATTCGAACCGTGAGTCTCTGGGATTGTAGTTGCAGCTCCTTGCCACTAAGCCACCAGAGCTCCCCTTACATATTACTTTCAAAGTAAAAGAATTAATTTTTCATCTTTTTTACTGTCACTTTACAGCAATTAGTTGGAATGACGTTATCGTATCAACTTGTCATTCTATAATCTTCGTTTTAGTACTTTTTCTATGACCCTTTTTACTAAACAAATTCACCATACAACACTAAACTATTACTGTACTATTCTTCGTTGTAACTGTGTAAAGTCAGAAGTGTAGCAAAGTTCCACACTGTTGTGTCAGGATACCAATTTTCCGAACAATTAAAATACGCATTTGAAGACAATTTGTACCAAATAATGTCTTTTAGATATGCCAGGATGTTTCTCCACATAAATGATCTGAAATAAGATGTCCAATAATACCTATTTCACTTGGACTATAAAGAATAATAATTGCTAAAACATGAATATTTTTCCTGTGCAGTACTTGTGCAGTACCTTTGCATTTTAGAATTAGGGATTTTTTTTAAATGGCCCAAATTAATTTATTCAAATCTCATTAAAAACATAAATGACAGACAATATACCCAATGGAAAAAAAAAGGTTCTTTATATCTTCAGTTTTTGCATATACAAAGAAGATTTGTTGTTGTAACTGTGATGTACCATCTAGATAGAATATAGATGACAAAATTAATTTGCAATTAAAAATTTCACTGAAAACTGGTTATCTTTTCATGACTGCAAGAAACATTAAATTATACAATTAGAGTTACTTACAATGCAAATATCATTTTTATTAAGCACATATGTATAAAGAAAAAATTTTGATTGATATACTGAGTTGTTTATTGGTGTAGGTCTTTTATAGTAATCATCCCATTTTATCATAAATCCAGATTTTTTTATACTTCAGATGAATTTGAAAACTCTTTTCTTTCCTAATACTGCTGAAGTATATGCAACATTTGGCACCTTTTCATTTGCTAAATTTTCATATTCATTACATAGAAAAAATCCTATAATAAAGAGTGCTGAAAATCTATTTTTCTGTAGACATTTCCAAACCATTATTCTCTTTATGGCATAATTTGGGTTTTGTAATGTTTCATGAGGCAAAAGAAACAATGATGCAAGCTATTATATTTTCCTCTTTATATCACATAGATACTAGCCATAAATTTCTATTTTTATCAAGAATCTTTATTATCTATTTTAAGCAGATACTAAAAATATTTCCAGAAAACATCAGTGTATATGTTTCTAAAACCATAATTGAAACTTTTTCTATTTGGGTTATTTGAAAATCATAAACTCTCAGTGTATTAAATTTATTATCAAATTATACAAATATTCAGGATTAAACATTCTTAAATACACAAACAAATAAAATAGCATTTTATTCATAAGGATTAAAGCAATCAACAACAGTACATGACTGATGAATGAGAAAAAAATAAACTTAAAACGTTGGTTGCTATTGTTGTTGTTATGTGCTGTCAAGTCGTTTGCGACTCATAGCGACCCTATGTACAATAGCCCTAAACCCTGCTCTATCCTGTGCCAATCGCATTGCCTCTGACACAACCATCCCGATTACCCCAGTCACTGAATCAATCCATCTCATAGAGGGTCTTCCCCTCCTGCGCTGTCCCTCCACCTTACCAAGCATGATGTCCCTCTCCAAGGGCCTGTCTCTCCTTACAACATGCCCAAAGTATGTCGGATGAAGCCCCAGAATCCTTGCCTCCAAGGAGTAGCCTGGTTTAACCCTCTCCAAGATGAGTCTGTCAAAATTATTTAGCAAATATTTGGAAAAAAAGAATATTTGTGTACATTCAATATTTTTCTCACTTCACAACTGTTAAGTTTAATACTTATCTTGTTGTTGATATACAGGTATATGAAAACTGATGCATAACTAATCCCTCCAGTACATTTTTCAGAGGCTGTAAACTACATGGGAGGAGATTGCCCATCTTTTTTCCTCAGAGCACCTAGTGGATTCTATCTGCCTACCTTTGGTTTGGCAGTGCAAATTTTTGCCACTAGATCACCAAAGCCCTCTAGTAAGTGTAATAAATGTTGTTGTTGTTGTTATGTGCCGTCAGGTCGTTTTCGACTCATAGCGACCCTAAGTAGAAAGTTGAAAAGATAGCATTATAGCTAAAAAATCTATAATATTTAAAGGTACGCAAGACCCATATTGTTAAATATTAAGTTAACTGAGTCATGAGGATACCATGTATGTTGTTGTTGATGTGTTGTGTACCATAGAGTTGGAACCGACCCATAGCTGAAATTCTGAAGGGTTTTTAGAGGCAGTTAATTGGAGAGGAAGAAATTGCCCCTTCTTCTCCCATGGAGCAGCTGGTGGCCTTGAACTGCATGTCTTCAGATTGCAGCACAGCTTCTTGCCACTAAGCCACCAGTGCTCATCCCATGTGGAAGAGGTCAAATTATTGCCCAAACTAATGCCATTAATACAGTCTCCCATATGCTTAATCCCACTCTTTCCCCCCTTTTTTACTTGTCTTTTGCTTAAGTATTTTTTCATTGTTGCATATATTCTTCCTTCCACCCATTACGCTCCCCACAACACACCTCATTGTTCCATATTATTAATATTATTTTCATATATAGTACCTAATTATATATTTTCTTAGGACAATTCTTCCCTTTATCTGTTGTAATACAGTGTCCATTACGTATCCACGTTTTCCCATTCTCCCCAATACTCCCATGTCTGTCCCACTTTATAAAAGATGTGTTATGCAGTGTTTGTTTTCCTGTGACTGAAGCCATCTCACTTACATTAATGCTTGCCAGTCTCCTCCTTATTGTATTATGTTCTACAAGTTCATTGTTTTTCAGTGCTGCATAATATTCCATTTGTGTGTGTACCAGTTTTTATATCCCTTAATTTGATACAGATGGAAAAATTGGCTTTTGAAGGATTGAAAGTGATTTTCACTTTATCTGTAGTCAGTTCTGTATCATAGTTACCTCGTGTAAAGTAGAAGTGTTCCATAGTGTTATGAAGGCTGTGACCTTTTATAGTAGGCTAATATTCGAAAATCCCATTGGAACTAGAAGTTTTCTAATTGTGACATGTTTGAACAAGACTTTAGAGCTTAACAATTTACCATCCAAGGACCCTGACAGCTATATTTAGAAGTAAACTCAAAAGAAGCTTAGAATTAGGGTAACTCTACTTATAGAAAACGATATGTAAGAAATACTGAAAAATTTATTGTTGTTATGTGCATTTGAGTCTACTATGACTCATAGTGATCCTATGAACAATGGCTACAATTTTTCCCTTGTCTTGAGCTAATCTCACAATCTCTGACCCACTTAACTCCATTGTGACAGTCACTATGTCAATCAATTTAGTGAAAAGTCTTCTTCTCTTGTGCTGGCCTTGCTCTTTTCCAAGCATGATGTCCTTCTTCATGGACTGGCCCATCTTGAAAACATCTACAAAATATTTGGGTTGGAGTTTTATCATCCTTGCCTCCAAATAACACCCTGATTTCAATTTCTTCAGGGAAGGTCTAAGGTGTTGATTATTTTTCTGTTAAACCTTAGTTATTGCTCAGATTTCATATGCATACCAAAGCAATGGAGAAAACGAAAGCTAGTATTAAGCACATATTAGTCTTTAGATGAACAAAATGTTTCATTAACACTGTGGTGTTAGAACTTTAGTATTGGCTTTTCTTTCCATTGCATTACCACCCATTAAGGAAATGATATCCACCTATCTTAACTGTGAACAATGGTCTTGTAAATCAGCAGCAGCTGTGGGACTAATATAAGAGAGCATTTTCCACACTGTGAAAAAGGGTGGTGAAAAAGAGTGAAGAGACTGGCATGCAGTGAAAGAGACTGTAGCACTCCTGTGAAAAGACTGTGGCAAGGGGAAAGTAGAGGAACCCTGGAGATGGAACCACAGTTAAAGATTTTGCTTGCTGGATCATTAAATGAAAAGTTGTTGTTGTAGCTGCTGTTGAGCGATATCCAGTCAAGTATGACTCATAGCCCTGTCCTATTCTGCACCATCCTCACACTTCTTGACACACAAGAGCCCATTGCGGTAATCATTTTGTCAATCCACCTGGTGGGGTGTCTTCTCCTTTGCCGACCTTCCACCTTCTGAGCATAATGTTCCTCTCCAAGATGCCCAAAGTATGTGAGCACATCTGCTTGTTCTTTTGGTTGTACATGAGATGTTCAGTGCTTGTGTACAGCTCAAGGGAGACAATTCTTTTTCTTTTATCCTCATTCATTGTCCAGGTCTCAGATGCATAGCTAATAATCAGAACCTGAATCAGACATACTTTAGTCCTCAAACTGACATTGTTACTCTTCAATTACTTGGAAAGGTCCCTAACTGCAGATTGTTCCAGTGTAAGTGCCTCCTTATTTCCTAAATGCTGGTACCAGAGGTATTAATTCTAGATGCAAGCAAATAAAGCTTTTGACAGTTTCAATCTCCTCTCCATCCATCATGACACTGCCTATTGATTCAGGTTAAAAATCTTTGTTTCCTTGATATTGAGACACAATCCATACTGAAGGCTGCATTCCTTGATCTTCTGAAATAAGGGCTCACTTTCAGCAAGTATGGTTGTGTCGTTTGCATAACACAGATTATTGATGAATCTCCCTCCAATCTTGAAGCCACATTCCTCTTCATAGAGTCCAGCTTCTCAGATAACTATGTGCTCAGCATATAGACTGAACAAGTATGGAGAGAGAATACAACCCTGATGCACTTTCTTTGCAATTCCAAAAAATTCAGTGCTCCCTTGCTCCATTCTCACAACAGTCTCTTGGTCCAGGTACAAGTTCTACATGAGTGCAATCAAATGCTCTTCAATTTCCATTCTTCTCAAAGTCAGCCACAACTTGTAATGACCCCTCCCAGTCAAATACCTTTGCATAGTCAATAAAGCACAAATAAAGATTTTTCTGGTATTCTTTACTTTCAGCCAGGATCCATCTGGCATTAGCAATGATTATCCTGGTGCCACGACTTTCATAAATTCTGCTTAAATTTCTGTCAGTTCCTTGTCTATGTACTGTTCCAGCCAGTTTTGAACGATCTTCAGCAGTATTTTGCTTGCATGTGATATCAGTGACATTGTTAGATAATTTCCACATTCATTTCTTGGGAATGAGAACAAATATGAACCTCTTCCAGTCCGTTGAACAGCAGCTGTTCTCCAACTTTCCTGGCATAGACCAGAGAGGATAGTTATAGTAGAATACTGTTAGAGCCCAGACTGATACTCAGTTGAAATGAGGAAAATCAATAACAAACATCACCTAACAACTAGAATGTGGAATTTACATAGCTTGAACATTGAAAATTTGGGAATTGTTAAAAATTAAATGAAACACATGAATATTGACGTGTTAGGCTTTAGTGACATGTGATGGACTAGCTTTGGCCACTTTGAATCACATAATCATACTGTTTACTACGCAGGGAATGAAAAAAAAGAGCAAGAATGGTGTTGCATTCATAGTAAAAAAAGTTAATTTCAAGTTATCATAAAAATACAGTGTTGTGAGTGTTAAGATAATATATTGAAATTTCATATGAGCAATTTATGGTATGTTCCAATGTCTACCCTTGGTCTTATTTTCACTGATTATATTTAACTTCACCATCTGTTTCTGCAGATGTGTTTCTATAAAGTCAATTTGATTCCTGTCTATCTCATCCAAGGGAAACTAGATGTATAGTTTGTTTTCTTGTCTGTTTTTAATGTTATTTGTAATGCAAAAGTAATTGATTGTACAAAGTTCTATTGTGTGATATCCAGCCTCATTTTTACTACCACCTTAAAATTTCCCAACCACTAAGTCTGCTTCTTGGTTTCCAATTTCTGCATCCCAATCACTAGTGTTTATTACCCCATACTGATTTCATGTTTCACTCATCTCAAATTCTAGAAGCTGATAGAAGTATCAATTTCTTCATCTTTTGCTTTTATGATTGGCGGTATTTCAATAATGATTGTACTAATAATCTATATGATTTGGGATATAATCCTGTCATTGACAGCATTGTACCTCAGGATAAATTTTGAAAAAATCTTTTTGAGGCTAGATGCTGCACCAATTCTCTTCCTTTTCCCACAATTTTAGCATAGTAGATTATATGATTATTCAATTCAAAATGACCAATTTAAAGTCCATTTCAGCTCAGTAATGTCTAGATTTTAGACATCTTCTATATTTTCTTTATACTTCCACTTTGCTCTAGAAAGCATATTTGCAGTTACTTCTCCTTCATTTCGAGTCACATCACATCAGGGAAAAAAAAGAAAAACACTCAAAAAAAAGGTCATTTATTGAGTGAAAGTTTCACTCTACCTATATTGTTAAAAGTGGATAAAACTTTTAGGAAGCAGCTCTTCCCCTGTGTTTGAGTGACTTTCTACTTGTGAGCTTCACCTTCTGGGATTATATCAGACAATGTTCAGCTGCTACTCATACGGTTTTCAAGTGCCCATTATTTCAGAAGACCAATTTTGGTTTTAGTCTGAAACCTTTATAGAAATCTTTCTGCTCTTAATCATCTTTCTGATATTTCAAATACTGGTGACACACCTTTTAGCATCAAAAACATATGTAAGTCACTACTGTACAACAAATTTACAAGTTTTATAAATTAATGGATTCAAATAGAATATTTTTCATTTAGGACAATTTCAAATAATTCACATAAGTTCTCTATTTTAAGATGTTGAACAGAATACCCACTTCCTAATTGTAATCCTACTTTTCTTGGAGTGTTACAGCCCTCTTTATTATGATTATCTTATAATGCATTTATGCAAAACAAGTCATTTGGGAGATGGAGATTTATGAGGAGGAATGCAGCATCAGGATTGGAGGAAGACTCATCAACAACCTACATTATGCAGATGACACAAGCATGCTTGATGAAACTGAGGAGGATTTGAATCACTTGCTGTAGAAGGTTAATGACCTTAGTCTTCAATATGGATTGAAGCTCAACATCGAGAAGACAAAGATTCTCACCACTGGGCCAATTGGCAGCACTATGATAGATAGAGAAGAGATTGAGGTTGTTAATAATTATAGTTTGCTTGGCTCCACAATCCAAACTCTTGGCACCAGAAATCAGGAGATCATGCTTCTTAAAACAATAAAGATCCAGTTAAAATATAAGAAAAAGAATCAGACAAATTCAATTGAAAGTATTCCACAAACATCTGGCTAATATTACTCAAAATGTTGAATGTTGTAATATACCAAGACATCTCAGGAACTGCCACTGGGGAAGAGTCTGTGGAGACATGTAAACTAAATGCAATATGATATTCAGTAATGGATACTGAAAACACAGAATATCAGAGAGGAAAATGAATCAGCTCTATTATGTAGTTATCAGCTGTAGTTATTCATTGTATGTGGTCATTAATTCATTAATTGAATAAAATTATCATATTGGTGTGGAGCTTATAGAAACTTTTTTATAATTTTTTT
>NW_006399909.1:1099984-1102625 GCF_000299155.1 Elephantulus edwardii
AATTTATACTTGGACAAAAATCTGGTTATCTGAACAAAATAATGGAGCACTGCATGGTTTAAAATCAAGAAAGGCATTCATGAGAGTTGTATTCTTTATACATATATAGTTAATCAGTTTGTGTGCTGAACAAATTATGCAAAACCAGATTTTATGAAGAGGAATGTGGCTTCGGTTTTGAAGACAGAATTATACACCTGCTATATAGATGAAACAAACTGACTTGTTGAGACGAAGGAATACTTGAAACACTTGCTGTGGAAGATTAAACACTGAAACATTCAAGATAGATTACATCTCATCATCAAGAAAACTAAAATTCTCACATCTGGGCCAATAGACAACTTCATAGCAGATGGATAAAAGTTTAGGGTTGTTAATGATTTCATCTTAGTTAGATCCACAATCAATTCCCTAGTTACCAGAAGTCAAGATTTCAAAAGACATTTCACATTGAGAAAATCTTTAGAGACCACTCCAAAGTGTGGAAGAACAAGGACATCTTTTTACCAACTGAGGCACACTTGATCCAAGCCTTTTCAAATGTTGTTGTCGTTGTTGTTATGTGCCGTTGAGTCGCTTGTGACTCATAGTGACCCTATGTACAACAGCCCTAAACTCTGCTCTGTCCTGTGCCAATCACACAGTCTCTGACACTCCCATCCAGATTATCCCAGTCATTGAATCAATCCACCTCATAGAGGGCCTCCCCCTCCTGCGCTGTCCCTCCATACTCCCAAGCATGATGGCCTTCTGAAAGTTTGGAATTTACTAATGAAGACGCAAGAAGAATAGATGCTTTTGAATTGTGGAGTTGGAAAAGAGTCCTTAATATCCTTCAGATTTCCAAGGGCACAAACAAGTATGTCTTAAAGCAAGTGAAGCCAAGGTACTCCTAGGAGGCAATGATGAAGATTAAACTCATATACTTTGCACATGCTACTTTGAGAGGCCAGTTCTCAGATAAGGGCTTCATAATTGAAAAGTTTAGCACAGAATAAGGAGAACTTTAGCAAGTTGAATTGATTGGCATGGTGACTGTAATAATGGGCTCAAACAAATTGTAAATGATGAGAATGGCATAGGAAGGGCCAGGTCCAGACTTTTTGTTCATAGAGTTCTTATGTGTAGCAGTTGTCTCCATTGCACATAACAACAGCAAACTGTACATATGCACATGTATGTACATGGATAGGTATATATATGTGTGTTTCTGCACATGCTAGCTATTCTCAAATCTATATGCACAGTTTATTAATATAATTAGTGGACTGTTCGTGCATTAATTACTCTTAAATTTATATTTGCAGCTTAATTATTTCCTTTAGAATTATAGATCAAAATACTAGCAGTAGGTCAGATGTATTTGCAAATGCTACATAAATATACTGTAAGGACCTCACACTGATTTACTACTTCCAACTAACGCTTCTTGCCCTTGCTCTTATTTTAGTGAACATCAGCCAACAACCTATCTACAGTATTTTCTGTCTTCTTCCCCATATTTCTTTCCTTATATTTGTCAAGTTCTCTACAGTCGAAAAATCACTCAAGAGCATTGATTCTTCAGAACTAAATAGAACTTTAATTAGCCTGCCTTTTCTGCATTTTATTTCCTATCTTGTATTGTAAGGGTTGTTGGCAGAGGATGGCAAGCACATTCAGTCGGGGTTTTGAAGAGAACTAAATGAAGGGACTAGAGGAGGATTTAATGTGAAGCTAATGAAGCTTAAATTGCAGAGTTTTCATTTGCTTGTACCTTTCTGAGATCTGGGAGTCACTGAGCGGTGTACAATGCACCTCGTGGGCATGGACAATCAGGTAGAAAATGGAAATTATGGCTTTATAAACATTTGGCAAATTATCTAAAAAGACCTGAGAAAAAAAACGTACGTATCCAGATATTCAGTAATATAATTGCCCTCATGGTAAATATTTGTTGTTGTTTTGTGTTTGTTAAGTGCTGTAAAGTTACTTTTGAGTTATGAGAACTCTGTATCCTATAGAATACACTGTTAATCTATCTTGTTACAGATAATCTTCTTTTTTGTTGACATTTAATTTATTAAATTTCTCCTGAAACTGGTATCTTCATATAACAAGTCCAAAACATGTATGATGAAGGATACCTCTCCCCTTCTCCTGCCATTTATTCCTTTCAAACAGTTTCTCCCCCCATCTGTTCTAAAGCACTGTCCATGACCTATCTATTCTTTTCTGATTCTATCCTACGCACCCCATGACTGTCCTATTTTGTAACAATCGTGTTGATTCTTTTATGATTCTATCCTCAGTACCCCCATGACTGTCCTATTTTATAACAGTGGTGTTGACCAACATTTGTTCTTTTGTTACTGAGACATTTCATTCAGCATGATGTCCTCCTGCCTCACCCATGTCGTATAGTGTTTTATCTGTTACTTATTTTTTAATGCTGAGTAATAGTCCATTGTGTGAATGTACCATAGGGTTTTTATTCACATTTGACACATCAGTGTTACAGTGTTCAGCATCACAACACCACGAATTACCTCTGTACAGCAAATGGACAGACCAGTGCTGTACACCTTAGAGGAATGTTTGACCAAAAACAATTAAAACTAGGCCTGAGGGCCGCAGATTAAAATCACCCAACTTTGGC
>NW_006399909.1:1102980-1104051 GCF_000299155.1 Elephantulus edwardii
TTTGACAACTGATTTACCAAATAAAACATTAACAGAAATTAAATTTAGCAGCACAAACCTATTAGGCAAAGATTTGAAGGGTTAGTCAAATTCACATATGCACACTCTTTTGCTCCTCTCTCTGACTTGGCAATATTTACACATATTTTCCATCATCAAACACTCACATTATCTTTTTTGGTGCTGCTGAATTGGTTCCCACTCACAGTGACCCTATGAGTTAGGACACTGTGTCCCAACACAATAGAAAACAAAAAGTTACTTGGTCCTGTGCCATTCTTAAAATTGTTCTTTGATTGCATACATTGTTGCAGCAATTATGTCAACTCATGAAATTCAGGAGGTTCTTGCAATACAGATTTATTAGTATTTAATGGGTTGGCAGTCCTAATTTTACAGTTTGACCCATACATTTGGTGAAGTAGTTGAAATTAATTATTAAATATGAAAGGTACTTTCTTAGCTAGAGTTCAGTGCACGGGAAACTTAAAAACAAAATCAAAACCTGCTTCAAATAAAAACTGTATCATTATACCTCACATTGAAGATTCTAAATGTCAGCAACTTATTGAATCAGATCAACCATTTGATATCTGGCAACGTTAAGATTGTGTCAAAACACAGGAAATTGAAACATTAAACTTTCTGGTTGTTACAAACAGTAATAGTTCTAACAAACCACCACAGGGTATTTCAAATGACATGTTAATACTCATAACCCATATACTTCTAAATGCAAGGAACTAAGGGTTTTGTTTTTGTTGCTTATATTTTAGTGACCTTGATTTTTTTTCTTCCCTATGCATTTATACATAGATGTACATGTCATAATATGATTACTACATTAGAGATAGACATAAATTTATGCACTTACAGGCAAATCCTTTTTGTGATATATATGATTTTAGGTAAAAACCTGTACTTACAAAGAACTTTGACACTACTCTTTTTTTGTGGAAACAATATAAGCTTCAGACCTACTTTTTAAAATCCATAAAATAATAAATGGCGTTCCCCATAAAGCAACACACAGATCTATAAACAAAGAATAAAACATATTTTTACAGTAAA
>NW_006399909.1:1104151-1143013 GCF_000299155.1 Elephantulus edwardii
ACTCTTCTCATGGGGAAATTTGCCATCAGGCAAAATGTGTAATATATTAGTAGCTTGGTTTGCACAATTTTATTTTACATGGCTTATAAGTAAGAAAGAAAAATCTACTTAATCTCATACTATGACATTACAAAATTTGGTAAACATTCTTAAATTCCTGCAATTTATGGAACCTTCTCATCTCAAGCTCTATTACCCAGCCATTATAAACTGCTTTAAGAGTCTCACAGTCACTTTAATATCACAAACATTGACACAAAACTCTAGGTGTTAACAGCTAAAGTATGTGTGGTGTTGTTCTTTTTTAAAATTTTTTTTGTGGTGTTGTTCTTGAGTACTGTTGATTAGGAACCAAGCAATAACTGACCCTTTGCAGGGTTTTCAGAGGCAGTAAAATTGCATAGGAGGAGATTTCCCACCCTCTCTTGCAAAGAACCTCATGAATTTGTATATTTTATTTTTTAATCAGCCAAAATCAGTCATTAATATCAGCATATTTGTTTAAAAAAATCTGTTGAAGAGGACTGAAGTATAACAGCATTGATTATGTTGGATAATTGTGATCCATGATATACTTTGGAAAGATTTTCTCTGTAATTAAAAGATGAGAGAAAGAGAAAAACAACACTACTACCTGAAAACATTTGTTGTGTTATGTGCCGTCAAGTCGCCTGCGACTCATAGCCCTAAACTCCGCTCTGTCCTATGCCAATCGCACTGTCTCTGACACTCCCATCCCAATTATCCCAGTCACTGAATCAATCCACCTCATAGAGGGCCTTCCTCTCCTGCGCCGTCCCTCCACCCTCCCAAGCATGATGTCCCTCTCCAAGGACCGGTCTCTCCTCACTACATGTCCGAAGTAAGTTAGACGGAGCCTCAGAATCCTTGCCTCCAAGGAGCCACCCGGTTTAACCCTCTCCAGGACAAATCTATTTGTTTTCCTAGCAGTCCATGGTATTCTCAGTACTCTTCTCCAGCACCACAGCTCAAAGACATCAGTTCTCCTTCTATCCTCCTTGGTCATTGTCCAACTCTCTGATGCATAACAAGTGATTGGGAAGACTATGGCCTGTATCAGACGCACCTTAGTCTCCAGAGAGACACCACTGCTCTTCAGCACTTTGGAGAGGTCCCTAACAGCAGACTTTCCCATGGCAATGCGCCTTTTAATTTCCTGGCTGCTGGTGCCAAGACTGTTGACTATGGAGCCAAGCAAACTAAAGCTGTGTACAATCTCAATCTCTTCACCATCCATCCTGATGCTGCCGATTGGTCCAGTGGTGAGAATCTTTGTCTTCTTGACATTGAGCCTCAATCCATATTGCAGGCTGCAGTCCTTGACACTCTGTAGTAAGTGCATGAGGTCCTCCTCAGTTTCAGCAAGCAGGGTTGTGTCATCCGCATAACGCAGACTGTTGATAAATCGTCCACCAATCCTGACCCCACATTTCTCCTCATAGAGCCCAGCCTCCCGGCTAATCTGTTCTGCATATAGGTTGAAAAGGTATGGAGATAGGATGCATCCCTTGTTGTACATAGGGTTTTCAGAGGCCTGCTATTTCAGAAGTGGATGGCCAATCCTTCTTCCTAGTCTGTCTCAATGTTAATGTTCAGATTAAGAGAAGTATTAGACAGACCAGCAAGTTAAAGGTAAATGAAATATTTTTGTAGATCAGCAGATTTTTTTTCCTTAAAAAGTTATTAATGGACTCAAACTGTAGACTTTTCCGGTAGTAGTCACTCTTTGGAATATGGGCTGTAAAAACTCGAAATACACATGCTGTCATTAGGTGTTGTCAAGTTAGTTTTGTTTGTTCTTTTGTCAATTCATAGTATACTCAAAATCTTCACTAACACCACAAATCAATTATTTATATTCCTTAATCACAATCTAAATTTTAAATTCAGGTCGAGCAAATGAAGACAAAATTATTTAGGTCAGACACCCTCTGCTTTTCAAACTGACACTTCACTCTTTTACACTTTAAATATGTTTTTTGTCGAAAGTTTTCTCAATACAACACATCTTTTGTTTTCTTGACTGTTGCTATCATGTGTGTTGGTTATGGATCTAATTAAATGAAATCCTTGATTATTTCAATCTTTTTTTCCCATCAGTCAGGAAGTTACCTATGACTAAGTTGTGAAAGTATTATTATTATTCTTTATGTGAATATATAATTAACCCCGAAAACAATAGCCTTTAATCTTATTCTCTAAGTAGATCAAGTATTTTATTTACCTCTCTTTCAGCAAGCAAGTTTGCTTCAACTGCATATTTCAAGTTATTAATGATTCTCCCTTGGGTAACTTAGTGAGTAACTAGAATGTAATAGATCAATGTAACTAAAAGATTAATGGTTCTAATGCACCAGTTGTTCATGGGGTAATGTTGGACTGTCTTCTCTCATAAAAAATTCACAGCCTTGTAAACTATATGAAGGGAGACTACGAGTCAAAAGTGAGTCAATGGCAGTGGTATTGAGCATGGTCATGCATCTGTTTTTAATACAACAACTAATATTTTTTGACGTATGTTTGTAGTGGTAGAATTAATAATTTAAAAATAGTGACATCTACTTCCTAAATAACATGCCTCAGGAAACTCTGTGAACTTTGATAACTTGTAGAGGGTCCTCAGGCCTCTTGGCCATGGGGTCTCTATAAGTTATATTTGACTTGAAGGTAAACAACAACAACAATGTTTTAAGGCAGTATCATACCACATTTAACAGTGGCTACACCATTTTAGAGGCTCAACAGTAAAATATGAGCATCCTAACATCTCTAAACCCTTATCAACATTTGTTGGTTGTTATTTTGGAGTTTGCTAGTTTTGCAGAGTTGTTGTTTTTAGGTGCCCTCAAATTGAGCACAACTCACAGTGACCCTATGACCAAAATCCAAAACCTATCCTGTGCCATCCACACCATCTCTGACACACTTGAGCCCATTGTTATAGTCACTGTGTTAATCCACCTAGCTGAGTGTCTTCTCCTTAGCCATTACCTCTGCCTTTCCAAGGTGGATGTCTTGCTCCAAAGAATAGCCTCTTCTAATAAAAGACTCAAAATCTGTGAGACTAAGCTTAACTTGAAGAAACACTCTGGCTGCACCCTCCCCAGGACTTATCTGCTTGTACTTTTGGTAGCCTAGAGGATATTCAGCACTCTTCCTCAATATCATAGTTCAAAGACATCAATATTTCTTCTATCATCCTTATTCATTTTCCAGGTCTCAGAGGCATAGCAAGTGACTTTAAAAAATAAAATGGCCTGAATCAAATGCACCTTAGTCCTCAAATTGACATAATTGCATCAGAAATCTGGACAAATGACGGAAGAATTGTTTTTGTGTTGTGGTGCTGGAGAAGAATCTTGAACATACATACCATGGACCACCAAGAAAACAAACAGGTCTGCCTGTGAGAGAGTGAAACCAAGTTTCTTCTTGGAGACTAGGATTTTGAAGCTCTGTCTCACACATATTGGCCTCATGGCAAGGAGGGACCAATTCTTGGAGAAGGACATCAGGCTTGGAAGGGTGAAGGGACAGTACAGGAGAGGAAGACTCCAGATTAAATGGATTGACACAGTAACTGGGACAATAAGGTTAGGTGTGATGGAGTCAGTGAGAATGGCTCAGGACAGGGCAGACTTCAGATCTGTTGTAAATAGAATCACTGTGAGTTTCAGGCAACTCAAGGGAACATTGTAACAACAACATATATCTATATTCAGGGAGCATTTGTTGTCTACTGGATAGAAAATTGTGCTACCAACACAAAGGTAAGAAATTCAGATTCACTTGTTACTCCTCAGGAGCAATTTACAACCTCTGAAAACCTACTGAAATATCAGTTACAACTCAATGACTACGGGATTGAGGTTCTTAGGATGTATTAACATACCTATTCATCTACAGTATTACCAGTTTGTCTTACTGCACTGATTTGTGTATTGATTTGTAAGAAGAGTGTACTATTAGGATTGGAAAGGTACTTATCAACAAACTGCTAAATTCATAGGATATAATCTTGCTTGTCAAATTTGAAGAGGACTTGAATTGTTTGCTGCAGAAGATAAAGGACTTGAATACTATGTATAGATTATCAGCATAAAGAAAACAAAGATTCTCATTCTAGGCCAATTGACAATATTATGATTGAAGGGGAAGATACTGAGGTTGTCAACAATTTCAGCTTGTTCAGATACACAATCAACATTCTTGGCATCAGCAGTCAGGAGATTAAAACAAATTGCTTTAGTAAAGTCTTTTATCAAGGATCTCTCAAAAGAACTAAAGAGCAATTATGTCAGTCTAGAGACTAGGGTGCACCTGATGCAGACCCTGATATTCTCAATTGCTTGCTAGAGCTGGGCAATGACTAAAGATAACCAAAAAATTGATGCCATTAAGCGGTGGTACTGGAGAAGAGTATTGAGTATACCATGGACTGCTAAGAAAGCAAACATGACCTGTTTTGGAAAGGGTAAAGTCAGGTTGTTTTATCAGTGACAAGGATTTTTGAAACTCTGCTTCACATAATACGGATATGCTATCAGGAGATAACAGTTCTTGGCAAAGGGCATAATGTTTACAAGGAAGAGGGTCAGCAAAGGAAAGGACAAGATGGATTTACACATTGAATTTGGCAATGAGGCAAGTGTGTCTGAGAAAAAGAGATTAACTCAAAGCCAGGAAGAGTTCAAAGCTATTGTTAATAGGGTGTCTATGAGTTGTAGTCGACTCAGTGGCACATAAAAGCAATATCATTGCACCAGTATTTCAAACAGTGGCAGCATTAGTGATGGAAGAGATTCAGTAGATTGTTGAGAAGAAGATGAACTATCAAGCAATTTACTTATCCATTTCTAAAACCCTGCAGGTAATGGAAACACATTGTTGTGTGTAGTTACCAAAGATGAGACAGTTAGGTTGGAAGACTCTCAGAATGTGACCCAGGAAAAGCTGCCTCCTTCAAGTAGAGCTGACCCAAATTACACAGATGAAGTATTTTCTCAGTGATTTCCCTGTCACTCCCCTGTTGTGGAATTCCAATCACATGTATGTTGTTCCAGTTGCTGTCATTCCACATGATTCTAATGTTTTCTTCATTTTCTTTACACCTCATCTCTTATTTCTCTTCAAGTATGTTTTCAGGGAGGCTCTTGTCTTCCAAGTCACTGACTCTGTTCCATCTCTCCAGTTATCTCTTATGCTACAAGCATAGTGGACACTTCTGCCATGTTGGTCTTAATATTCTGGATTTCATTTTTATGCTTTTCTGTTCTTTTTCTTGTGATGATTTTTTTAAATTCTTATACCTCTTTATCTATTTTATCAATTCTTCCATCTTTTGCATATTCTCCCATAGCTGTTCATGGTATTCCTTGTCAATTTCTTTTGGACTGTTGTCTCCGGGGTTATTAGCCTTCTAGATTGTTTCTTCCATCATTTACATTTTCTTCTGTAGCTGTTCAAGACTCCACATCAATATATTTCTTCTGGTTCTCTCTATCTGAGGTATTCATTGGGTCTGCTGTTTAGGAGATGAGTTATTTTATTTTTTCATGAAAATTGAGGCATACTGCTTCATTTTTGACATTATGTGAGTCTTTTCTTAGTAGAGGTTAAGCAGTTGTGACTATATAGTGACCAAGAATATGGCAATGTTTTTTAAAAGACCTGTCTATAAGCTTTGGCCTTTTTTCTTTAGATTTTGTTTTTCTTAAATTTTCTACTAGTTTATTTACAAAACTCAAATACATTGTTTTCAAGTACAAATCCTTTCAATTTCCCTCATGACCCTACCCAACAAATTGTACAACCCCATGATTATTTTCCACCTCTCCCTGCACATCCTCATCCCTCTGCTTCTAACCTCTCCCATTCCTCTTGGATCCTTATACTCATTCTACAATAATTGTTTTATATCAATATGTATCCTTCTGGGACTAAGTTAGTTCACTCGGTATAATGCTCTCAAGTCCCTTCCAAGTTAGACAATAATTTACAAAATCAGTGTTCCTGAGTGCTGCACAGTATTCCATTGTGTGAATGTACCATAATTTCTTGATCCATTCATATGTGGTTGGACATTTTGGCTGTTTCCATGTTCTTGTGATGATGAATAATGCTGCTATAAACATTGTTGTACAAATCTTCGTTTGTGCCTCAGTTTTCATTTTCTCAGGGTATATTTCAAGTAGTGTAATACCTGGGTCATATGAAATTTCTATGTTCAACTTTTTGAAGAAATCTAGAGTGCTTGTACCATTTTTTAATCCTGCCAACACTGTATAAGAGTTCCTTTCTCTCCACATCCTCTTCAGTATTTTTCTATTTAAAAAATTTATCATTTTTTATTCATGTTAATTAACATTTACAAAGATTTTGGATTTCCATTCATTCATTGTTGCACTTTTCACCCTGCCCACCCATCACTTCAAGTTCGCTCCTCTCTTTGAAAAGTAAAAGAAAAATCCCTTCACTGGTATACAATACCCCCCTAACACACACACACACACTGAGTACACTCCACTATGCAACCTTAATTCCGGACTATTGTCATAACCATAATACTCTATCATATATTGCTTTTAAACTGTTCTCTCACTCATCTCTTTCAATGCAGTATATATAATTTATCCAGTTTTTCCCAGTTTTACCCCAACCCTGATATCAGTCCCATTCTACAGCAGTGGCACTATGCATTTTTTGTCCTTTTGTGACTGAGATATTTCACTCTGCATAATGTCCTCCAGGGTCACCCATTTTGAATAATATTGCTTGAGTTCCTTGTTTTTCCATGCAGCATTGTATTCCATTGTGTGAATATACCACAGCTTCTCTATCCATTCCTTTTTTAATGGGCACTTAGGTTGTTTCCAACTCCTTGCTATTGTGAGCAAAGCTGCAATAAACATGGGTGTGCATATATCTGCTTGGATGTCAGTTATGGTCTCTTTAGGGTATATTCCCAGTAGTGGAATTGCTGGGTCAAATGGTATCTCTATTTTCAGCTTTTTGAGAAAGCGCCACAATCACTTTCCACAGCGGTTGCTGTATTTTACACTTCCACCAACAGTGAGTAAGGGTTCCAGTTTCTCCACAACCTCGCCAGTATTTGTTTCTTGTTTTTCTGTTAAATTTTGCTATTCTGACAGGGGTGAGATGATATCTCATAGTTGTTTTGATTTGGATCTCTCTTAGAGCTAGGGATTTTGAATATTTCTTCATGTACTTGTTGGCCATCTGAATGTCTTCTTTGGTGAAGCGTCTGTTCATATCCTGTGCTTGACCCGCAGCTTGAAGGGCCAAGGATCAAACAGCAATGATGTCCATAAAGTATCTGAATGGAAAACCAGGAGGCCTTGTTTTTGCCTTTAGGAACTGGTTCTGCTGCCTCAAATCGCTCTAACTTCTTTTGATGCTTTCTCGGTCATTCAGCATTTTGTGCACAGCATCTCCAAGAATTGGCACTCACGATGATTAATCTTGTGAGATGTTGTTGAATTTGTTTTTCAGTTCTTTCATCTTGTCAAAAGTTGAGTGAGTCCTTCCTTTTATATTCTCCAGTTTGAGGTCTCTGCATATGCCATTATGACACTTTACTTTGTCTTAAAGAGCTGACCTTTGGAATCTTCTAATTCAGCTCCTTAATTTCAACATCTTTTCATTTTATTTAGGTTCTTGATGATCTAGTGGAGTTTTCATAGTTGCTTCTGACATATATTTTGGTTTTTTGGTGTTTTTTTTTCTCTTTGTATTAACCTTTTACTCTTTTCTTCTATAATATCTGTCATGTCATTCCAAAATTCATATGGTCTTAGATAATTGGCATTTGATGTTTCAAACCTATCTTTCAGATAATTTTTAAATTCAGGTTGGATAGAGACTCAAGATCATATTTGAATTTAATAGCCTTGTTTTCATTTTCTTAGTTGAAAGTTGGAGGAATCAATGTTATACCAATCGGCATGTTTCAAATTACAGATGAATCTTGAACATGCTCACCTGTCTAGACCAGGAATTTATAGGACAGCTGGCTGGCTGGCTGACTCAAAGAGATTCATATCTATTCACATTTCCAAGAAAGGCAATCCAATAGAACATGTAAATTATCGAACAATATTATGAATATCACATTAAAGCAAAATGCTGGTGAAGAGCTGCCAGTAATTCACCCTGGGTTTAGAATAAGCCATGGAACCAGGGATATCTTTGCAGGAGTCAGACTGATCCTCAGTAAAAGCAAAGAATACCAGACAAGTACCTATTTTGGCTTTGTTGACCATGCAAAGGCATTTGACTGTTGGATCATAACAATTATGGCTAATATCAAGAAGAATGGGACTGTCAGAACAGTTGTTTGTGCTTATGCAAAACTTATTCTTAGACCAAAAAGCTATTGTGCAAACAGACACAACATAGCTTAAAATTAAGAAAGGAGTGCATCAGGATTCTGTCCTCTCTCCATAACAGTTGAATCTGTATGCTAAACAAATTATTTAAGAAAATGAATTTATGAGAAAAAATGTGGTATCAAGATTGGAGGAAGACTCGTCAATAACTTGCATTGTGAAGATGACATAACCTTGCTTGCTCAAAGTTAAGAGGACTTAGCACATCTTTTGGTGAAGAACAAAGAATGCAGCCTTCAAAATGGACTCTATCTCAACATGAAGAAAAAAGAATTCTTACTTATGGACCAATATAGGTAAAGGAACAATACATTATTCAAAATTTAGAAAGATGTGATTCAGATTGTGTCCTTTTCTTATACACATACAAACTTTATGCTGAATAAATTATTGGAGAAGCTAAGTTGTATGAAGAAGAATCTGACATCAGATTTGAAGGAAGACTATAACCAACTTTTGTTATGTGGATGACACAAACTTCCTTGATGAAAATGAGGACTAGATGCATTTGCTGCATAGGATCAAGGATTTCAATATGAATTGCATCTCAGTGGTAGAAAAATAAAAGTTCTCACCACTGGACCAAAAAGTAACATCATGACAGATAGAAAAAGATTGAAATTGTCAAAAATTTCATCATACTTAGATGCTGTTGTTGTTGTTATGTGCTGTCGAGTTGTTTGCGACTCATAGCGACCCTTTGTACAACAGCCCTAAATTCTGCTTGTCCTGTGCCAGTCGCGCCGTCTCCAATATATCCATCCCGATTACCCCAGTCACGGAATCAATCCACCTCATAGAGGGCCTTCCCCTCCTGCACTGTCCCTCCACCCTACCAAGCATTATGTCCCTCTCCAAGAACCTATCCCTCCTTACAACATGTCCACAGTATGTTAGATGGAGCCTCAGAATCCTTGTCTCCAAGGAGCCGACTGGTCTAACCTTTTCCAGGATGAATCTGTTTGTTTTCTTAACAGTCCATGGTACCCTCAATACCCTTCTCCAGCACCACAGCTCAAAGGCATCAATTCTCCTTCAATCCTCCTTAGTCATTGTCCAACTTTCTGATGCATAACAAGTGATAGCAAAGACCATGGCCTGTATCAGATGGACCTTAGTCTCCAGAGAGACACCATTGCTTTTCAATACTTTGGAGAGGTCCCTAATAGCAAACTTTCCCATGGCAATACATCTTTTAATTTATGGCTACTGGTGCCAATAGTATTGACTGTGGAGCCAAGCAAACTAAAGCTGTGTATCTCAATCTCTTCACCATCCATCTGATGCTGCCAATTGATCCAGTGGTGAGAATCTTTGTCTTCTTGACATTGAGCCTCAGTCCATATTGGAGGCTGCAGTCCTTCACACTCTGCAGCAAGCATTTCAGGTCCTCCTCAGTTTCAGCAAGTAGGCTGGTGCCGTCTACATATCGCAGATTATTGATAGATCGCCCACCAATCTTGGCCCCGTATTTCTCCTCATAGAACCCAGACTCCCGGATTATCTGTTCTGCACACAGGTTGAAAAGATGTGGAGATAAGACACATCCCTGGCATACGCCCTTCCCAACTTTGAACCATGCAGTGTTTCCTTGCTCTGTTCTGACGACTGCCTCTTGGTCTAAGTATAGGTTTCTCGTTAGCACGATCAAGTGCTCGGCTATTCCCATTCTTCTCAGAGTCAGCCACAGTTTGTTATGGTCCACACAGTCAAATGCCTTTGCATGGTCAATGAAACACAGATAGACATCCTTGGATAGACAATCAATATACTTAGAACCCTCAGTGAGGATAGCAGGAGACCTGTTGCACTGGATTGTCTGCAGTCAGGAAACTCTCAAACTTTCTGAGGAGCAAGGATGTTAAGTTGAGGACTAAGATATGCCTGATTTAAGCTTTGTTCTTTCCAATCACATGCTACACTATTGAGAGCTGCACAGTGAGTATGTATCACAGAAGAATTGATGCCTTTGAGCTGTGATGCTGGAAAAGAGTGTGAAATGATCCATGGACTACCATTGTTCCTATCATAAAGGTGCCTCAGGAAATAAATGATAGTAAAATTATAGTCAGATGCATAATATGGCAATAAATGAACAGGTTATTAAAATGGCTGAGCATATACTACTTTATGAGTCTGCTACTATTAAGAGAAGTGACTTATAGAAAAGGACAAAGGACTTGAGTCAGTTTTATTCTTTTTCTAAACACTGTGACACTGATGTACCAAATGTGACAATAGCTATCCATGGTGGACAGTGTTTGGTGGAGCTTCCCGATTAAAACAAGCTTGGAAGCAGGAGTGGCATCCACTTCTGAAATGGCTTGCCTCCAGAAACTCTATGAACAGTGCTCAGGCCTTTCATTCATAGGGTTGCTATGAGTAATCTATGACTCAATGACACTTAACAACAACAAATTGCATCTATAGTGCTACAATACAAAAGAGGAAGACCCTTGATGAGATGGGTTCATTCAGTGACTAGGGTAATGGATAGTAGATGAGTCAGGAACAATAAGTTTTAATCAGGATAGAGCAGGGTCCAGAGCTGTTGTACACAAGGTGCAGGCAGAGTGCTTCTTTGAGGCAAAGATAATAAAACTCACATGTTTTGTTGTTTCTGGAAAAAAGTCTTGTTTATTACTACTAAATTTTAGAACCAAAATTTGGCCATTACTTCATTTCTGTCGAAGTTTTCCTAAGTTTAGTTCTTCACATCTTACTGACATTAACTATCTGCCATTTGTGAACGGGAAAAATTCTGCATTGTTGATGGTTCTGGCCTTCCATTTACTTTTAGTGTGACTTGTTTTGGATAGTGATAAAACTATTAAAGTTAAAAAATGATTAATATGTCAGTCTCATAATTAGAACCTTAAGGTGATGGACTCAGACCCAACTCTGCAATCTGTTAGCTCTGTCTGGAAATTGACACACTGAACATTCCAAACAGATTTCTCTTCCTTGGTCAATCAAGACTTTAACAAATGGGCTATGTTTAGGTAAGAGTTTTCTGAGAAAGCTTTCAACATTATTATGCTAATGTAAATCTTGGCCTACACTGGGATTTTATCATTCTGCCTTGTGCCTTATTCTATAGGCTTTTCAATAAGTACTCTTACAATTGCTAGGATAAATGGCCCTCAATGAGAATCAGGAAGCCTCTGCTTATCTTTCAACATGATTACAAATAGCACATTATTTGCCAAACTAATTTGTCTCTTACTGTTAAAATGTTACCCAGTATAACTAAGTCTTAGCTCAGAAAATACTTTTATCCCATACAATTGTAATATTCTAATGTACAAACTTTCTATAAAACATAGAAGACTATATAGTACGGAGAGATTTATTTAAAAACATTGCAACTTAATAACTTGCTTATACTACTATACTATATAATTTAAGCACTAACATATCTCGTAAGTATTCACATTAACTACAAAGGAGAATGCAAAAATAATAATTAAATCATACTTTAAAGAATTTGAGTTCCAATCTATCCATGTAAAGAATTACAAATATAGTAAAATTCATATCTTATTAATACAAAGGCACTGCATTAAAATAATTGTAGTTGAAAATTACAGAAAAGGACACTACTATTATGTCCTAACAACACATTACACTGTTAAATTCTAAATCATAAACAAAGATATTGCAATGTATATTTGTAAGGGTTTTTTTAGGGTTTTATTATTTTTGGTCAGAACATTGTACCACGTTGCCTATCACCAATTTTTTTCTGTTGTTGTTATGTACTGTCGAATTGCTTACAATATAGCAAACCTATGTACAACAGCCTTAAACCCTGTTCTATGCTGTGCCAATCTTACTGATTCTGACACACCTACTGCCATTACCCCACTCACTGAATCAATCCATCTCATCAAGGGTCTTCCTCTTCTGCGCTGTCCCTCCACTCTCCCAAGTATGACATCTCTTTCCAAGAACTGATCCCTCCTTGCAACATGTCAGATGAAGCTTCAGAATCCTTGCCTCTGAGAAGCAACCTGGCTTCACCCTGTCATAGCAGTCCATGGTAAATTCAATACACTTCTCCAACACCACACCTCAAAGACATCAATTATCCTTTTATCATCCTAGTCATTGTCAAGCTCTTGGATGCATAGCAAGTGATTGCAAAGACCATGGCCTGTATCAGGCACATCTTATTCTCTAGACTGAAATTGTTGCTTTTCAGTACTTTAGAGAGGTCTCTAACTGCAGACTTTCCCAGTTCAGTTAATCTTTTAATTTCCTGGCTGCTGGTGATAAAAGTATTGATTGTGGAGCCAAGTAAATAAAACTGTTAACAATCTCAATCTCTTCACCATCCATCAAAATGTTACCAGTCAGCCCAGTGGTGAGAATCATTGATTTCTTGATATTGAACATCAATCCATAATAAAGGCTGCAGTGCCTGACCTTTCACAGCAAGAACTTCACGTCCTCCTCAGTTTCAGCAAGCAGGGTTGTGTCATCTGCATAACGCAGATGATTGATGACTTTTCCTCCAATCCTGATGCCACATTTTTCCTCATAGAGCCCAGCCTCACAGATACTCTGTTCTGCATATGGATTGGAAAGGTATGGAGATAGGACACATCCCTAGCATACACCCTTTCCAATTTTGAACCATGCAGTGTTTCCTTGCTCTGTTCTGATGACTGCCTCCTGGTCCAAGTATACGTTTTGTACTAGCACAATCAAGTGTTCTGGGATTTCCATTCTTCTCAGAGTTAGCCACAGTTTGTTATTATCCACACAGTCAAACACCTTCACATAATCAATGAAACACAGATATACATTCCTCTGCTTTCAGCTAAGATCCACCTAACATTAGCTACAATTATCCCTAGTACCACGACCTCTTCAAATCACAGCCCGTACTTCTGGTAGTTCTCTGCTGATGTGCTGTTCCAGTCATTTTTGGATAATGTTTAGAAGATTCTTGCTTGCGTGTTATATTAATGATACTGTTTGATAAATCCCACACTCTGTTGGATCACCTTTCTTTGGAATGGGAACAAGTACACATCTTTTTCAGTTAGTTGGCCAAGTGGTTGTCCTCAGATTTCCTGGAATAACTTGGTAAGCAAATCTAGGACAGCATCTGTTGTTTAAGTATTTCAATTGGCATACCATTAATTCCTGGGGCCTTATTTTTTGCCAATTCTTTCAAAGCAGTTTGAATTTCTCCCTCCATTACCACAGGTTCTTGCTCATATATTGTTTCATGAAATTCTTCCACGTCTGCTAATTCTTTTTGGTATAATGACTCTGTGTACAAGTTTTTATAGGGGGAGAAAAAAGCTCTCAGGCACTAGTGCTGCTTGTGTTGCAAGAGTGAGTACCGTTAAATAAAGCTCATTCAGAATGCTAACTTTCTTTATTCAAGATGTTTCCATTTTTGTTTTTAACAGATATATGCTAGTCATTAGAAATTGTGCCTTATGGAACTGTTTGTTACGTGCATATACACTTGAGTACGACTCATAGCCACCCTATGAACAAAGGATCTGAACCCTGTTCTACAACAGAGAAAGTATGAGGTACTTTGTAAAATTTATATTTTCGCATCTATAGTATGTTAATGACAATGTTATTAATCACAATGACTTCAATTATCCAAAGCAGTTTTGTGTGCCTTTTATGTTAGAAGTGGATGGTGAGTCCTCCTTCTTCATCTGTCTTAGTCAGATTGATGGGAGTTCTGGATGCTTAGTGGTAAAGGCGTTGGACTAAAAAATAAAAAGGCACCAGATTCTAATTCATCAGTTAGTCTGTGGGAGAAAGCTAGACAATCTTCTTCCTTGTAACTTACTGTCTCTGAAAACTTTCTCAAAGATCATCTGGGAGTCAGCTCTGACAGCAACATCACAATGGGCTTCACAATTGTAGAGATCATGAGCCTGATTCAGGACAGGGTAAGATTAAGATCTGTTCTTTCAAGTGCTGCTGGGAGTATAACCAACTGGATGACACTGACCAGAAACAACAATGTTATCAAATATACACGTAATTTTTTCATGTTGAATAAAGATTAATTTTCAAAACATTTAACTACATTAAAATCTTTCAAATTGAGGAAACCCAATTTTATTAAGTGAAATACTGGATATTTTTCTCCACTCCCCACTGTTTTTTTAATTGTCATTTTCTTGAGAGTTTAAAGATTGGGTTTTAATTCATTCATTGAAGCACATTTTGTTCCCTCCCACTCCCTTTTCCTTGTCCCAGTTAACTTGGTAGTGTACCTCTTTTCCAGACTGTAGTTGTATATATAATGCTTAATTATATATTCATTTTAAATAGTCTTTTCTTTCAACTATTCTAGTGCAGTGTTCCTAATCCATCCACTCTTTTATTATTCCCTTCCCCTTCCCCATGTCAATAGTATTTTATAACAGTGATACTTTTGCATTATTTGTCCTTTTGTAACTGAGATATTTCATTCAGCATGATGTCTTCTAGACTCATCCATGTTGTATAGTGTTTTAAAAGTTCATTAATTTTCAATGCTGTGTTATATTCCATTGTGTGAGTGTAACATCATCGTTCTATCTATTCAGTTGCTGACAGGGACTTTGAATGCTTCCATTTCTTCCCTATTTTTAATAATAATACAATAAACATGGATATACATCTGTGAACAGATGCATACATCTGTTGGCATCACAAGTCTGATTTCTTTAGACTATATTCCCAGTAATGGGATAGTTGAGTCTAATTATCTTTCTATTGCAAACTTCTTGAGAAATTACCAGACTCTTTTCCACAGTGTTTGGAATATTTAACATTCTAACCAGCAATTAATGAGTGTTTTAATCTCTCCAAATCCTTGTCAACATTTGTTGTTTGGCATCCTGTTGAGCTCTGCTATTGTTGCTGATTTATATTTTTCTGATAGCTAAAAAAAATTAAATAAACATTTCTTCACATTTTTTGATAGGTGAATTTATTTTCTGCTATAGGTCTGGAAATATCTATAAAAATTACAAAATATTACAGCAGGAAGCAAAAAGGTATATAGTGAAATAGATGACTATACCATGTTCATACATAGGAAGACTCAGTAATATAAATATTATAATTGTAAGAAAACCAGTCTATGAGGTCAACGTCATCCCAATACAGGTACCAATCCCATTCTTCAATGAGATGAAAAACACAATTTATAATTTTGTCTGGAATGAAGAGACACCAAATAAGCGAAGCATTACTAAAAAAGAAAAGGTAGGAAGCATCACAGTCTTTGATCTCAAAATCTAATTGACCACAGTAGTAATGAAGGTAGTGTGCTACTGGAATAGTCCCAGACACAAAGATCAATGGAATAGAATTGATAACTCAGAATGAGATAAAATCAGTTAAGTGGGAAAATGAGAGTCTGTTTAAAAAATGGTGCAGGCAAGTTTGGAAAACCATCTGTAGAAAAATGAAGCAAGACTAACACCTCAAACTATACAGAAAAGCCAATTTATGATGTTTTAGAGCCTTAAGAGTAAAACCAAAGACTTTAAAGTTCATCAGAGAAAAACCTAGGAACAATTCCAAAAGCACTAATCTAGGGTATGAACCGACTGCAAAGTGTAATTAAAAACTACCATCATGCTGTCGAGTTGACAGTGACTCATTGTAACCTTATGGACAATAGCTTTGAAACCTCCCTATCTAAAGCCAATAAATGTTGTTATTAGGTGCCATCAGGTTGAGTAAGACTCATAGCTCCTGATGAATTAAAGATCTGAACCTAGTCTTGTCCTCCGTCATCCTCACAATTCATGACACACAAGAGCCCATTACAGCAGTCACCTTGTCAATCCACCTGGTTGAAAGTCTTCCTCTCCTTCCTCAGGTTCCCCTCTTCACAATATGATGTCCCTCTCCAAGGAATGGCACCTCCTAGCAATATGTCCAAAAAAAATATGAGGTGAAGTCTCATCATTCTTGCCTCCAAAGAGGACTCCGTTTACACCCTCTCCAAGACTTATCTATTCACTTCTTTGCCATGCATAAATAGGACCGTCTAAAAACTAAATCCCTATGCACATCAACAAACTTCTCTAATTATGTATGAAGGAAACCAGTAGACTTAGGGAAACATTTAGTAATGGCATATATGATAATGCTTTCTTCTAAGATCCATTTAACATCTGTAATGATATTCTCCCTAATGGCTTCTTCTAAATCTAGTCTCAATTTCTAACAATTTTCTACATACTGTTCTGGTTATTTCTGAATAATACTCAGCAAGATTTTACATGCATGTGATAGAAATGGTTTTGTTCAATAATTTCCAGATTTTGTTAGATCATTTTTGTCAGGAATAGGAATAAATACGCATTTCTTCCAGTCAGATAACTAAGTAGCTCTCCTCCAAATTCCTTGTCATAGCTTGGTATGTATGTCTAGGGCAACATCAGTTTACTGAAATATGTCAGTTAGCAGCCCATCAATTCCTGGAGTATGATTTTTTGCTGATGTCTTCAGTGCAGCTTTTACTACTTCCTTCATCACCATTGGTTCTTAACCATAGCGCTGTGTCTTCAATACTTTTTGGTATAGTGATTTAGTGTATTCCTTCCATCCTTTTCTTTTACATTTTTTTAATTTATTTGCATACAATTACCCATGTATACTGAGTTTTATACAATCATTCATATGTTGCTGTTTTGTGTAATCAAGTCTTTTGTGACTCATACTGATCCTATGTACATCAGCTCTGTACCTTGCCTATCCTGAAGCAATCTCATTGTTTTTAACAGACCTAATTCCATTTCTCCAGTTACTGAATCAGTATATCTCATTCCACTATCACCCCAACTTTTCAGGTCCCCATTACATCTTTTCTAATTCATTCATCTCCTCCTTCCTCACATCAAATTCCGCCAAACCATGATTACCCTCTTGCTGTGCTCTCTTCCTCATTTCCCTTCCACCTTTGGACTTTGATACACATCTTTCTAGTTATCCTATTTCTTACAGTACTAGTCTTATGGTTTATTATTCTTATGAGCCTTCTCTTGCTCTTGCTCTAAGTATAGGTTTCAGAAGAACACAATTAAGTGTTCTGGGATTCTCATTCTTCTCAATGTCAGCCATACTGTTTAGCACCTGCACAGTCAAATTTCTTTGCATAGTCAATAAAGTATGGACTTTGTACAAGGCCAGAAATAGTGTGACTGAACAAATTATCAGTCTTCATATGAATTACTAGAAAATGATGAGTAGTCTACTCTTATGTGACAAACACTTTGGAAACCTATAGAAGGCCAGCTATGTGTTGATATTGACTCATTGGTGATAAAGGAGTAGGAGGAAGAGCCACAGGAGTGAGGGGGATGGGATGGAGAAAGATGATGGGGAAGAAGATGAAGAGAAGGAGGGAGAGTGGGAGCATGTCAGAATTATAAATATTTCATTGTTACTATGGAGTTGAATAGTAAATATTATCAATGGTTAATTTTTATTATGTATTTAGACAAGAAATAAAAAAGAAAGAATTTTAAGAAATCCAACCCATGCCATTCTAGGCTTAAGTTCTAACATAGGCATTATTTTTTTATTTTATTTTTTAAATAATTTTAATGAACATCTACAGATAATTTGGATTTCCATTCATTCATTGCTGCACGTCTCTCCCTGCACAGCCCTCTCCCCCTGTCCCCCAGTTCGCTCCTCTCTTTCAAAAGTAAAAGAAAGACTCCCTCCCTGGTACACAATCCCCCGCACCCCTCCCACGGCCCCAAGTACATTCCACTATGCAACCTTAATTGTGGACTCTTGTGATAACCATAATACGCTATCATACATCACTTTAAAATTATTCAGACCCTCGTCTGTTTCAGTGCAGTATACTTAATTTATCTAGTTTTTCTCAGTCTTACCTCCACCCTGATATCAGTCCCATTTTACAGCAGTGGCACCATGCAATATTTGTCCTTTTGAGACTGAGATATTTCACTCAGCATAGTGCCCTCCAGGCTCACCCATTTTGAATAATATTGAATGAGTTCCTTGTTTTTCAATGCAGCATAGTATTCCATTGTGTGAATATACCACAGCTTCTCTACCCATTCGTTTGTTGATGGGCACCTGGGTTGTTTCCAACTCCTTGCTATTGTGAACAGAGCTGTGATAAACATGGGTGTGCATATTGCATATATCTTCTTGGATGTCAGTTATGGTCTCTTTGGGATATATTCCCAGTAGTGGAATTGCTGGGTCAAATGGTATCTCTATTTGCAACTTTTTGAGAAAGCGCCATACCTCCTTCCACAGTGGTTGCACCACATAGTCATTATTTTGTAAACACTATTTTTGTATCAGTGTCTCTTTGGAGACAAAGGTGCGCCTGATACAGGCCATGGTGTTTGAAATCACTTGTTATGCATCAGAGAGCTGGACAATGACTAGGGAGGACAGAAGGAGAATTGACGCCTTTGAGCTGTGGTGCTGGAGAAGAGTATTGAGTGTACCATGGACTGCCAAGAAAGCAAATAGATTCATCCTAGAGAGGGTTAAACCAGACTACTCCTTGGAGGCAAAGATTCTGGGGCTTCGTCTGACATAGTTTGGACATGTTGTAAGGAGAGACAGGTCTTTCGAGAGGGACATCATGCTGGGTAGAGTAGAGGGACAGCGCAGGAGGGGAAGACCTTCTATGAGATGGATTGGTTCAGTGACTGTGATAATCAGGATGGGTGTGTCAGAGGCAATGCGATTGGCACAGGATAGAGCAGGGTTTAGGGCTGTTGTACATAGGGTCGCTATGAGTCACAAACAATTCGACGGCACATAACAACAACAACAACGTATACGTAACCAAGACCGCAATTCAAAAAATCAATTGAAAATTTGTTAACTTTATACTAAAAGAATTAAAAATAAATGAATACGTAACAACTTTCAATAACCTGAGGCAATAATTAGCAAAGGTAAAAGCACTGATAAAAAATATTTGCCCTTAAGGTTTCATAATTGGAAACTAAAAAGAAAAAGTGAATGAATCTTTAGGAATTTTAAATCTCAAAGTATACAATAAGAACAGAAAACATATTCTACTTTTTTCTGCCACATTGAAATTAAATCTAGTAGTGTAATAATTCAATAAAGTAATTTCATATTTTACTTTTTAAAATAATAATTGAAGGGGAAAAAAAGTGTCTCTAAAATAGCAAGGATTACAAACAGTGGGATTTCACTACTGGCTGCCAATTACCACTAGTAACAGTTGCTCGCCTTAGTGCAACACGGCGTGATTATTATTTTTTTTCCAGGGGAAAATGTAGCTGGGGCTTTTACCCCCCCTGCCTTTTTGTTGGTTCTTATAAACAATATTAACCCAAGATTAGAGCTGTATAACAGAGAGGTTCTTTCAGTATTTCCAATCCTTTTTATCTTTGTATTGTTTCTGCTTCCATTTTGTTTCAAATATATTTGATCTCTTAAACTAAACCGTCTAAATTGCTTCCTTTTAATATACATTTCTCTTTTTAGTAATGCCAAGGTGATATTGATAGCAACTGAAAGTTAGTCTTAACTGAATATAATTACATCTCTTTTTATGAACCATTAAAAAACATTAGGAGGAATAAAACCAAACCAAGGTAGATTTAGTTAATTATAAGATGATTAAAAAGCAAGAGTTACAGTGTTGCTTTAAGAAGACTCAAATAAATGTCTTCAATTACATGAAAATATAGTACTTTTTATTTTTTGTTGTTGTAATGGTTTAGGGAATAATATGTTATGTTACACACAAATCAGCAATATTCCTTGAGATTAACAATCTGTCTATACTTATAAATTTCCATTGAAAGATAAAAATGAGATTTAAATCATTAGTTATAGTGTTATTTCTATCTCGATAATAATAAAAAAGCACATTAATGTGGCTTTAAAATAATAATAATGATAATTATCATGGTATCAAACTTTAGCATGCTATCATTAAGGATAACTAAGAAGGCTTATTAAAACATCGGGTGATAATCTCCACGCCCAGAGTTGATGGTTTAGCACATCTACAGATTTTATTGTTACATACCACTGAACAGATTTCAGCTCATAGAAACCCTACGGAACAAAGTAAAACTGACTTACAGAGTTTCCTAGACTGTGATTTTTACAGAGACAAATAATAATGTCTTTTTTCTAATAAAATCAATTTAGATTTGTGCTGTAGGTATTTTGTAAAGCAGTTTACCACTTAATCATTGTTCTAAAAAACTCCTTATGCGTAGGACTGTGTCCAAAATTTTAAAATTACATGTATTTGGTGATGATTATGTTATCCACTTACAAAATCAATCACTAGTCTGAAGAGTTCTCTGAAAATACGAAAACCACAATAAAACATCAACCACAAAAATAGTACAACATAGTATTTTTTTCAAAACAAAAGATATTCCAAAGAATCAAACACAGCATGGCATACAAAAACACATGTGGTGAGATGGAAGGGCAATCTACCAAAAAGCAAGTAATAATTGAATTTTTTCAGTAATTTTGAAAACTATGAGAGATCCAATAGAAAGCTATGTTATAATGATCCAGATTTAGATTGAATAGTATGCTTGGAGTGTTGAATTATGTCTGAAAAACTAAGAAGCAAAATGGGACATCCAATTATGAAGTTATAGATCTTGGAAACTCTAAAAATAAGAGAAAAATAATGTTGTATAATGTCTGAAGATGAATTTCTATGAATGGAAGCCATTCAGAACACAACTATGGAAGAGGTGTCTCTTCAAAGTACAGTCCCTTATATTGAAAGGGATGGAGGAAATCTGGACTCAGTGGAGGACTTTTGATGGATAATGTAGTAGATCTCAAAAAATAAGGAGAAGTGAAAGCAAATACTGATCAATAACTGTAACATGGAATGTACAAAGTATAAATCTAGGAAAATTTGATGGTGTAAATACCAAATTTCATAAATTCAAAGCACGAATGAGTTGAGATGGGATGATATTGACCATTTTGAGTCAGATAATTATATGCTTTACTATGAAGGGAGTCTCAAGTTGAAGAAGAATGGTGTCATATTTATGGTCAAAAACAAATTTTAAGATGGATCCTAAAGTACAAGCTGTTAGTAATAGGAACTAATAATATAAATACAAAGAGGATCTGTTAAAACAAGTATTATTATTATTATTATTTTACTTTCTACAGGGAAAAGCAAACGGGGAGGGGAGGAAGGATTGTCAGAGAGGAAAATGTGCAACAATGAATGAATCCAAAGTCTCTATAAACTTTCACTAAAATTTCAATTAAAAAACCCAATATTATTCTAATATACACACTAATAATAAAAGTTAAAGTTGAAGAAATGTATGCTATTTCAGGAAGTAGCATATGATCAATAATAAAAGATAAGAAACAAAGAAATTCTGGTTGTTATAGAAGCAGTAGCAAAAAATAACACAATAGCAACTGAAGGAAATCAATGGAGTTGTTTCAGGAAATAAATAAGTGCTGGACATAACCATAATCATATGACAGGAAAATTGGAAGACAGTATTCTGATCAATTGAATAAAGGTGTTCCATGTTTGATCCCATTTAGAAACTGTGTAAACAGAGTGCAGAAATTATTGCACAATGTTAATAATATCACATAAAAAAAATCTTCCTGAAGATAATCTAAAAAGGGATCAACAGAGAATTGCAAGGAATTGAAGAAGATTCAGAAAAGACCATAGAGAGAGGGATGCCATTGGTGATGTCATAAAGATCTTGACTAAAATCAGAGAACATTGGAAAGATATTTATTTGTATTATTGACTATTCAAAGGCAGTTGATTGTGTAAGCCATAATAAATGAAATAATTTTGAAAAAAATTGGTATCATAGAACACTTAATTGTGGTCATCTGAAATCTGTATATACATTAAGAAGCATATCTCTGGAGAACAAGGGAATGGTGCATGGCTTAAAAGTTTATGGCCACAAGTCTCAAAAGGCTAGAAAAAAATAATTAAGTCATTCTTTTGGCTTCCGCAAGGTAAATTCACATTTTCATTTTCCAAAGACACTACTTCATACCTTTTCAAAGCTCCTTATGGTTAAAATTCATCTTTACTTCTTCATATAGTAGGAATGGATATATTCTGAAGAAAGTAACTTTATCTCTTTATCACCAGTTCAAGAGCCTACCAATATCTGCACCCATGGACAACAGTACAATCAAATGAACTGAGAAAGCATGACTTCACACCTGATACCATGGAAAAAGTGAATCTATCTTTATCCAATGCCAACTATGGATACAACATTTTCTTCTTTTTTCTCAAGGATGAAAATTCTATACTTAGGGCCTTTTTTCTTTTGTTATCATGTTACTCTGCTATAGTATACTTCCCATTGCAGTGAATCATTTCTGTTATTGCCCATCTTGAAAAACTTTCCCTTCACAGGTCATGAATAGGCAGGTGTCAGATAGCTAAAAACAAGTGGGATTGTACAATTTGATGAGTGTGGAGGGGTGAAGGAAATTTGAAGTATCTGGTGTGAAAAACAATGTACTGCAATTTTTTAAATAAACTAGCATGAAAAATAGCCCTAGGAGAACTCCAATATTGCAAGATCTGATAAAGGATACATTCTGACATGCGAATATTTTGTATCAAACAGCACAGTCACTGTTATTCTGATAGACATTGTCAACTAAATGTCTGTTGAGGTTGGACCTATTTACTTCCAACAGCACAGTTTGAAAGAATCCCTTTTTCCATCACCTTTCCAATAATATGTCTTCATACTTTTGCTAATGTAGTATGTTTAACAAGGACATTTCAAAGTAGAGCTTCAACAGTGTTAAAAAATGGGGGAAAAGACTGATGCACATAGGGATTTAATCTTTAGAAGGTCCCATTCATCAGTTTTATCCTCTTTAGCTTGTGCATTTCTGGATATATTTGGCAGTCTCTTTATAGCACGGACTAGGTCATCTAAGTTGATCCCAGTCTATCTCTGATGAACTTAATGGTTTGGGGATTTATTCTAGATCTCTGATATACCTTGAGTTGGTTTTTATGTATGGTGTGAAGTGTGGATCCTATTTCATCTTTCTCTTGTTCAAAGTAGTATTATTCATCATCACAAGAATATGGAAACAGCACAATCAAATGAATTGAGAAAGCATGGTGCATTCGCATGATAGAATACTGCACAGAACAAAGAAGAAATGGTTTTGTAAATGACTATTTAACTTGGGGGTGGGCGCTGGAGAACATTATATTAAGTGAACTAAGACAGTCCCATAAGGACAAATACTGTATAAAACTATTATTGTTTAAATAGATAAAGAGTAAAATGTGTACGAGAATCTATGAGGGATAAGGTGGGAACACTGGGGTGAACGTGGGTGGGGAGGTGTAATCATCATAGGGTTGCCCAGTGTGGGGGGAGGGAGAGGTGAGTTAAGGAAATGAGACAGATCTGATGTGGAAAACAATATATATGAACTTTCTAAGTCAACCAGTATAAAATGTTTGTGTTAAAAAAGATAAAAATCAATAGCCTTTTGATGTAGATTATTTCTCAATATTAAGAAAGCAAAGTTCCTCAGTTTTGGATCAACATTATGACAGAACAGAAAAGATCAAATTTGTCAATTATTTCACTTTAGTTGGATATACAATCAGCATGCCTAGTAACAGTGGAAAGGAATCAAAAGACATGTTGCATTGGGAAAATCAAGGAAGCCAGTTTAAAAACTAAAGTGTGTCTAATGCAACTATGGCACTTTCAGTTACTTCATATATATCTAAGAGTTAAACAATAAATAAGGAAAATAAAAGAATAGTACTTTAAATTCTAGCACCAGTGGTTATTACTGGCTATACCAAGACTCCCAAAGAATATATAAACATTTTTTAAGAAGTCAACTAGAGTGTTTCTTACAAGCAAGGATGGTAAAACTTCATCTTATCTACTTTGGCCCGGAACATACAGAGGGGAGACACTTTGAGCATATGGAAAGATTGACAATCCCTCTCATACCAGAAACTGCTTCTGAAAGCCCATCAGAAAGTCAGCTATGGGTCAGTTCTGACTTGATGGTTAAACGACAACCATAACTTTGAGTATAGGGTCAAAAAAAGTCCAGTCCTTGGAATAAACCATCGTTATTGGAAAGATAGTTGATGTGTTTAAGTGAGATAGACATGACTAGAACTCATAGGAACATATGAAGAATAAATCTGAAACTTCGCCAACTAGATATGATTTCCTACATGCTTAAGTTTATGCTGTAATCACTATGTCAATCTACCTTGTGGAAAGTTTTCCTGCCTTTTACTGACTTTCTACATTTCTCAATACACAGTTTTTTCCATGAACTGGCAATTCCTGATGACATTGATTCTTCTTTGACTGGAAGAGATCCATATTTGTCCCCATCCCAAAGAAAGGTGACCCAACTGAGTGCCGAAACTACAGAACAATATCATTGATTTCACATGCAACCAAGAATCTGCTGAAGATTATTCAAAAACGACTGGAACAGCACATCAGCAGAGAACTGCCAGAAGTCCAGGCTGGGTTCAGAAGGGGTCATGGTACTTGGGATATTGTAGCTGATGTTAGATGGATCTTAGCTGAAAGCAGGGAATACCAGAAGAATGTCTATCTGTGTTTCATTGATTATGCAAAGCATTTGACTGTGTGGATCATAACAAACTAACTGTGGCTGCCTCTAAGAAGAATGGGAATCCCAGAACATTTAATTGTACTAATGAGAAACCTATACTTGGACCAAGAGGCAGTCGTTAGAACAGAGCAAGGTAACACTGCATGGTTCAAAATTGGGAAGGGTGTACGCCAGGGATGTGTCTTATCTCCATACCTATTCAACCTGTATGCAGAGAAGATTATCTGAGGATCCGGGCTCTATGAGGAGAAACGTGGCATCAGGATCGGTGGAAGATCTATTAACAATCTGCGTTATGCTGATGACACAACACTTCTTGCCAAAACTGAGGAGGACCTCATGCACTTGCTGCAGAGAGTCAAGGAGTACAACCTTCAGTATGGTCTTAGGCTCAATGTCAAGAAGACAAAGATTCTGAGCACTGGACCAATTGATAGCATTAGGATGGATGGCGAAGAGATTGAGATTGTTCACAGCTTCAGTTTGCTTGCCTCCATGGTCAACAGTCTTGGCACCAGCAGCCAGGAAATAAAAATAAACGTATCACAATGGGAAACTCTGCTGTTAGGGATCTCTCTAAAGTACTCAAGAGCAACGGTGTCTCTCTGGAGACTAAGGTGCACCTGATACAGGCCATGGTCTTTGCAATCACTTGTTATGCATCAGAGAGTTGGATGATGACTAGGGAAGATAGAAGAAGAATTGATGCCTTTGAGTTGTGGTGCTGGAGAAAAGTATTGAATGTACCCTGGACTGCCAAGAAAACAAATAGATTCATCCTGGAGAGGGTTTAAACCAGGCTACTCCTTGGAGGCAAGGATTCTGGGGCTTCTTCTGACATACTTTGGACATGTTGTAAGGAGAGACAGTCCTTGGAGAGAGACATAATGCTTGGTAAGGTGGAGGGACAGCGCAGGATGGGAAGATCCTCTATGAGATGGATTGATTCAGTGACTGGGGTAATCAGGATGGGTGTGTCAGAGGCAATGTGATTGGCATAGGATAGAGCAGGGTTTAGGGCTGTTGTACATAGGGTGGCTATGAGTTCCAAATGACTCGATGGCACATAACAACAAACAATAACAGTCATAAAATTGTGAATAGAAAGTATTGAATATATCATTGACTGCCAGAGATCAAACAAACCCTTCTTGGAGAAACTGCAAACCAGGGTTCTCCTTAAAGACAAAGATGGTGAAACTTCATCTTACATATTGTGTTATCTGGATGCACAAGTTCTTGGAAAAAGATATGATGCTGGGGAACAAAAAGGATCAGTGAAAGAGAAGCAAGGCTCTCGAGGAGACTGACACAATGACGTCAGTGATTGTTGAAGACTACTTTAGAATGCTGTAGAAAGTGAGGATTGTACAAGACAAGACAAGGGTTGGTTTTATTTTGTTTTCTTACTGCCCCTAAAACAGCTGTGATTCAACTTGTTAACATCTAAAAATATTAATACCGTAAAGATTATAATATTGGAAACACAATTACGTAGTTACACTCCGTCTTATATAGTTATATAGTTTTGGAATGGATTCCAAAGTAACAGATTAGTTATGATCATCAGAGTCTTATTATCATAATTGTTGGTTTCATGCTAAGTAAGTAAATAAATGTTGAGAAAATGGTCAGTTGCAGTTCTAATTTTCCGTAATCCTGTAAAAATGTCTTCCATTCTAGACTATGTGACCTTTTGGTATCTCTGTAATATACTTGTTAAGTGCCTTTGAGTCGAGAACGACTCATAGTGACCATATTGAAAATACACCTAAACTCTTGTGTCTTATCCTGTGCCATCTTCACAACATCTGACAACTTGAGCCATTGCTGAATTCACTATGTCAATCCGTGCTCTCTTTCCCTGCCCCTCCACTGCTTAAGCATAATATCTCAGTTCAATGAATAGGCTATTCTAGCAGCATGCCTAAATATTGTAAGATGAAGTTTTATCATCTTTGCCTTCAAGGATCAATTTGTATGCACTTTCTCCAAGACATATCATGTGAGATGTGTTACCGTGAAAATTTGAAAAGTCCAAGTACATAAGAGATAATTTAATAACACAAAAAACCCTTCCATCAGAAGTAAACACTGTTAATATTTATTTGAAAACAGTGCTTTTATTTTCTCATTTGGGTATATCATGGCGTCTGAATAAAAACTGTGGGTGTCAGTGTTTTTGCCCTAATATCTGTACCAAGTCAAAACCAAAATGAGAGTAAAAGCTCTAGACAACAATAATTCCTAAAAGAATTTCTGAAAATTCCTTTGACTCCTCACAGGGAATGAAAATTAATAAAATGAGAGAATAAATATAAAGAAAAATCAAATCTGTCCTTGTAATAGGACAAGAGTGTTCAATGTCCAAGGGATGAGACATTCTAGAGCTCTTTCCTTGACCCTCCCGCATCATACTTTATATTTACTCCTTTATACATATTTATCCAAGAATCTAAATATAGAAAACCTCTACACATATCTTAAGGTCCAACTCACCCTTTACAAAATCTGAGACCATTGAATTTTTATCATGTATTTCAACAGATTACTATTCTAATAGCAAAATTCACCAACCTTTTATTCTAATATTAATTTGCCATTTCAAAAGATTTGATCACCAGCAGTAAAATCACATAATGCGCATATTAACACATAATATGAATATCATGACAATTGTTCAAGAAATATTTTGCATAACAGATCATGTGGAACTACAGGTGTTTTCTCATACCTGTGCATACCCTATACTACGACATCGACATGGTGAAAATACCCACCTCTCTGCATTGTAACATAGAAGGAAAAGTTAATGTTTAAAAGTAAACTTTCATCATTAGATTCCTAGGAAAATTTGAAAGTTGTATTTGAAGGTTCCAGCAGTTCAGATGTTGCCTGGTTTGTGAGTTAAGAATAAAAAAAGGTACACATTATTATCGCTGTCTTTATGCTTTTTTTTTGATGATCACAAATTGGTGGAGTTAGAGAAAATCTAATAAATGATGAAACAATCAGACCTCAGGAGAAAATGAAAGGAGCAACTGTAAAATAAGAGTGATTGTTTATTCCAAGGATTATCTGAATGAAAAGTAAAAGTGGTTAAGTGAATATATAACATAATTTATTGTTTTATATATGATAATTTATTTTGTCTTTACAAATGAACTTCACAGTAGGAAGATAATTAATTTAACAAATCTTTGTCTCAATTAAAATTGGTTTACATAAGATTGTTGTTAGGTGCCGTCAAGTGGAGTATGACTCAGAGTGATCTTATGAACAACAGATACGAATCTTGTCCTATAGTGTGTCATCTTTACAATCTCTGACACATTCGAGCCCATTGCTAAAGTCAGTGTCAATCAATCTGTTGTGGATCTTCCTCTCCTTCATCGTCTCTCGATCTTTCCAGGTAAGACGTCTCTCTCCAAGGAATAGTGTCTCCCAGCAACATGCCCAACTTATGTGAGAGATGATGCTTTATTATTTTTGCTTTCAAGGTTCACTTAGCATATATATATATATATATATTCTTTTGGCAAGCCATGGAATCTTCAGCACTCTTCTCCAACATCACAGTTCAAAAGCATCAATTCTTCTGTCACTCTTATTCCTCGTCCAGTTCTCAGCAGCATAACTATGGGCTGAATCCAACAAACATTATTCCTCATACTTATATCATTGTTCATCAATATTTGGAGAGATCCTTGACTATAGTGCAATATCTCTCCTAATATTGTCTGCTGGTACCAAGTGTTTTGACAGTGGATCTAAGTGAGATGAAGTTGCTAACAGTTTCAATCTTTTCCCATCTACCATGATACTGTCTATAAGTCCAGTGGTGACAATTTTAGTTTTCTTGATGTAGCCTTTGATCTCTACAGCAAGTGCTTCAAACCCTCCTTACTTTAAGCAATGAACATTTTTTCATTTTTATGTTGTTGTAGTTGTTATTGTTATGTGCCCTAGAGTCACTTCCGACTCATAGCGACCCTATGTACAAAAGCCATAAACCCTGCTCTGTACTGTGTCAATCTCACTGTCTCTGACACACCCATCCCGATTACCCCAGTCACTGAGTCAATCCACCTCATAGAGGGTCTTCCCCTCCTGCGCTGTCCCTCCACCCTCCCAAGCATGATATCCCTCTCCAAGGAAACTTTCATCTTTATAACTTTATAACTTTTATCTTTATAAGGAAGGGTATTGATTTTTTTTAGGTGCTGTGGAGTTGAGTACAACCCTTAGTGATCCTATGAACAAAAAATTTGAACTCAATCCTATCCCATGTCATCCGCAAACTTCCTGACACACTACAGTCCATTGTGGTAGTCACTGTATCAATCCACCAAGTTGATGGCTTGCTCTCCAATCATTAGTGGCTGTTTGTACCTGTTCCTCTTCATTTTGTATTTCCTAATATGAGGGTTCAACCTCTGGTGCTATATTTACTAGTCTACAAGTGGACTATTGTTCACAATGTTTTCAAAGGCCTATTTTTTGAAAATGTTTCTTGAAAATCCTTATCCCTACTCTGTCTTGATTTTGATGCTCAGATTTAGTACAATATCTGACACACAAGCATTTTACCAAAAGAACAGTTCAAAGACACTTCTCCATTACACACTATCAGGTAGATTCAGTATTGGCCTGACCCTTCAGTGTGTGTCTGATAGTCCATTCTCCTCACCCTGTCCCCAAGTATCTCCTTCCACCTCCCTCAACTAACCCCTGATATGATGGCTAAGGCCCCCACTCACTCTTGTCTGCTCATTATCTCTCTAGTTCCCAGTGATGTGGTATCACAAGCAATAGCATAAACCTACAAATAGTGGGTTTAGGAGAAGCACTTCAGGTCACAGGAGGAAATTTGTATCAGAGTAATGTTTATACTCTCCTGGGGATAAATAGTGCTTCAAATATAATGAACATATTCATAAACACTGCCAGATTTCTTACTGATTCCCAAAGAATGTGTTTCACAAACTGTATCATTTAGCTTAAAACTGTCCTTCGGTTTAGTAAATAAATTTTACTAAATTGCAAGAGTATTGTTCTTGGCTTTAGCGTTAAATAAGCAAAGGTGGCTCAGAAAGTGTAAGATGTTTTCTACCTCATTCATTTTTAAAACATCCAAATGAACAGTTAATGGTGTATTTGGGGCTTGGATCTGATTTTTGCTATTTATAGGTTGATCCGTCTGCATTAGCTATAATGGAATTTTTACATCAATAAGAAAGATAAAATTGACCTTCGGTAACCTTCTACTGCTGCTACAATGAGCTCAGGTGGCAGAGGTGTAAGGAATGCTGCTGCCGTGGGTTAACGGACTATATCAGAGTTTGGGGATTTTTTTTAAAGGAAATAATATCAACACGGAATTTTCAGACATGTGTGAGATTATCATAAATTTTAGTTAATTATATTACATCTGTATCATATACATGGCCATAGGAGGTTTTATTGTTTTCTAAGTGAGTAGTTACTCTACCACAATTAAAAGTCTAAATCTATACAGCAACTGAGAAATTTTGCCAAAAAGGAAATAGTCATTTTTATTAGTGCTCATTGTAATGCTCACGCTTCTTGCTGCTGAGTGAGAACTGCTCCTTCAGAACGATTTCAGAGGCTATAAATTGAATATGAAGTGTTTGCACATCTCTCTCCTACGGAGTAGCAGGTGGATTCAACCAACCAGAGAATTACTTTTTTTGTTGTTGTTGTTAATAAGGCAACCCCTTATGGACCACACACCCTTAGAGCTTTTGTTTGTATTAATAGCGAGACCACAAATTCAAAGAAGTTTTTTTTAATTTCCTTTTATTTTGTTTTAAATAATATGTTGTTGATTGCCTTCAAGTTGCGCATGACTCATAGTGACCCTGTGAACAAAAGACCTGAAGCCTTTCTGTTACTACAGACATTTATCAAAGTTCATAGAGTTTTCCGGAGGCATGTTGTTTAATTCTTGATATAAAATAGAAGAGAAGGAAATAATCACTCAAAAGAAAGAGGAATTAATACAGATGTTGTATTTTCAAATACACGAAAATGATGGATTTCAAACAAAATTAGAAGGCTAGGTCTAGAGATCACAGATGTAGCTTTACTTACTAATTAGCATAAGACATAAAGTTCAAGATTGCTATGATGGTAAATTTGATAGTAAAGTGCTGTGGGGAATTTCTTTTCACTTGTTTTTATTTTCTTAACAAATAAAAAGCACAATCATAACACATAAAATATAAAGGGGTCAATATTGAATACTAAATAAAAACGAAAATGCTGCCAAATACTTACTGTGTACTGGAAAACTTTGTAAGGGTTTCTATAAAGATAATAAGTTCAACATGGAATTTGTGTATATAAGTGAGATCAAGGTGAAAATTGTAGCTTCCACCTTCAGGCAACGTGAAAAATAGACACAAGGACAAATAGCAAAAGAAATATTCAGAACAGTGACAGAAAGTTCAGAAACTGATGTAAAACTGGAGAAAGAGCAATAATGCCTGATTATATATAAATTATAAGCAATACCTTAGTTCTGTTCTCTAGAAAAGTAAATCTGTATAAATATAGAATGAGAGAGAGAAAGGAAAATGGAAAAGACAAAGAATGGATCATGTGATTACTCAAGTTGACAAATACTAAATCTATAGGTCTTGTGGTTTACGAGGGATCTATTCTGGTTCACAGGATTGGAACAGTTGATAATACCAAAATATTTTTCCATACAAAAATGTCCACGTTCAAAGTAGAAAACATCAGAAGCATGTCTATATGTGTTTTATTGATAGTACAAAGGCATTTGACCGTGTAGATCATAAGAAATGATGGCTAACATTGAGGTGAATGAGAATCTCAATACTAAATTATCCTGATTCTAAATATAAATATATATATATATATAAAGAGAGAGAGAGACCAAGAAGTTGCTGTCTGAAAAATAGCAAGGGAACCCTGCATGAATGAATATAAAAAGGTGGTATTAAAACATTCAATCTGTATGCTCAATATATAATTTCAAAGCTGGCCTATAAGAAGAATGTAACATCTGAATTGGAACAAAATTAAGCAACAATCTGCATTATGCTGATGACACAACCTTACTTGCTAAAAGTGAAGAGCACTTGAAACTTTTGTTGCAAAATTTCAGATAACTTCAAATGCATATTACATCTCAACATCAAGGAAACAAAGATCCTTACCACTAGCCAAATAGATAAATCATAAAATGTATGGAGAGAAGTTTTACACTGTTAATTATTTTCTCTAATTTGAATCCATAGTCAATACCCTTTGTCCCAGTTGTTAGAAATTAAAAAGTGTGTTGCATTGGAAAATCTGCTGTGAAGGATCTCTTCAAAATGCTAAAGAGCAAAGATATTTTTTTCATGAATAAGGTGTATTTGATTCAAAGCATGATCTTTTCAATTGTTTGTTATGCATCAAAGGATGAATCAGGTGCACCTTAGTCTCCATAATGACATCTTTGCTCTTCAGTACTTTGGAGAGATCTCTGACAGCAGGCTTTACCAAAGCAATTTGTCTTTTAATATCCTGCATGCTGGTACCAAGGGGGGCCTATTTCTTGGACAGGGACATGATACTGGGAAGGGTGGAAAGTTAATGAAGGAGAAGATCCTCAACCAGGTATATTGACACAATGGCTGTCTCAGTGGGTCTTGTGTGTCAGAAAGTGTCAGGATGGTTCAGGATAGAGCAGAGCTCAGATATTTTGGAATAGGGTGGCTATGAGTTAGATTTGACTTGATGGCATCTAACAACAGTAAGAGTTGTTACTTGGTCTGTCTGTATAATAACTTCCTGGTCTAGGTATAAGCTTCACATGAGTGCAATTAAGTGCTCTGTGATTAAAAGTCTTTTTAATGTTAGCCATAACTTGTTATGATCCACTCAGTCAAATGCCTGTGCATAATCAATAAAGCATAAACAGACATTGTCCTGGTATTCTTTTCTTTTAGCCAAGTTCCGTATAACATCTATAATGTTACCTTTGATACGATGGCGTCCTCTAAATCCTGCTTGAACTTCTGGAAATTCCCTATCTAGATATTTTTTTTTCCTATCTAGATATTTTTCTAGGCATTTTCGAATGTTCTTCACTAGTATTTTGTTTGCATCAAAGAATATTAAAATATTATTTGATAGTTTCCATATTCTGTTGGGTCACCTCTCTTGGGAATTGAATAAATATGGACCTCTTCCAATTCATTTGCCTGAAAGCTATCTTCCAAATTCCCTGGTAAAGACTTATGAGCTCATCCTAGGCTGTATCTATTAATTAAAACAAGTCAATCAGTATCCCACTAATTCTTGAGGCTTTATTATTTTATTTATTTTTTTTACCAATGCCTTCAATACAGTTTCCACTGAGTATCAATGATTTAAAAAAACACAACAAAACAAAACAAAAAACAAAAAACTAAAAAACTAAATATATCTAGATACTAAATATATCTGTTGTTGTTGTTATGTGCCGCCATGGCGCTTGCGACTTATAGCGATCCTATGTACAACAGCCCCAAACTCTGTTCTGTCCTGTGCCAATCTCATTGTCTCCAATACACTCATCCCAATTACCCCAGTCACCAAATCAATCCACCTCCCAGATGGCCTTCCCCTTCTGTGACTTCCCTCCATCCTCCCAAGCATGATGTCCTTCTACAAGGACCAATCTCCCCTTACAACATGACCAAAGTATGTCAGATGAAGCCTCAGAATCCTTGCCTCTAAGGAGCAGCCTGGTTTAACCCTCTCCAGGATGAATCTGTCTGTTTTCTTGGCAGTCCATTGTACCCTCAATACTCTTCTCCAACACCAAAGCTCAAAGGCATCAATTCTCTTTCCATCCTCCTTAGTCATTGACCAACTCTCTGACGCATAACAAGTGATTGCAAAGACCATGGCCTGTATCAAACGAACCTTAGTCTCCAGAGAGACACCATTGCTCTTCAGTACTTTGGAGAGGTCCCTAACAGCAGGCTTTCCCATGGCAATGCGCTTTTTAATTTCCTTGCTGCTGGTGCCAAGGCTGTTGACTGTGGAGCCAAGCAAACTAAAACTGTGTACAATCTCAGTCTCTTCACCATCCATCCTGATGCTGCCAATTGGTCCAGCGGTGAGAATCTTTGTCTTCTTGACACTGATCCTCATTCGTATTGAAGGCTACAGTCCTTGACCCTCTGCAGCAAGTGCTTCAGGTCCTCCTCAGTTGCGGCAAGCAGAGTTGTGTCATCTGCATAATACAGATTGTTGATAAATCTTCCACCAATCCTCATGTTGCATTTCTCTTCACAGAGCCCAGCCTCCCAGATTATCTGTTCTGCATACAGGTTGAAAAGGTATGGAGACAGGACACATCCCTGGTATATGCCCTTTCCAATGCAGTGTTTCCTTGCTCTGTACTGAGGACTGCCTCTTGGTTCAAGTATAGGTTTCATATTAGCATGAGCAAGTGTTCTGGGAGTCCCATTCTTCTTAGAGTTAGCCACAGTTTGTTATGGTCCACACAGTCAAACACCTTTGCATAATCAATGAAACGCAGAGACATTCCTCTGGTATTCCCTGCTTTCAACTAAGATCCATCTAACATCAACTACAAAATCCCTAGTACAACGACCCCTTCTAAACCCAGCCTGGACTTCTGGCAGTTCTCTGCTGATGTGCTGTTCCGGTCATTTTTGGATAATCTTCAGCAGAATCTTGTAAAATCAATGAAAGTTATACAAGTGTTCCGGTCTTTCATTCATAGGCTTGCTCTGAGTCTTCTACGACTTGACAACACTTAACAGCAATGTAACAACAAAGTAAAATTAGACTGCTCATTGGAGGCAAAGATGCTGAAACTTCATTTCACATATTTTGAGCATGTGGTTAAGAGAGAGGCCAGTCCTTTTTCAAAGACATACTTGGAAAGTGAAGAATCAGATAAAGAGAGGAAGACATTGAACACGGATTCACACCATCACTGTATCCATAGCTCTGGTATGTCAGAGATGATCAGGATGACACCAGATAGGTAAAGTTAAGACTTGTTATTCATATGGTGGCTAGATGTTAACTTGATGACATCAAATATCAACTGTGTCCAAGTACCCTCTATGTGTACACATTTGTCATATATGTTTAATCACATTTATGCATATATTCACGGTCAACACTCTTGGCACCAGTAGCCAGGAAATCAAAAAACGTATTGCAATGGGAAAGTCTGCAGTTAGGGACCTCTCTAAAGTACTGAAGAGCAGCGGTGTCTCTCTGGAGACTAAGGTGTGCCTGATACAGGCCATAGTCTTTGCAATCACTTGTTATGCATCAGAGAGTTGAACAATGACTAGGGAGGATAGAAGGAGAATTGACGCCTTTGAGCTGTGGTGCTGGAGAAGAATATTGAATGCACCACGGACTGCCAAGAAAACAAACAGATTCATCCTAGAGAGGGTTAAACCAGGCTGCTCCTTGGAGGCAAGGATTCTGGGCCTTCGTCTGACATACTTTGGGCATGTTGTAGGGGGAGACAGATCTTTAGAGAGGGACATCATGCTGGGCAGAGTAGAGGGACAGCACAGGAGGGGAAAACTCTCTATGAGGTGGATTGATTCAGTCACTGGGGTAATCGGGATGGGTGTGTCAGAGGCAATAAGATTGGCACAGGATAGAGCAGGGTTTAGGGCTGTTGTACATAGGGTCGCTATGAGTTGCAAACGACTCAACAGCACATAACAACAACAACATATATTTAGGAATTTAATATTCATATTAAATATATAAATATATCTATTTCTTTATATCTATATCGATATCATTTCTATATAAATCTATATCTCTATATCTATCTCTTTATCTCTATCTCTATATCTATCTATAATCTATGTATCATATTTAAGAAGATAATTAAGGGATCAGATATTTAAAGAGATCCTTTGGCCTATTTCAATATTTCACTGTTTTGATAAGACCAAGCTATACCATTTTTAAAGCCTACTTTTGCTTCAAAGTGTTCCAGGAAAATTTAAGAAATCAAAAATAGTTACTCAACACATTCCTTATCCAAATTCGTTTAGCTACAAGAAAAACGTTAAGTACAAATATCTCTACGTACTGTGTATTCTAAATAAATTAGATACGTTATCACTATTTGTTTATGTAAATAAAAACCTAGTATATCCTGATGTCTCCAATTAGGATAAAAAAATCAAAACCAAATATTGGCACATTTATAGTATCTATAATAAAATATTGGAAAAAAGAGTGACATCCACTTCCTAAACAACATGCCTCCAGAAACAGAAATGTTGATAGTTGTAGAGGTGTTTAAGGCCTTTATTTCATAAGATAGCTATGAGTTGTGCTCGACTTGAAGGCAATCAACAACAAACAACATAATAAAATAGTCTTACCCAGCTCTTCATAAAATAACTATATTGTATATTTTAATCTAGTTTAGGTAGTTGCCCAAATTCAGTGTCTTATTTTAGGACCGAGGTCATTACTTCCTAGAAATCCCTCCTCTTCATTGATACTGTGTATTAGGGCTTTTATCTTGTTGAAAGCAACAAGAGTTGGTGGTGATGCTACTTTGAATATCTCTAACTGACCCCTGATCTACAGATAATTTTTGTTAGGTAACACTGAGTTGACTATGAGTTCTAGCAAGACTATAAACAACAGATCAGCACTTTATGCTACACCTTCCTCACATCATCACTGTGCTCAGACCCATTTTTATAATCACTGTGTCAACCAATCTCTATAAGGTTCTTCTCTTTCATTGACCTTCTACTTTTCCCAGCATAGTATCTTCTTCCAAGATCGATCCCTCTTGTAACCACATCCAACGTATGTGAGGAGAAGGTTCACCATCCTTGCATCTGAGACGAACCCTGTTTCTACTTCTTTCAAGACAGATTTGTTTGTTCTCTTGACAGACTATATGATAATCAATATTCTTGGCTAATGCCACAATTCAAAGGCATTAACTCAGATTTGGTCTTCCTTATTCATTGCCCAACTTTTATATGCATAATGAACAACTGAGAATACTACAGCATGGATCTGGCACACTCTCTTCCTTTAAACTCTTGTCCTGCCTCAGCAGTCCCTTGAGAGCAGATTTTCCCAAGGGAACACAGCTTGATTTCTTATTGCTTTAAAATTAAATCATTGGCAGCTTCAGTCTTTTCTCTATCTATCCTGAAATTGCTTTATGGTCCAGTGGTGAGGTTTTTTCATTTTCTTGATGCTCAGATGTAATCAGTATTTAATGCTGTATTCTTTGATCTTCCTCAATAAGTGTTTCAAGTCTTCAATTTCTACAAACAAGGTTGTATCATCTGCGTAACTCAAGTTGCTGATGAGTCTTTCTCCAATCTTAATGCCGCAATTGTCATTATATAGTTCAATGTCTTGAAATATTTGTTAATCATACAATGAATACATACAGAGAAAAAACACAATCACGATGCGTTACTTTCCTGCTTTTAAGATTTGCAGTGTTTCCTTGTTCTGTTTAGATAACTGCTTCTTGATCTATGTACAGGCTTTGCATGAGCAATTTAACTGATCTGAGATTTCCATGTTATGCATAATTTACTATGATTTACACACGTGTTCTGATACTCAGTAAAAACAAAACCAAAAATACCAGTATGCTCTGATTTCAACCAAGATCCATCTGACATCAGTAATGATATTCCTTGTTCCCTTGCCTCTTCTGAATCCAGTTTGAATTTGTGAAAGTTACCTTCTCTATATGCTGTTCCAGTCACTTTTGAATAATCTTCAGAAGGACTTTATTTGCATGCCATATTCATGATATTACTTGATTAGTTCCTCACTGTGAACCCTGTTTTTTGTTATCAGGACAAATAAGGGTCTCTTCCAATCAATTGTCAAGTTAGCAATCTTCCAAACTTCTTTGCATAAGTTGGTGAGCATGTGTGGGCTTAATCTATTTGCTGATAAACCAAAATTAGGATATCATCTCCTTCTGGATCTTCTTTTTTTTTCCAATGCCTTCAGTACAGTTAGATTTTTCTTTTTATATTTTTACAATTGGTTTTTTTTTAAATTTTAATGTTTTTATTCATTGAGGAACATTTTTTTTTCTATCTTCCCTACTCCTCCCATCAATGCAACACTTGTTCCAGATCACTGTCATATACATATAATACCTAATCACACATTCCTTTCAGACTGTTTTTCCACTTAAAATTATTTTTTTATCATTTGCTGCTTCCCAAAGTGATTCAATGTCAAACAATCTTTGTTTTGTACAGTTGTTTTACATATTTCTTCAACCTTCTCTTTCTGCTTCCTGTATCTTTCAGTAATTATCCCACTGAACATCTTTCAATAATGCAGCTAGAGGCTTGACTTTGGTCTTAAATCTCTCATCTTGAGAAATGCCAACTATGTTTCTCTCTTTTGTTTTTATAGCTCCAATTCTTTGGCTGTTTTGTTATTATGCTTTTCTTTGTTTCCTCTAGCTGTCCCTTGAAATCTGTGGTACTCTTTCTTCAGCATTTCTTCCCTTTGTTTCCAGTGCAAGTTTCTTCTGACATCCCATTTTTATCTTTTCTATCTCTCCTGTTCTTTTTTTTTATTAAATTTTATTAGTTTTAATGAACATTTACAGGGATTTTGGATTTTCATTCCTTCATTGCTGCACCATTCTCTCTACCCTCCTCCCCTGATTGTTCTTCTTCCCCCGCCATCCGAATGTCTGTTTTAATTGTCCAATTGC
>NW_006399909.1:1150053-1157058 GCF_000299155.1 Elephantulus edwardii
TGGCCATCTCTCCTGTTCTTGTAATGACCTTTTGCTTCCTTCATACATGATGTTCTTATGCCATTCCACAACTTGTCTTTCATCATTAGTGCATAACGTATCAACTCTATTGTTAAGATGGATTTTAAATTCAATAGAGATACACTCTAAGTAATATTTTGTTCTCTTCCTCCAGTTTCTTCACTTTCAGTTTGAACTTGCACATGAAGAATTTGCAATCTGTTCCACCATCAGCTCCAGACTAGTTTTGTGTTTTTTAACATTTAATATTTTTTAACCTCTGTAATTTAGTTAATATGCATATAATTATTCATATACATTATGTTTAATTCATGTACATAACATATTGTGTGTATTTCACACTTTCCTATATAACATTATAGTTCATACAATAATTCCCATACAGTATGTTTTATAAAATTAATTCTCATTGGACTATGCCAACCATTTCACAGACCCCCACTGGATCTTTCTCATATCCTTTAACTCTTCTCTCTACTCACTAAATCGTGTTACCTTGTGCTTTCTCTTCATACCCGTACTTACCACACTCCTCCCACCTCTTGGATACTTATGCATGGTTTACTAGTTATCCTTCTATTTTTATAATGTTGATCTTACACACTAGTTGTCCTTATGAGACTGAGTTAGTTCACTCAACATAATGTTCTCCAGTATCTCCAGAATTATGTAGTAGTATTTTTTAAAACATTGCTCCTGAGTGATACTTAGTATTCCATTGTGTATATACACCACAATTTCTCAATCCATTTGGTTGTGGTTGGACATTTGGGCTGTATCTATGTTGTCTTGATGGTGAAAAATGTTGCTATGAACATTGGTATACAGATTTCCATTTGTGTTTTAGTTCTAATCTTCTTGGTGTATATACCTAATAGTAGAATAGCTGGGTCCTGGGAAGTTTTTATGTTTAACCCTTTTTAAAAAAAATTATTATTTTGTGTGTGTGTGCATACTGTCAAATCGGATATGACTGGTACAGGAGGAGATCAACCCTTCTTCTCCAACAGAGCATGTGATGGTTTCAAACTGCACGCCTCTGGGATTGCAGTGCAACTTTTGACCACTAGGTCACCAGAGCTCCCTTATGTTTAACTTTTTTCAGGAAATGTCAGATGACTTTCCAGAGTGTTTGTACCATTTTACAATCCCATCAACAATGTACGAAAACTCCATTCACTCCATATCCTCTATAATATTTATTGCTTGTCGTCCTATTACTTTGCCACTGCTAATGGGATGAGATTATATCTCATTGTGGTTTTGATTTGCATCTCTCTTATGTCAGTGATTTTTCCCACTTTTCCATGTGTCTGTTGGCCATCTAAATGTCTTCCTCTGTGAAAAATCTTCCCGTGTTTCTTGTCCATTTTTTAGTGGCGTTATTGTTCTTCTTGTGGAGGTCCTGTAGTATACGAGACTAGATTTTACTGCTGATACTGAACTTCTTTCTACATATATAGTTTATTTGATTCCTATGTAGTTTATTAATTACTGTCAATGTGTATAGTCATCATTTATGTTTTAATTTTTGTGTGTGTTTTTTCTCTAGTATTTGCAAACAAGAAATTATTGATTGTCCAACATTCTATCATTTTATTTTCAACATCATTTCTGTCACCCCAGTCATAATTTCCTAATACCAGTCCTCTTGTTTCTAAATTTGAATTCACCAGTTGTTAGTAATGCATCTGAAATGAATATTTAATCAATTTCAGACTGAAAAGTTAGTAGTAGTTGTTGTTAGGTATGATTGAGTTGAGTATGACTCATGGCAACATTTTGAACAATGAATCTGGACCCCATCTATCCTGTGCTATCTTCACACTTCCTGACACAATAGAGCCCATTGAGGCAGTTATCATGTCAATCCACCTGGTCCCATGTCTTCATCTCCCTTACTGATCCTCCACCCTTACAAGCATCATGTCCCTTTCAAAGTAATAGGCCCTCTTAGCAACATGCCCTAAGTACGTGAAGTGAAGCCTTATCATCCTTGCCTCCAAAAACCACTCTGTTTTCATCCTCTCTAATACATATTTATTTGTTCTTTTGGAGTTCATGGGATATGAGTGCTCTTAATCAACATCACAGCTCAAAGTCATCAACTCTTCTTCTGACATTTCTATCCATTGTCCATCTTTCAGATGCATAGCAAGTGATTACAAACACCATGACCTAAATCCGACACACCTTAGTCCTCAGACTGACATCATAACTCCTCAAAAATCTGGAGATGCCCCTAACTGCAGAATTTCCCAATTTAATGTTCCATGATTGCTGGAATTAAGTATGTTGATTATGGATCCAAGTAAGATGAAGTTGTTTATATTTTAATCTCTTCTCTTTCTATCACGATGTTGTCTGTCAGTCAAGTGGTAACAATCTTTGTATTCTTGACATTGTGATACAATTTATAATGATGGCTGTATTCCTTAATCTTCTGCAACAAGTACATCAAGTCCTTCTCACTTTCAGCAAGTAAGGCTATGTCATCTTCATAACATATATAAAGGTTATGATTTACAGAACCTAACAACAGCAAGCAACAGCATATTAACATTTCTATTGAGTTGTAGTTAACTGATAGCTGACCTTCCAGTGGATTTCTTTTGGTTATAAATCCAATGAAAGGAGTACCTAGCTTTCTCGTGGGTAGCTACTTGTGGATTTAAACTGCCAGAGAAGTGTTACCTTGGGGTTAGCAGCACAACTCCATAAATACTATGCCACCAGAAGAAAAAAATTATTAAAATTGAATATAGAAAAGGTATATTTAAATGCCATATTGTGAATTATATTATTCTGTGTAATGATACAAGTTTTACATTTTATACATTATATTATTCACAATACTATAGAAAAATAAGAAGAATAGCCTACTCTTGATAGTATACTTACTTGATCTTCACCCCAGAAGACTATGTTTATCCTACTGGGCAGTAACACACTTACTTTTATGTTTTAATAGAGATAATTCTTTAATTTTGCAAGTATATAACCCTACTTGAAAAGCCTGACATGTCAAAATGTGTTTTCTAGTTTTGGAAGTTGTGTTTCTCTAGAAAACTTAGTGCATCTGTATTAACAATATAAATTAAATGATTACTACCTTAAGAATGGGAACTGTAGACAGGATGTATAGACTAATATTGAGAGGTTTGATCAATCTTGTTATCATATTATTTTTAGATTAAACAAGTAAAGAAGCAGAAAATGATAATCTTAATACTATCAAGAAGGAAAAGTGAAGAGTTCAGAATTCACCCATTTGAACTAGAAATTCCTGCACCGGTCGGTCAGAAACATAGATGAAAGACACAACAGCAGCAGCATTGGGGTACCAGACCAACAAAAGGCAGAGCTGGCCTAACCTCCTAGGAATCAGTTTGTGTTGTGAATGTTGTTGATATGACTTCCTTACGGAGTTGGTGAAGATCAGATGCATTCACTCCTACACCAGTTACACTGTTTTTACACAAGATGTTAAGAACCTGAGAGATACACTGAAAAGTATCTTCAAACAATAATCCATTCCCTGTTTATGTTTCATTTTTCTCTATTTTTTATGAATCTTGTGACCTTTCTGATTGTGAAAGACTATGAACAGATCATTCAGTTTTTCCTATACAGTCTATAATTAAATTTCCCCATAATATAATCCCATGTAACAAAGAAGGTCAATCTATAATATTGATCTCAAACACGTTAACTAATATTCTACCAGAAATCAGCTTAACAAACACATAAACAATCCATGGAGGTTTTAAAAAAACCACACAACTGTGTAGTTTTAAAAAAAAAGAATCAGTTATCTTCACCTTGCATTGACATATTGACCTTTATACTTGGTTCAAGTCCTTAGCTACTAAATAAGATATATTAGTAATTGCACAGATTCTATCTTGACAAGTAAGAATAAATCTATAATAATTCTATCTTCCATTATGTCGTTGGAAAGTGTTAAAGATAACTTGGATGCTTTCCAGGGTAAATGCTATATCATTAATCACTTTAACTAAAGTTAGAAATAAATTGGTAAAGTTAGAAGCAAATTTTATAAAATCTTTTTAGATTAGATGACTCCTTTACTGGAACTATGTACAGCATGCACACAAATAAAATACAATTAAAAAAAATCTTGCTACAAAGTTCTCCTGAATAACCAAATTACCTTTATATAGGAGAAATTTCAAAATTTGTTTGAGAGCTACAGGATCTGCTAGCCGTGTTTGCTTAAATAAATTTAAGTAATGTCCATTACCAAATATATCTCTTGCTTTAATAATTAATTATAGTCCTACTACCCTCTACCCTGCTACAAGTGAATGGAGGAGTGGCGTCCACTTCCATCATAGCTTGCCTCCAGAAACCCTATGAATTTGGAGAGAGGATGAAAGGCACCCAAGCGTCAAGGACTCTCCTTCATAGGGTGGCTATGAGTCGCCTGCAACTCGACGGCACTTAACAACAACAACCCTGCTACAAAAGAGCTCTGTTGGTCTAGAGGAAAGAAAGTGATGCTACCAAGCCAAAGGTGGGTGGTTTTAATCTGCAGCCCTCAGACCTGGTTTTAATTATTTTTAGTCAAACATTCTTCTAAGTGGTATAGCACTTGTCTGTTAACTATCTCAATCTCTTCACCATCCATACTGATGCTGCCAATTGGCCCAGAGGTGAGAATCTTTGTTTTCTTGATATTGAGCTTCAATCCATATTGAAGACTGAAGTCCTTGACATTCTGCAGCAAGTGCTTCAGTTTCTGTATTCTTGCTTGTTTATCATAATCCTAATTAGTACAGCACTTGTCTGTCAGTTTGATGTACTAATGTAACTTGTGGGTGTTGTGATGTTAACGTAAAGGCTGTACCATAGGTGTACCAAATGCTAGAGGGGTCACCTATGGTGGCCAGATTTTAGTAGTGCTCTAAGATAGAGACAAGCTAGGCAGAAAGATTGAATATTTACTTCTGAAATAGCAGGCTTTTGAAAACCCTGTAAAAAAAATAGAAGGACACAGATAGGTATAGCATTAGAGGTAGAGACCAGATTAGAAGTTCATTAAAATTAAGATAACAGCTGCAAATTTGTTTTTATTAGTTGAAGCATGAAGTTTATGTAGTATTAATGTTGGAAAATCAAAAGTTGAGAAAAATGGAATGTATGAACATCAATATTCTAAGTGTTAGTGAGACAAGCAGAGATAACTTTGGACACTTTGAATCAGTCAATCACATTGTATAATATGTCTAATTACAAAAGAGAGGAAGAAAAGTATTGCATTCATAGCTAAAAAGACAATTTCAACTTCTATCCTGAAGTACACTGTTGTGGGCAATAGGATATTATCTATATGCATAAAAGGAAGATCTGTTAATTGGATTATTACTCAAATATATGAATCAAGAACTAAAGCCAAAGAAGAAGAAATTGATGATTTTTCTCACGCTTTGCAGTCTGAAACAGACTAAATATGTAAACAAGTTGTGTTAATGATAATTGATAACTGAAATGCAAAAACCAGAAACAATGAAGAAGCAAGAGTAGGGGGCAAGCATAGACCTGGATACAGAAATGAAGCTGGAAATACAATGATCACATATTGTACCTTCAATGACTTATCTATTGCAAATATATTTTATAAGAAACACAAATGGCTTTCACCAGATATACAGCATAAGAATGAGATTGACTATGTGTATGAAAGGAATTACTGGAGGAGCTTAATATCAAAGGTTAGAACCAGGCCAGGTGTCAACTGTGGATCAGACCATCAATTATTCATATTCTAGCTCAAATTGGGGCTGCAGAAAATTAAAAGAAGTACATAAGAACTAACAAATATTTTTTATTTACTTGAAATAAAAATTATCTTAAGAATAAGTTTTAAGCAGTAGACAACAATAATTAAAGGAAGACCAAATGAGTTTTGAGATGACATCAAGGATATCATTCATGAAGAGTGCAAAAGAAGACATAGAAGAGAGAATAAAGCCAAATGGGTATTAGAAGAGACTTTGAAAATGGCACTGGAGTGTTGAGAAGCCAAAAAGAGAAAAAAAAAGAGTAGTGTCCTGAAGTAAAAGAGTTGAACAGAAGATTTCAAAAGGTAGCTCAGGGAGACAAAGCAACAATATTAAAATGTGCAGAGAACTGGAGAATAAAAAGAGGAGAACTTGGTTGGTATTCTTCAACCCGAAAGAATTGAAGAAGAAATTCAAACCTTGAGCTGCAATATTGAGAGAAGCTATGGGCAAAATCATCAATGATCCAGAAGATATAAAATGAAGATGAAGGAAATACACAGAACCACTGTACCAAGCAAACATCAAACTGGCTGACATTGAAATATTACAGAAAATTCCATATGATCAAGAGGTATCTGATAGAGGTCTTTAAATACTTTAAATATCATTAAATTAATATTTTCAGTTCCAAATAATCTATCATTCTTTTCTTGTGAAAAATGTTTACTATGCACTTTACTAATAGTTATTACTTTTGTAACTCAGCACTATTTCAGGGGACTCTAGTACACAGGGAATCGCTCTGCTAACCCAAAGGCTGCACTTCTCTGCATGTTTAAATACCTCAGTTTTCTGTGGGAGAAAGATGAACAATCTTCTTTCATGTAATTATTGTTGTTATGTGCTGTCACGGTGCCTGCGACTCATAGCGACCCTATGTACAACAGCCTTAAAACCTGCTCTATCCTGTGCCAATCTCACTGTCTCTGACACACACATCCCGATTACCCCAGTCACTGAATCAATCCACCTCCCTTCTGCACTGTCCCTCCATCCTTGCAAGCATGACATCGCTCTCCAAGTACTGATCCCTCCTTGCAACATGTCCAAAATATGTCAGACGAAACTTCAGAATCCTTGCCTCCAAGGAGCAGCCTGGTTTAACCCTCTCAAGCAAGATTTTACTGAAAATTACCCAAAAACGACTGGAACAGCACATCAACAGAGAACTACCAGA
>NW_006399909.1:1158138-1159724 GCF_000299155.1 Elephantulus edwardii
GAGAGGTAGGCCCTCTATGAGGTGGATTGATTCAGTGACTGGGATAATTGGGATGGGAGTGTCAGAGACAGTGCGATTGGCACAGGACAGAGAGGAGTTTAGGGCTGTTGTACATAGGGTCGCTATGAGTCGCAGGCGACTCGACGGCACATAACAACAACAACAACAGGAGAAACCTGTTTGTTTTCTTAGCAGTGTGTGATATATTCAATACTCTTCTCCAACACCATAGCTCCAAGACATCAATTCTCTTGCATAAACACCTCAAAAAAACAGTGAAGGGTTAGCTATCAGTTAGTGACAACTTGATGGCATTGAAAATGGAGAAGTAGAGAGCTTATAATTTGAAATAAGTATTCTTTTAACTCTACATTATTTATTCTTAATTATTTCTCTGAAACTGTCTCGTAAAATAGTGTCTTTCTGGTAAACTATATTAATTACAAAACTTTTTTTATTAATATGAGAGGATAAAAGGAGTTGAGTTAGGTAGAGATGTTGGCTGTTTGTAAACCCTAAGACTAATGTCTTTGATCAGACAGACTGTAGTTTTCCAATTAGTAGATTAAATGTTAGGCTATTGGCAAGAGATCCAAAAATCAAGATGAAGTTCGCAGATTTCATCCGAGAGAGTATTTGTTAGAGCTATGTAAGAGGGCTTGAGTTATTCCAATTAAGGGTAGAGAACAAGTCCTGCATGCTGGCAATGACCTTGAATATTTGTAGTCACCAAGTGAAGGCCATCAAAGCTCATGTAAGTTAAATCATAAATTAGCTCAGAAATTTAGTAGAATTTGTGTGAATGGAGGGCTCTCTTGAATGTCTTTGCTTCAGACAGTAGAATGTGTGGCTGATGCCACTTTTGCACATGAAGCAGAGAGGTTGAAAGGTTAGAATTCTGTAATCAATAATTCAATATTTTTTTCACAAGTGTGGCTTGTTGAGATGTTATAATGAAAAAAACTCCATAATGTGCTCTGAAATAGAAATATCATAGCATTTAAGAGGCATTCACTAGTATAAGAAACTTGCAGATTTTATCTCCCAGGTCTTTTGACTTGAAATGTCTTCAAATCAAAACTGGAGAATGAATTATAAGGTAGAATACTCTGAGCTGTCTGAGTACTAAATGAGTCATGTGATATTCCCCAAAAAATGGATTGAGCAATGGTGGTACATTCATACAATGGCATACTTTGTAGCATTCAGGAGCTACAATTGGTATACTGCTGTATTAAAAGAGAGAGGTTACAGAGCATTATGCTGAGGGAACTAACTAAATCTCATGCCCAACACATACTGCATAAGACCATCATTTTTTAAAGACCATTATTTAAAAATAGAATGATACCTAGTAAGATGTGGATAGAGTCAAAAGAGGAATGAGAAGGAGATGGGGAGCTGAGAATGAGGAAAGGGAAAATCATGGGGTCACAGAGTTTTATGGGAGGAGGGAGAAAACTGTTTAAAAGAGATATATGACTAGGTATTTCTGTCATCACAGGAGTCTAGAGCAAGGGTTACATGGTGGAGGGGACCTGGGGGAGGGTTTGTAAAACAATGAAAGAATCCTTTCTTTTACTTTT